>NW_012116254.1:3132416-3316376 GCF_000951035.1 Colobus angolensis palliatus | reverse complement strand
TGTGTGTGTGTGTGTGTGTGTGTGTGTGTGTTTGTGTATGAGAGAGAGAGAAAGAAAGAATTTTTTTCTGGGCCCTTCACCTGTTTTTTCAATTGGGGTGAATTTCGTAGATTCTCCCATAAACATTAAGCATCTTTAATTCTTTATCCAACCTCTACTAGGATCAATCTTTAGCACACTGTCAAACTTGCCACTTTTCAGCTCATCTGACCTGCTTTGGTCACTCAAAAATCCTTGGTTCCACTGTCAGGAGAAGAGCTTCTGAAAAGTCATCATGAGAATCAATTCAGGTAGCTCAGTGGTTCTTCATAAGAATTCCATAAGAATTCTCAGGGTAGACACCCCCTGACCCAGTCTTTGTATGAGGCTTCATGGGCTGGAGGGCATTAGGTTTTTAGTATTTCCAGGCTGGATTCCAGAGAATGGAATGAAAAAGGGGATCTTCAAATATTCCAGTGATTTTTTTGTTTGTTTGTTTTCTGTTTCTGTTTTGAGGCAGAGTTTCCCTCTTGTTGCCCAGGCTGGAGTGCAATGGCAAGATCTTGGCCCACTTCACCCTCCACCTCTCGGGTTCAAGCAATTCTCCTGCTTCAGCCTCCTGAATAGCTGGGATTACAGGTGTGCACCACCACGCCCAGCTAATTTTTGTATTTTTAGTAGAGATGGGTTTCTTCATGTTGGCCAGGATAGTCTGGAACTCCCAACCTCAGGTGATGCACCCACCTCAGCCTCCCAAAGTGCTGGGATTACAGGTGTGAACCACTGCACTTGACCTTCAAATATTCCAATGACTGCATTGGTAAAGAAAAAGTTAAATTTCTTTGCTTTTCACCTGAAATTGTGTCAACTTGGTATTTGGCTGCTACTTCGATGATAAAAATGGGGTCTATTATTTCATCCATGAAGTTTGGTGGGTAAAATATTTCAAAACATGCAATATGGACAGTAATAGGAGGAGAGAGGAAAGGGGGGCATGTTCAGTGTATTTATACCACCAGCCCCCAAAGTGGGACAGACTGTTAGAGAACCTGGTCCTCTTTCCACCCTCAAGGGTCAGTTCCCAAAGTTCTGGCTGGTAATCACTGGAACCTTCTCTCATTCCTGCTTTTCAGGGAAGGGAGGTGTTCTAGGTTGACCAACTGACCCTTTGACAGAAGTGATCAGTGGATCAGCATCGAGTGGAGGGAACTGGACCTTGATCAGGTTTCCAGGTGTTCCTCTAATGGGAATCTTACATTTCATGTGTCAAGACACAGGCATGAGGGAGCCTGCCCTACTTGTATGCACAGAGGGTGAGCTCTGGGGCACCAGGACTGTTGCACAGTACGGTGCCTGACATGCGCTGAAGATGACTGTTTCTTCTCTGGGCTCTTCTTTAAATGCACTTCCTGGGGAAGTACCCAACCTCTAACCCCTTAAAGGGAATGGCGTCTTTAGAACTGCCGTCTTCTTAATGGAGTCCATTGGGTAGAAGGTAGAGATGAGGAAAAACAGACAGGAGGTTTCAAAGGAAGGAGGCAGAAGCTGACCAGCCTCACAGTTTTGTGGATAGAAGATCCTAGAACCAAGTTCAGTTTCTTAGTTCTTCTCAATTTGTTGGTAAAAATCACTACATCTGGTACCTTAAAGAAACAAAGCAGGACCAACCAAATGACTGTGGCTTTTGGTTTTCTGTGTCTGATCTCCAGGACTCGGGAATCTGTTGCTGAGGTCTGAAGAGGCAGGTTGTTTGTGCTCCCTCAATCCATCTGGGGGGTTCTGAAATTCCAGTAACTCACATTCCATCTTCAAGAGTTTTGCCTGATTCAAGTACTGCTTGCATTATTAATTACTACTACTTCTTTAAGTCACTTTTTACAACTTACATTAACTTACAAATTTATTTTAATAATAAAGTTGATATTACTATCATAAAAAGCTGTTATCATTTGCTATAAATGTCAGGCATACAGTAGTACATATTAACATAAATTTACAACATTAGATAAATCATATACCATTGCTAGCATCTTATGCCCCACCAGTGGTATGCAGATTGTACCCTGGTAAACAATACCAGCCTTGATCTGAGAGGAATGGGAGGCAGGGTGTTGATTACAGCAATGAGTGCATAGAGGCCCAGGGACGTAGGGATCCATCCAAGGTCAAATGGCCAATTGCTGATGGAGCTAGTACTAGACTGTGGGTCTCCCTATTCTCAGTTCAATTGCTTTTCACCTGCCCTGTGAGTAGGGCATGACCAAGGGCAATTAGCCTGGCACCTAAGAGGTCAGAGCCTGTGATTGTGGGGATTGTGAGCATTAGTTAGGCCAACTCCCTGCTGTCACAAGAACCCCTTCTACATCACCCCCACCAATTGCTTCTCCAGCTTTGGTTTGAGTCCAGCCTTCCTGGAATTAAACCCCTTAGTCTCCCTGAGGCTTCTGCTTGTGTGTTCCAGTGTTTCGGACACAACACAGCGTCTATCTAGGTGTCAGCCCTTCAGCTGCCAGAAGACAGGGTTCTGTCCTCTCAGGAACGCAACCCCAGGATCCTTGACCTCTCTTTTTGTAGTCCCTTCCCAAGGAGGTACCTACTAGTCTAGAACCCTGTGTTCCAGACAGGGGACCATTAGCACAGAGGAAGGGGCCTCCCTGACTCCGTTATCCTGCTGCTTTCTTTAAAAAAACTTGTGGTAAAATATGCATAACATAAAATTTGCCACCTTCACCATTTTTAAATGGACAGTTCAGTGGCATTAAGCACATTCACATTGTTGTGCAACTGTCACCATCCATTTCTAAAACTTTCTCATCTTGTCACCCTGAAACTCTGTGCCCATTGAACACTAACACTCCATTGTTCCCCACCCCTGAGATCCTGGTAAACTCTATTCTAGTTTCTGTCTCTGTAAATTTGGCTAATCCAGGAATCTTATACATGGTGAGTCTAGTCCAGAATGCTTGGGACCAGAAGTGTTTTGGATTTGGGATATTTTTTTCTCCAGATTTTGGAATACTTGCATATGCCTACTGAGATATTTTGGGGATGGAAGCCAAGTCTATCCATGAAATTCATTTGTTTCATATATACCTTATACATGTAGCCTGAAGGTAATTTTATACAACATTTCTGAAAATTTTGTGCTGGAAGCAAAGTTTTACAGCATTTCATCTGTGACCTGTCACATGAGATCAGGTGGTGTAATTTTCCACTCATGGCATTGTGTCAGTATTCAAAAAGTGTTGGATTTTGGAGCATTTCAGATTTTGGATTTCTGTGTTAGGGACACCCTAACTGTATAAGTGGAATCATACAATATTTGTCCTTTTGCATCTAGCTCATTTCAATTAGCATAATGTCTTCAGATTTCATCCATGCTATAGCACGTGTCAGAACTTCCTTCCTTTTCAAGGCTGAGTAGTATCCCATTGTATGGGTACACCACAACTTATTTGATCCATTCTGTTGATAGACATTGGACTGTTTCCACCTTTAAGCTATTGTGATTAATGCTGCTATGAACATGGGTGTACAAATATTTGTTCGAGTCCCTGTTTTCGATTCTTTTGGGCATATACACACAGATTTGCTGGGTCATATATGTAATTTTGAGTAACCACCATACTGTTTTCTACAGTGGTTGTACCATTTTACATTCCTACCAGCAATGCACAGAGTTCTAATTTCTCCAGATCCTGACCAATACTCGCTATTTTCTGTTTTTTTGTTTTTTTTTTTAAAAAAAACAATAGACCTCCTAATGAGTGTGAAATTATATCCCTAATGATTAGTGATGTTGAGCATCTCTTCATGTGCTTATTGGTTATTTGCATATCTTCTTTAGAGAATAACCATTCAAATCCTTCATCCATTTTTAAATTAAGTTGTTTATCTTTTTATTGTTGAATTGTAGGCCTCTGTTACACATTCTGGGTATTAACCCCCTTTCAGATATATAATTTACAAATATTTTTCTCCCATTAGATGAGTTGTCTTTCTACTCTGTTGATAGTGTCCACTGATGCCCAATAGTTTTAATTTTTATGAAGCCAATTAATCTATTTTTTTCTTTTGTTGCCTATGCTTTTGATGTCATGTCTTAAAAATTGCCAAGGTCAGTGTCATGAAGATTTTTCCCCTGTGTTTTCTTCTAAGAGTGTTATAGTTTTAGTTGTTACATTTAGATCTTTGGTCCATTTTGAGTTAAATTTTGCAGATGATACAAATCAAGGTCCAACTTCATTCTTTTGCATGTGGATATTCAGTTTTTCCAGCACTATTTGTTGAAAAGACTGTCCCTTCCTTATTGAATAGTCTTGGCACCCCTGTTGAAAATTATTTGACCATATTATATGATAGTTTATTTCTGGGTTCTCTGTTTTGTTCTCTGGTCTATATGTCTGTCTTTATGGCACTACCACACTGGTTTGATTACTGTAGCTCTGTGGTAAGTTTTAAAATCAGGAAGTGTGAGACCTCAAACTTTTGTTCTTTTTCAAGATTATTTTGGCTATTCAGGATCCCTTGATATGTCACTTCTTTTAATGCATTCAAAATGTTCATTAAGTGATTTTAACAGTGACCATAGACCATATTGACTTTCAGTCAAAAAGCTTCTGTTCATCTGGAAGAAAAGAGGAGAATGCCTTCACCCCAGCTCCTCAGTTCTTGCCCAAGACTTCAAGGCTCCTGGAGAAACCTCCTGGATTCTCCTGACTCATCCCCATATGAATCAGTAGGAGTGGGCGTCCCAGTCTTGGCTGGCTGCCCTCAACCTGTCAATGGAATGGTTCAGTCAGACATCACACGTGAATAAGCATTTCAGACATACACAGAGCTGGCGCAGGGAATTAGCAGCCATCTCTAGGCTTGTCTGACTCTAAGAGTGGGCGTCAGGGGTCCTGGCACCTTCTGGGGCCTATGGAAGGCTGGCAACCACTTTCCCAGCATATCTACATTTATTATCCCTGGGAACAGAGTCTTGGCTATCAACTTGCTCCAGAAGTGTAGTGAATTTTCCCTCCTGCCATCTGCTTGTTGGCATCCCTTCTATTGCCATGGATGTGTGTGACTCTCTTCCTGGTGGATTTCTTCCACCCTGCCAGGAATGGCTCACCCTCTTGATAACTCAGAACCCAGGAGGCAGAGCAGTTGCATTAACATCTCCACACTGATGGCAGCCCCTGGCTGGAAGCTAAGCACCATCTCCCCTGCCTACAGGTGCAGCATCATCCTTAGCAGCTGCTATCGGCAATGCCCTCTTGAGCTGCTCTAAGATGCTGAGCCTATGCATAAGGACATAGTCCCCACCCTCAAGGTGCTCACAGTCCAGTGGAGGACACAGATTTCCATCATACGAAGTGCTCACAAGGAGACTGTAGAGCATGATGGCTCAGAGTGCCAAACCTCAAATCATGGAATCCTGAGTTCAAATCTCACCTCTACCACCTCCTAGCTATATGACTTTGAGACAAAATACTTCTGTAGCCTTGCGTCTTTGTGTGCATACATTTTACAAGTAGTATCTTTTTAAAACTCTGAGAAGTAGGGACTATTATTATCCCCATATTGCACATGGGACAAAGGTCAAGGCAAGCAGCACAGAGTGCCTCCCCACCACCTCTTCTGTTTCTTGGTCTAGAGCTAGCAGCTCCCATTTCTCAACCTGTTTGCTCAGATTGTGTTGACTCCTGTGTCTGGTAGACAGTGGCTCTGAAAGCTGTTCTCTCCAGCATTCATTAACCCTGAGGAGGTTTCAAGGGCCCCACTGGAAGTGGAACTGAGGCCTGAGGGCAGTATTAGATACCCTGTGCCAATCTGTTCGGAGATTATGAAGCAGAAACCAGACCACCAACAGCCGTTTTTGGGATTCAGGCCCTATCTCATTGAACCCTCCATGGACCTAGTGGGACAACTCTTTCTGGAGCCCTGGGGCCTGCCCTATTTGCTTATTGAGTGGCTCCTTGTTCCCAGAGTTCTGTTTCAAGTTGGTGATATAGGAAACTGTGGATCTTCTGTTGAAACATGTGCCAGGGCCAGAGGAACTGTCAAGGCCCCTTGCCCCTCACCTCCTCTCTTTTACCCTCCTCTTTTTTGCATGTCACCCCGACCCCACTGGATGGGAAGTCTCAGCCTCTCTGGATGGCATTACCTACTTCCTCTGCCTCAGGTGTCCCCTTCCTCTCTAAACTCTGCAAAGAAAGTCTGTGCCACACACTCCTGTGCAGTGATTCTGCAATCAGGGATATGTAAGGAATCTCACGGGTAGGGAGGAGGACCTTCTCAACCTACTCCCTGTGGTTCACATGTGCTCTCACAGAATCACGACCAAGATGAGCCACCAAGACTGATGGTGATGGGAGGGGTGTAGCTGTCAGGTATTATGAGATGTATACATTGCCAAGAAATACCATATTTCAGGGCTGTAACTACCTAATATGTATCTCTCGGGTTTCTCCAGTGAAGCTCAGATTTCTCTGAGGGTAACACTGTGGTCTCCTCCTACCTACCTGGTGATGGCTTTTACTCACAGTTGCTACCTTGGCCACTGGGACTTAGGGACTTGTATGAATGTTGGTAAGGAACAGATTGTGTGCATATGTGGTAACGGGAGGTCGTGTATAGACTCACCTGATTATCAAGACAAGCCACAGAGATAGGTGAAAAGAGCTTTCCAAAGGGGCAGAGACCTGAGTCCTAGCCTCACACTTTGGTAATTATGTGACTCTGGGCAAATTGCTCATCCTCTCTGGTCTCTGTTTCCTCATCTTCTTACTAGGTTGCATGAGATGTTCTCTGAGGTCCCTGTAGCACTTGCTTTCTCTGGCAGTGTGCTAGCTAAGAACCTTCTTTCTTGCTTGCCTCCAGGTGTCTCCCACCCACTGATTTCATACCCCCCATACCCACTTTGATGTTGTCCCTTTTGGTGAGACATTCACAGGGCACAGTGCCCAGGTGCAAGTCGTAAGCTCACTGCAGAGTTACCCAGTCTGAGAATGCAGGGCTACTCAGTCCTCTCTGACTTAAGGGAAGCTCAGGGCACATCCCTGCCTTCTCTATGGGACAGTATTGAAGGATGAGGTTGGGCAAGACATCTGAGTTAGGCAAGGCCTGATAAGATGGCGTGAGCTCTCCAGGTAGATTTGGGATGATCTCATGTTGGGTCTTGAAGGAGCTTGGGCTGGGGGACTGTCACCCGGTAGGGAAGCATGAGCAAAACCTGTTTAAGGCAGATCCTGCTTGGCCTTCTCACCGCCAATATGACATCATTTCCTGCCTTCTGGCCAAGTAATTACCCACAGCCCAGTGCCAACCCACAAACCCTCTCACTTTGAAAAGCACTGAGATGATCATGTGGCTTAGATTAATACTGAGCCCACGCCACACTGCTTGGGGAAGGCTCCACCAGCTTGAACATGAGACAGGCCTCTGAAGCCAAAAGCTGTGTTGCAGCTGGCTTGGGGGCTGCTCACACCCCAGGACTGTCAGAACCCGGCACAACAGTTCAGAAATGTTTCAGACTCAGGCCTTGGCAGAAGCAGAGAGGCCCCTTGCATTTAGAGGGCCCAGTGTGGAGGCAGGTCCTAATCCCACACCTGCTCTTGGCTGGGATTTGTTCTCTAGGTTTTGGGAAGGACAAGCCACCATCTAGGGGGCATGTAATCTTCTTGGGTAGATTAATAACAAATATGGTTGCAGCCAGTTTTGTTGTATACTTCAAAGAGAAGAGAGGCTGATGATTACATGAAAGAGAACCCATAAGAAGAAACAACAACTTGGGCAGGTGGGCTGGGCTCATGCAGGTGGTGGGAGGGGTGAATGACATTTACATCTGGACTCCCAGTCTGGAGCAAATGAATTGCCTTCTTTTCTTTTCCTTTCTTTCTTTCTTTCTTTTTTTTTTTTTTCTTATGCCCAGTGAGAAAACTAGAGCTGGGGGCTGAAAGCTGCACAGCACTTGGGGATGGGTAGAAATGGAATTGTGTTTGTTTTCAGCATAATCACTGTCTCCATTCCTGGCTGTTTCATCAGGTAAATGGGTTATAGTTTTATTCCAGCCCATGCAGTGCCACACAATGATTATCACACAGCTCCAGATGTGTACCCAGTCTTGACATGACCACACTGGGCACAGTGCCTAGGGTGCATTTGAGGGGAGAATGGGATAAGAAAGGGATTTTGATTAACGTATTACGGGCATGTGCAAATTGTACTGCCCTGCAGAGGATCATGGACCTGCCAGAGGACTGCATAGTGCAAAAGCAAATGCAAAATGAAAGCACCCTGCATGATTAGAGCATAAAACACCCATCACAAAGGCTCTGTCAAGAAGCCAGAAGCCCTGACTTATTCCCAGATTCTATAGGATATTACCGTAGAGTAATTAAATCATCAATCTTTTTTTTTTTTTTTGAGATGGAGTCTCGCCCTGTTGCCCAGGCTGGAGTGCAGTGGCGCAATCTCCGCTCACTGCGAGCTCCACCACCTCCTGGGTTCACACCATTCTTCTGCCTCAGCCTCCCAAGAAGCTGGGACTACAGGTGCCCACCACCATGCCTGGCTAATTGTTTTGTATTTTTAGTAGAGACGGGATTTCACCACGTTAGCTAGGATGGTCTCGATCTCCTGACCTCATGATCCACCCACCTTGGCCTCCCAAAGCGCTGGGATTACAGGCGTGAGCCACCGCACCCAGCCTAAATCATCAATGTTAAAATAACTCTCTGGGGCAGAAAGCACATGGGACTATACATCCTGAGTTTTGGTTCTGGCTTTGCCACCCAATAGCAATGAGACCTGGGGCAGATCTCAGTTCCCCTCCCATCCTCAGTTTCTTCCTCTGTAGAGTGCCTGGGCTAGGGGGTCTCTTGGAGTCTTTTCAGGGCACTAGAGTGTCCACCTTCATAACCAAAGAGAGATGGAGAGGTCCAATGCCAGCCCTCCTTCACGGGGGCAAAAGGAGATTGGCCTTTGGTGGCTTCCTTTCTGCTGTGGATCTTTCTCCCCAATTTCACCCCCCTATACTTCCCATCTTCAAGATAGTCCCCCACCATGGACTTGGTCTCTGGACTCCCCTTCTCCATGGTCAAAAGCTAGCTCTGCCATTTTGCCACTTATGCTAGCATGAGCAGATGCCTTAAGCTCTGTGCCTCTATTTTGTCATCTGTAAAGTGGAGATAACATTAATTTCTACCTGATAAGGTTAACTGGGGAAATGAGCATACAGGACTTAGTGCAGAGGCACAGAGTCAATGCTCAGTAAATGACACAATAGCATGGTGCTTGTCCTTGTGGTTAAGCTCCTGATGTTTCCTTTTCTTCTTCCCCCACATCCAGGCTTTTTCTGATTCTGAGATGCACAGGCTTAAGATTCAAACCTCTCAGAGAGGACTCTGGAGCTACTCAGTGCCCGGTTCCCCTCTGGAATCCAGGCAGGTTCAAGCAGACAACTGGGAAGAGACTCATGACCTTGACTGCAGTTAAAGCCAGGAGGGAGAGCCTCTTTTTCTGATGCTTTGTCATTTTCCTTCACAGAGCATTACGCATTCTCCAGGGCCCTCTGAGCCTATTTGCTGTGGGTGCTGCTTGGGGATCATCGTTCCTTTGAACTCCATGGAGGAATTTCCAGACAGGGGCAAGGGCTCAAGGGTAGGGAGGGCTGAGCCAGCCCTGCAGCACTTTCCTCCACTGAAGCTCACAGCAGCTCCCCGCCCACCCCATCTGCTCCCACCTAGCACTGCAGAAAATCATCTCCGGAAAGAGTGGGAAGAAGAGAACCACTCTGAGTGAGGCCCCAGTGTGGCACATCAGAGAATTTAAGGACCAAAAGGGACTTTATCTACTCTTCCTCCATTTCAGAGGAGAAAACGGAAGCCCAAGGAAATTAAGCTGCTTGCTCTTGGTCACACAGCATAACTGTAGGGCAGAGCTGCAGTCTTGGGCTTTTGGTGCCAGCTCATACTCCTCTGTCATTCTTCCTGTTAAGCGCATTCATTCAGTGATTCAATGGGCATTTTGCAGGGGAGGCTTCCATGCACCAGAGCCCGCGCTCAGGGTGAATACATACAGGCCCTTCTCTCTAGGAGCTCAGAGTCTAGAGGGGAGAGAATCAAGACAATAAACAATCACAGTGTACAGGGATAGAATATTCCAAGTGGGGTATGGCCCAGGGCAATGGGAGCATAGGGGAAGAAGGAATCAGGAGGGCTTTATAGAGCAGTTGATGCTCAAACTGAGACTTCATGGGTGAGGAGTTTTCTAGGATTTTAAATGAAATGAGGGCACTTGGGCAAATGAGCTCTGATGGCCCAGTGTCACTCACACAGCTGGAAAGGGATCCTCCACCTCATATTTTCACGGTGGCCTCCACCCTCCCAGAACTACCACCAGCCACATTCTCCTTCAATCCAGCAGCCAGAACATTTGGAGAATGCATGGAATTGTGTATTTGCTTCAAACTTGGTTATTTTGATCTTTAAATAGGTGTTTAAAATAGCCTTTTTTTTCTGTTTGTAGAAATAGCACTTTCTCCATGTTGCATTTTGTACACATGAAAATCTGAACTGATGACACACACACTGTCTTGGCCCGGATCCCGCTGTCAGTGTCCATTCCAGCACCAATGGCTTCCTGCTGAAACCCTCCCTTGAGCCGCAGGTATTGGCCAGTGTGAGTCCAGCAAGAGTCAGAGAAAGGGTTCCCACCTGTCTGGGGCTGGGTCTCTGCTGGTGGCCTTCGTGTCTATTCTCTCTCATTGGCCATCCAGTTCTCAATCTTCCCTCCAGCCTCACTGCCACTCAGACTGGCTCAAGGCATTTGTGTGACAAAGCCAGCTTGAGGGTATAATAAATTGGCAGGAACTTTCAACGATTTCTTCTGAAATACAGAGGACGTGACCTACTGAGGTCTTGACATTAGGTGACTTCAGTTTTCAATCACAGAAAAAATGTGGCCATTGTAAAAATTCAAAAGTACAAATAAGCAACAGAAGAATAATAAAATCATCCATAACCCAGTCACTCAAAGATGATAATAGCTGATTTTTATCCGGCACTTACTCAACAAACTATTAATCTAATCTATCCATCCACCTATCTATCTAAACATCCATTTAATTTTCACAATGCTGCGAGGGAGGTTTATTGTTACCCCCGTCTTACAGATGCAGAAAACTGAGGAAGGAAGAGGTGAAATCATTTGTCTATAAGGATGGAGCTAGGACCAAACCCAGAGGCTTGAACTTAAGTACTGAGTACAATTGCTTTGGAGACACCGCTGTTAACATTTTGGTGAATTTCCTTCCCATTCTTTAAATTTTTGTTTATGAACATATTAAACCCTACATATTAAAATGGTATTGCATTATACTCAATTTTATAACCATGTTGTTTCACTTAATACTACATTATAGACTCAAATCATCTTCTGATATTTTATTTTATATTTATTTATTTTTTGAGACGGAGTCTCACTCTGTTGCCCAGGCTGGAGTGCAGTGCACAATATTGACTCACTGCAACCTCTGCCTCCCGGGTTCAGGTGATTCTCCTGCCTCAGCCTCCCGAGTAGCTGGGATTACAGGCATGCACTACCACACCTGGCTAATTTTTGTATTTTTATTAGAGACAGAGTTTGGCTGGGCTGATTTCAAACTTCTGACCTCAAATGATCTGCCTGCCTCGGCCTCCCAAAGTGTTGGGATTACAGGTGTGAGCCACTGTGCCCGGCCCATCTTCTGTTATTTTAAGTGGCTGAATAGAAGTCCATGAGTGGGAAATATAATATTTCACCCCCCAAATCTCCTATTTTGAATATTTTTAGGTTGATCTCAATTTTTTGTCAGTATTAACAATGCTGTGATAGACACCTTTATAGGTGATCAGTTAATATAACTACTCCCTCAGTGTAAACTAATGCATAGTGCTTGAATGGTTGGTTCAAGGGATTTGCAGAATGTTAAGACTTTTGACATATATCACTCACCTGCCCTCCAGGAAGGATGGGTGACATTCCAGTAGTATATGAAAAGTGCTGGTGTTCTGGCACTCTGGGAAGATAAATACTAGCAGTCTACTAGAGTCTGGGTTGGAAAGGGAAGTAATGGAGCCAAGGTTACAGAAATGTGCAGGTGGATGGGAGGAGTCTTCTGTAGAGAGGCAGGAAAGGAAGCAAAGGAGGACGAGTGACTGCAGGGCAGGTGGAAATAGCTCTTCAGGGCTGGGCAGTGGCTGGAAAAGGAATCAGCAGGATAAGCTAAAAGAGTGGAGGCTGATCTACTCCCTCCTATGTTTCACACCTGATAGTATCAGACTTACATTGAACAGTTCCCTAGAAAAATGTACCAGCTGTATATTTACTTGAGGGTGATGAATGGAATAGGGCAAGCTTCTCCAACCCACCACCCACAGGCTGCATGTGGCCCAGGACAGCTTTGAATACGGCCCAACAAAAAATTCATAAACTTTCTTAAAACATGAGATTTTTTTGCAATTTTTTTTTTTTTTAGCTCATCAGCTATCGTTAGTGTTAATGTATTTTATGTGTGGCCCAAGGGAATTCTCCTTCCAATGTGGCCCCAGGGAAGCCAAAATACTGGATGCCACTGCTGTAGAATATTATTTCTTGATTTCTGACCATGAGCAACTTTTAAGGACCAAGTGATGTTTTCATGTCAGTGCATAACTAGGCTTGGCTGAGGTCAAATGCACAGACTGTATTTGAGCACGTTAGTTGCTAAAGGAACAGAGCATGTACCTGGAGCTGTGGAGTGGGGCAATGTGGGTTTGGGAGGTGGGAACTTTTAAGAGAACCTGAGGTTTGAACGTGAGGTTTGAGAGAAACTGAGGTTTGAAAGCTGGCAGGATGGGGGCAATGACAGCCAAGAGGGAACTTTGTCTAGATGCCCCGAGTCCAAATCTAGGCTGCACCCTTTCTAATTGTGTGAATACCATCAAGCTTCTTAAGCTCCTGCTTCCATTGCCTCATTACTAAAAGTGGTGACGCTAGTAGCCATAGGGTCCATCAATGTGAGGATTAAACGATGTGGTAGAAGTGACTGGCTCATTGCAATTTCTCGGAGCATCAGAGGTGCTTATGATTTTGGTAAGGGGTGTGTCTGCAAGGAAAGCATGGTGGAGGGTGTTCTAAGGAGAAAAGTTCCAGTTTTATTTGTAAGACAGTGAGAGGGAGAAAAGACTAAGGAAGGAAGTTACAGGAGGAAAGCAAAAGAACAGAGCCTGTCATCCATCATCCCAGTGCCTTGTGTGTGGTCCCAGGAGCAGAGAGCATCTCGCAGAGGCCATGGAAGAGTTGGTACAAAGTGATGATGGGAGGGTGGATTGGAGGTACTGGAGGTGGAAGACTCTGGAGAATGAGGAAGAGGCAGTAGGTGAGAGCCTGGCTGAGAGGCAATGGGTCTCCAGGCCTGACGAAGGAAGAGGAAACCTTTTGGGGGTAGCATGGGAGAAAGAACTGGAGTCCACACTCCTGCGAGGGAATCCATTGGTCGGTGGCCATGAGCCAGCTTCTGGCACATGGCATTGCCCCCCGCCCATCCTTGGGTTCTGCAGACCAACTCCTCCCCACATCTGTGTGGGCTTGAGTAGTGAGGGGGCCTTCCCTGGCTGGGAGAGAACATTCCCCCTCATCTCCCACCCCCAGGGCAGCCCCCGCTGAATCTCTCTCTTGCCATTTTCATCTCCTCCTACACAGCGCCTGTGATATCTCACTTCTAGCATCTTGGCTCTCAGTGAGCGGAAGTGAGGGGTGTCAGGGTGTGAGCCATTGCAGATTCACTTGCGGGTGGGGTAAAATCAGGCCCAATCATCCTCCTTCCAACCCCCTCCTCACCCTCACCTGCTAAAATAGCTAAAGCCATGTTCTATTTAAACAGGATCTGGGGATGGGCGAAAGGAAAGGAAAAGAAACTCCACCAGTTCATTCATGATTCTCTGCTTCCTAAGAAAGCCTGGACCACGTGAGCTTCCCTGAGGCTCAGATTGCACCAGTGCAATCTGATGAGATGGGGGCTTAGTTACAGGGCATATGCTTGACTTCTGTGGTCAGGAATGTGGCAAGCAGCCCCACCAGGCTCCACTGTGCATGCAGCACTGGATTTGGGGGCCCGGACCCCTCGTGGCTCTGCCTCTCCGTGTGGCCTGGGGTAGCTCTCTGGAGATGTGTTCTGTCGCTGCTGTGTGCTGACTGTTCCAGACAGAGCAGAGGGGAGGCTGTGGGGGTGGCTGGTGCACCAGGCGCAGGCAGGCAGCTCGGGCCTGCCAGTGTCTGCCTTTTCTGGAAGCCCACACAGGCAGCTTCCGGCCAGCCGGCAAAGGACAGATTTCCTGTTTAGAGGGAGCAGCCTTGTGTCCCTGCCACAGGGCCTGCAGAGGAAAAACAGGGCACATCGGGGCATGTGTATCCACTGAGCAGGGCAAGGGGGGCACAGACAGCCCTCTGTTGTGGCCTTGTGTGGGCACTCTATCTTTAGGCTGCAGCTAATCCCACCTGCACAGGACCCCAGCTCAATTCTGGTTGGCTTTGGAAGGTACCATGTGTTTAGCTTAATCCCTGGTCTACAACCTTCCCTGTATATTCTTCAGATCAATGCTCAAATTAGTTTGATTTCCATGAGCTCATGTTGACATTTAGTGGAAGGAGGTGACTACCTGAAAGGTAGGATTGCTGGGCTCAGATGTGCAGGTCACACACTGCACAAGTGCGACTATGTAAAGGAGACACGATTCACATCAGAGGGCTTGTAGATTTGTGTGTTTATTATGAGAGTTATCCGACAGGTGGCAGTAAAGTGTCTTGAGAAAGGGATTCTTTTTGCCTAATTTGCACAAATGCCCCATATAGGCTGATGGTAGCCCTGCTAAAAGGCCAGAGAGAAATCAAATCTAGGGACAATTGAACAACAGATAATACACTAAATGGGTAAATCACAGGCCAGCTCTAGAGCTGGCTTGGGTGACGATTTCCATAATACATCACTAAGCCCTGTCTCTCCCAAGCTTGATCAGGAAGAGGGGTGCGCTCAGTGCTAGCCTCTCCTCCAACTTGGCCTTCACCTCTCTTTCCATTTCTGCTCCTTACTCACTCTCAATCAGGCTATGAACAAAATGTTTAAGACTAAGGTTGCAGAAGTGGTGCTGCCCTCTGTCCCCACCTTCAGGAAACCCTAGACCAGGCCGCTGCCTCTATCAGTGGACCACCAGGCTCAGCCCAGCCACACGGCGTTGTAGGGGCAGGGAAAGTTGGCTCTGCTCATTCACAATGGGCATAGGACATGCTCCACTGCAACAGAGAGACAGCACTCCTTCCCCGGTCTTCAGAGCCTTGAGATGCTTAGCTAATGGTCTGGGTATGCTGCCATTATCCTGTAGCCAGCAGCTAACCACCCTGGTCCAGGCAGCTTTGCTCCCATTTCAGGCCACAAAGAGCAGATCTGCCCACCACCCCCTGCCTAGAGACAGGCAGAACAGTGCCTGAGAGGGTAAGACATATCCTAACTCTCATGGGTGGCCCAATCCCAGCCTGCCACCTGTTTTTGTGTTGACCCCAAGCTGAGAATGGTTTCTATGTTTTTTAAACAGTTGAAAAGAATTTTTTAAAAAAGCAATATTTTGAGGAACATAAAAATTATATGAAATTCACATGGCAGTGTCCATAAATAAAGTCTTAACTAGAACATAGCCACATACCCATTTGTTTATGTAATATTGTCTATTGTTGCTTTCGTGCCACAACAGCAGAGTTGAACAGTTGATGTGACAGAGACCGAATGGCCTGCAAATCCTAAAATATTTCCTATCTGGTGCTTTACAGAAAAAGTTTGCCAACCCTGGCGTAGGGCCTGGGAGGCCTGGGAGGCCTGGGGTATCCTGGGAAGAGCCCTGGATTCAAAGACCAGAGACCTTGCTTTGAGCCCTTCTTGCATCATTTAGCAACTACCTGTCCTGGGGCGAGCCACCTTGCCCTCTGAGCTTCAGTTTTCTTATCTGTAAATGAGAATGTCAACAGCACCTGCTCTGCCTGTCACATGCAGTCATTGTGTGGGTCAAATGACATCTAGGATATGCAAGTGGCTTGTTAGCTGCAAATGCCTTTGTGAATATTTAGTATTATTTGCCCTTGGAAGGTAAATCCACCATGTCATTTTCAGAGATGAAAGGTGACCTTTCGGCTCACATGGGAATTCTTTCTTATCATCATCTTTCTCCCTATTTCCCTGCTTCCTGCTGGCCTTTGGGCAGGAATTTTCTTTTTTTAATCGGTCTTTCACCTTTCTCTCTGGTCAGTGCCCAGTTGCCAGGACAGCAGCCCTATCTCATATGTGGGCGTTTTGTTCTCACAGATTACAAGATCCAAGGGGTGAGCTGAACAAGCAAAAACCCGCTTGAGACCAGAACAGCAAGTCTGCACTCACTGAAACACTGGTCACAGGAAATTGGGGGGCATTTGTCTTACTGTTAGGAAGGCTCGATGCCCTGAGCTGACATTTGCCAACAGTGAGAGAATGGAGGCCTGCTTTTTTACTCAGTCTTGCTCTCTCATTGGCAGATGCACCTAAGCATGGGTCAGGGCTGGCATTGGGCCCTGGGCCTTGTTTTGGAAAATGGCAAAGTAGATAGTCTGGGGTTCTGCCTGAAGAGGGAATATGAAATAAAGGAGGTAGAAAAGTGATGTAATAAACCTCAGCATCCATGTATGGAGACTTCTAAAAAATGGTTTCATGAGGTACATCTGTCCATCCCTGCTGCAGCTCTTTCTTCTCACTCAATGTGATTGGCAGTCAGCTCTCACACAGGGATCCTATTCTCTACCCAGCCAATTGCATATGGACTCAGGGCCCCGTCTGCTGTAGAAAGTTCTGCAGAGGCTAGAGGACCGTCTTCTTGTTCTAGAATCAGCTTCTTCCTGACCTCTCTCCACCTGACTTCCTGATGTCTTGGCTTGGGTCCCTTGTCCACATCAGCTGGAAAGGCCTAGAAGCTCCTTTCTACCTCAGCCCTGGTCTCCTGATCTCTGACTTTTGGTCTGTCTCCCCACATTGCCTCGCTTTGGGTTTGTGGTCTGCTGCTCCAGACTTTCCCAGAGCATGGATGCTGTGTGTTCCCAAAGTCCCATGTGGGTTCTTGCTGCCCAGGCCTCACTTTTCCTGATTTGGGGTGCTTCCCCTATCTTCTGAGATGTCTCCTTGATCTCTTGGCTTCCCTCCAGAGTCTGTCATTCCTGGTCAAGTGTCAGGGAATTTCAGATTAAAAAGGACCTTTAGTGTTTCCACATCCTCTCACCTATGGCATTTTCTGTGCAGCATCCCTCGCAGGTGACTTTCCACCAATGTGCTTGGCACATGCTGTCAGGTGTCTCTAGGGAGGGGAAACTCCCTCCTTCACCCAAGGGCATCCATTCCTTTGTTGAATAGCCTTAGATACTACAAAATCTTTCCTTTGGTGAGTGAAAATCTGCTTTATAACTCAACTCGCTAATTAGAATTCTGCCTTCTGGAATGATTCAGAATATTGGCGACTCCTTTGATAAATGCTTCCCAGCCCCTCTCATTGTGTGCAGTTTCCCCTGGAGCCCTGCTGCTGCTTCCAATGGACTGATGCTCAGTGGCAACTTTCAGAACCTTCCCCGGCCCCCACCCTCCCTGGGTTCACCAGCCAAGGGGCCCTGGGCATCTTGCCACCCTGAAGAGGGGTCTCGCCTCTGTGTGAAGTGAGCCCTGGACTGGAGTTGGGAAAGGTTGTGAGCCAAAATGAATGTTCTCAGAGGTGCTGCCAGCCAGGGAGGAGAGAACCAATACTAGGCGGCAGCCTCTGGAATATGGAAGATGGTAACAGGAGAATTAGCTAGCTATGGCTGAGGCCTCCCTGGTCCTTACAAACTGCATGACTCAGAAGCTCTGGGAGGGAAACCTGGAATCTGCCCATTTAACACCTGCCAGGTGTTACTGCCAGGTAACCTGAGTGTGGCCCAAGTTTCAAGCTGCTCACCTCAGAGTTCCCTGGACCTGGCCTCTTCCCAAACCTCTGGTTCTGGCTGCGGTCTCAGAGGATCTTCACTGTAAAGCAAGAGGTGTGGGAGTCTGAGAGTGGTTGCTCCTCCTGGAGCTCTCAGTTAGGGACAAGGATTGCAGGATTCTTTCCTACCCCATTGATGGGTTTCCCCAAGTGAGGATTGAGAAGAGAAAGGGAGGGCACCGGCCGCTGCTGCCTCAGTGTTCTCACCAGGTCAAGGACAACTTTCAGGGGCTGTGTACGGGCTGTCCTCTGCGGGGCTCCTGCAGGATCCTGCACTGTGTCACCTCCAGAAGGGATGAAATTAGGTTTTCTCCTCATCTCTCCAACCTCAGTCCTTTGCCCTGAGCAACTTGCTGGGAACTTTGAATTTTAGGAAATTTGATTCAATTTACTTCCCAACGTACTTAATGAGACTGTAATGTACATGCCCAGCACTGTGCTAGGGTATGTGGGAGAGATTATCTAGGAGAAGGAAGTCCTGCTCCCAGCCCTCCTATAAATACTTGAAATTCGAAGGCTTACCTGCAGGAAGTAGCAAACACCACAAGACAGTAAATGGCAAAACTCAAAAATCATTGTCACAGGCAACATAGCAGAGCTGAGGAATACAGAAGAGAAAAACCTCTATGGGCTAGGGACAGGGCTCAGAGAAGGCACTAGGGAACAGGTGGGTAGAGGGGCTGGGACTCTGAACCTTGATTAGAACAGCTCTAGTTTTTACCAGCTTCATGTATTGGGCAAAAGACACCTATAAAAAAGGATTCTGCTACATAAAAAATAGGAAGCCACTGTAGGAAGGGAAAAGGGGAGGGGGAGTGGTCTCAGCACTTGGAATTGTTGGCACCCAGTGAAAAGCTGGAGGAGTCCCCTTCCCTTGACCATATATACCAACCCCTGAACTTTACTCCTCACTCTAAGGCAGGCTCCAGCTGGGGAGACCTGGGCAGGTCTCATCATGTTGTCAAGTTTACTTTGAGCCTTGTCTCCCATCAAGGCTGTGGCTGAGGCTGAAGCTAAGGCATTTGGAGGTTACGGGGAATTAAGTTTTGTTCAATGAATGGAGCAAAGATACAGGGAGCAGATACAGGTCTTTCAAAGAGCCCTAAGCATGCCAACCACTATTGGTGCCTCTTGTCTTTGCACTGGTTATGGCCTTGACAATTTACATATAAATTTGATTTTCATCTGCAGAATCCAGTTTTCCCGGTGAATTTCTGTGCTGTAGTGTAATGTGGAAAACGAATTGGGAAAGGCAGAGAAGATACAGAGGGCCTAGTTAGAGACATTTCAATGGTTCAGGGGAGATATGGTGAGGGTTGGTTCAGGGTGGCACCTTGGGTCTGGGCTGATCCCTGTGTTTCAAGTCAACATATTAGTAGAAAAAACAGAAGGTCTTCTCTACCTCTGATTTATTCATCACATACAGTAATGGTCATACATCCAATGACCATTTGGAACTAATGTTGAGTGATTTGTTTTTTGCTCTGTTATTGACAGTAATGATGACAATTATGTAACGACCGTTTGGAACCAATGTGGACTGTCTTGTTTTTTTGCTCTGTTATTGACAGTAATGGTGACAATTTATGCATTGCTGGGGGTAAGTGTAGATGGTGTGATAGCTACTTTGGGGCCTCTATTCTCTTCTCAGGATCCTGATGAGCTAAGGTTTTTCTCTCTCCTTGTTCCTAGGTAATAAGTATGAAGTCAAGGTGTACACTGGTGATATAATTGGTGCAGGGACAGATGCTGATGTCTTCATCAATATTTTTGGAGAGTATGGAGACACAGGTAATGGGTTTGAATTCTTTTCTTCACAAGCCAAGCCCAGGACTGTTTTGTAGATGGGGTTCTTCCCACAATCCTGGTAGAGGAAGGCAGCTTGAGCTCCCCTTTTGGCTCCTCTATTGAGCATCTCTCTTCTTGTGATGTGGCTTGGAATGACCTGTCCTGGGTGGCAGGGTGTTCAGTTTGTGTTATAAAGTTTATGTGTGTGATGGGTTTTCTGATTACAGTACGGCTGGTTTGTGGGTTGATTGCAATTGTCCTGCATCTCAGACCATGGACACTCCCAAGCTTCACATCTCTAGGAAACTCATTCTCACTTACTCTATCCTCCTAAGCTCCATGCCCATCTTGAATAATACTTTGGGATGTTGCTGGCTGTGGCCTGATTCAATGCAGTGGTTTGGGGCAGAACAGAATGAGGCTGGGAAAAGAATTTGAGTTGGCCTCACAGGGAAAGCAAGAACTGAGAACTCAGACACAGCTGTAGATGTTGAGAGGAAGTTCAGGTCAGAAGAATGAGACAGGTGGTTCTCTTCTGCTTCTGCCAATTTAGCAGAATTACATAGGAGTTGGAAAAGCTACAAAGACATGTGAATTTTGTAACAATATACTAAAGAATTCAAAATGCATTGCTGAGCTTATAAGGAAAAAAAAAAAAAGAGAAATCTCCAGGTGTCAGTGCTAGAATTGAAGAGGGAATTCAAAACCAAAGTGTTAACTATGAATAGATGTGGTGGCTCCTGGAAGGAGAGAGCTTTCATGCTCAACAGTCTAGAGGATGAGCTTTCATACCCATGTGGGGTCAGGAAATGAGACCTTGGCCCTGCATGAGTCAAGAGATTTGAAATTAAAACTGAATATAAAGCCAGAAACCCTGATGGTTCAGAGGAGCATCTTTAGTGAAAAAATAGACCAGGAAAAAATTTGCTCATCAGTACAGTAAACGTTTTTTGGCAAGAGCTCTAAATTAAAAAAAAAAAATGCTGAGAAATTGATACCTTAAGCCTGCACTGCATGTGGGCTTGAGGTCTGATTTTACACTACAAGTGTGATTTGGGAGCCCCTCTCCCTCAAGTACAGAAAATTGGTTTCATGCCAGTAATACCTTTCATATTTGGCAAAAACATTTGCAAGACTGCCTGAAATTTCCACAGATAAAATACTGAAGATGTGTTCACTTTCCAAAACTACAAAACACTCAAGTATATAATTCATCATAACTAAGCATTAATCAACACAACACACAATAAGATTAAATCCTCAAGAATTTCAGATAATTAGATACATTGTGGTGAAACTAAAGGCAAAGGGAAATATTTTTAAAGGAAGCAGATTTGGCAGATTGCTTTCTATAAAAACAATAATTAGATTGATAGCAAATTCCTATTAGCAACCTATGTAGGTCATAAGTATGTGGAGTAGTATCTTCACTATTCTAAGCAATGATATATATCATCCTATAATTCTGTACCAGCTAGGCTATCATTCCAGAGTGAGAGCTACATTAGCAAATTTCCATGCAAACAAAGTTAAATAGAGTTTACCATTCATATGCTTAAACAACCACTAAAGGATATACTTCAAGAAAAAGGAAATTGTATGCAGAAGAAAGGAATGAGATACAAGAAACAAAGGTGAGCAAAAATGGATAACTATGTAATGAATCTAAGCAAGCATTGACTATACAAAACAACAATAATAATGACTAACTTCAGTGCATGAGGAAATGTGAACCCCAAACAATTAAAATCAATAAAATTTGAGAAGGAAAGTGGATGATGAGAGTTAAAACATAGCAAGGGTCTTGGCCTCTTCTGATCTCCCCATTCCCAGGAGAGTAGGGATAATGATTAACTGTAGATTTTAATAAGTATGCATATCAAAATTGTAAAAGTAATCACCCAAAAACAGAAATGTATAATTTGAAAACCAAAGGAAGAAATAAAAGGGAATAGATAATCAATCCGATAGAAGGAAGGAAATGAAGAAAGGGAAGCGAAGAAAAAACATGGCTAATAGCAAAAAGTAAAACAAATGTATTAATAAATAGAACAAAGTCATCATTTAAAAGATGGATATTCTGTTAGATGAAAATTCTAAAATCCAGCTTAAATACAGTATATGATACAGAAAGTCTGAGAATAAATGAGATGAAATAAAATAAAACAGGAAAACATTAACAAACAGCAAAGATTCTGGCATAGGTATATAATATCTGTCAAATGAAACCTTAAGGCAAACAACTTTGTTCAAATAAAAATATATTAGACAATGACAAAAGGAATAATGACAAAAAGAATGATACAATAATTTTGAGCTTGTGTAAATTTAAGGACATATTCCCAAAATATGTGAAGCAAAAATTAACAAAATTCTTGGTGGAATTTGGCAAATACAGAATCATAGTGGGAGATTTTAATACAATACTCTCAATAATGGATAGGCCAAATACATACAAATTTAGTATGAGTGGAAAAGATTTTAACTACACAGTTAATAAGCTTGACCTAAAGGGAATATATAGATTACTGCATCTAACCGGTAGAGAATACACATTCTTATCAAGCATAGAATGACCATATACAAAATCACAAAGCAAACCTTAACTTAAATGAATCAATAGTATAGAGACAACATTCTTTGATCATAAGGCAATAAAATTAGAAGAAATATCCATATCTCACCCAATTTAAAAATTAAAAAGCATATTTCTAAGTAATTAAAGAGTAAATTATAATGTGAATAATCTGACAGCACATGTTGTATCAACACCACCACCACCACCACCACCATCACCACCCAGAACAGAATTTATTCGGGGAAACTAGAGGAGACAGTAGCAATAGCAACTATGCAGGTCCCTGTTACCCATCACATACTGGGTCATTCCAGGAGGATCTTGCAGGGCAAGACTGCAGATCTGGGAGAGAGACATTGGCCCTTGGGCTATGAGGCCTAAGCTACATTATTGGAGAAGGCTAGCTACTTTCCTGGGGCTGGGGTCTCATAGCAATATGACATGGGAGAATCTTGGCCTTTGGTCCTCTTCTGCAACATTATCTTTTATGCTTGAGGGAACATGAGGGTCTCCTCTAGCATAGTAAAGAGGCTGGGGTCCAAGCCTTATGATTGCCACTATATGATGTAGCCTGATCTTTCATCTCAGCATCCTAAAAAGATTATCTTAAGAACATGCTGTAGCCAATTTCCAAGGAGATCTGTAATCATTAAAGAAATTAGAGCAGCAATTAAAATTCACTCAAGACATCAGACCAAGAAGACTGTTCAGGCAAAATCTACCAAATATTTAAGAAATTATGAATCTCCATCTTATATAAACTGTTTCAAAGAACAGGGAAAGGCATACTGTGTCCTAATTTATTTTATGATTTTTGATACCAAAATCAGGCTGATAAATTAACAAAAAGAAATGTACAGATTAGTCTTATTTATGAATAAAGACTTAAAAATCTTAAATAAAATATTAGCACACCAAATTCTTAAACAAATATATAGATATATGACAAATAATTTCTACTCTGTAAGGTTTATTCCAGGGATTTAATGATAATTTAACAATAGTCAACCTATTTATATAATTTATCATAGTAACAGATTAAAGAGAAAGAATTATCTTGATAGATGCAGGAAAATTTACCTTATTTACTTTATAAAAACCCATAGAAAACTAGAAATAGATTTTTTTGAAAAATATGAGGCTATCTACCAAAATATGGACAAATATGCTTAATTTTAAAAACTTAAAAGCACTCTTTTTAAAGCCAGGAACAAAAGAAATAGTCCAGCTACTCATTATTTCTATTCTTCATAGTACTAGAGGTCCTAGGGCCAGAAAAAAGGGCAAGTAAAAGAAATAAAAGCTATAATGGTTGAAAATGAAATAACAAACTTTCACTTTTGTAAAAAATAATGATCATCTACAAAATCCATGAGAATTTACAAACCATTAGAACCAATGAAAGAGAAAGTTATTAAAGTTGCTGAATATAAGATTACTATACAAAAATTAATAAAAATAAGCAATGCAAACATTTAATTTAAAAATACATTATTTACATTAGCAATTACAAACTACCTAAGAATACATAATAAAAAGAGCCTTTTGGGAAAACCATAATTTTTTACTGAAGGTTATACAAGAATATGTAAATAAATTAAGAAATATGTTCAAGGATGAGAAAAGACTCAAATTCATTAGGATGCCAAGTTTTCCCAGGTTGTTTTATAAATGCAATGCAATTTCAGTCAAAATCTTAAAAGGCAATACCCCACTGCTTACACTGCTACTAAAATTCATGTAGGGCTAAGCCATAAACAGCTAGATATTGTCAAGACAATTTTGAATAATGAAAATAATGCTAACAATATTAATAATGGGAATATTTGCCCTGCCAGATATTAAGATATTTTAGGTCTCTAAAAAGTAAAACAATGTGCTTTTGCTAGATGGATAAACAAAATAGAGCAATGAAACAGAAGAGGCTAGAAGCACACATAGAGTTGGCATTATAAATCAGAAGGAAAAGATGAAATGTTCAATTACTGGTGTTTGAACAATTGTCTAACCATATGAAAAATGATAAAATTAAATTCCTGCCTTTTACCATGCATAAAATAACTTACAGATGGGCTAAAGACTTAAATGTGAAAAAGCAAAAATATAAAATTTTTTAGAAGAAACTCTAAAAACTCTTTTTAATTTCAATTTAGAGATGGGATTTCATAAACAATTCATTAAAAGCCCAAGCAGCAAAGGAAAATATTGATAAATTGAGGTCTATTAAAACAAGAAAAATGTATGATGAACATAGGCAAACAAGACAAGAGAAAAATGGAATAAAAGATATAAACGGAAAAATTACAGAAGAGCAAAGCCTAAATGGCCAAAATATATTCATGAACATATCCTCAATCTCCCCAAATAAATAGGGGAATGCAAATTAAAACCACAAGATACTATAGGGTACATACTGAATAAAAATTTTTAAAAATATATGTTAATAATGATTATGGGGAATAGGAATCTTCATATACTACAGGTGGTAATTAATGTGGTACAACCATTTTTGGAGGTAAATTTTGCAACATCTAATAAACTGAAGATAAGCACATCTTCGGGTCCAGAAACTGGAGGTATCTATTCAGAACTGCTCTTACAAATGTGCAGTAGGAGATAGGTACAGAAGAGTCCATTTCAGTGCTGTTTGCAATAGTAAAAAATTAGAAGCAACCTAAATGTCCATCAGGAGAAGAATGCATAGACAACAGCATTTCCTTCATTCAATGACCATTATATAGCAGTCAGATGAATAAACTAAAGTTATGACAATCATCAAGGTACTCTCAAAAGGATAAAATTAACAGAGAAAAAACAAGTAGCATAAGGGTATGTGACAATGATAACAGGAAAATAGCAACCACCTCAGCAGCAATGGTAATACAATAGTGACTACCACACTTCAGGAGCCATCCTAAGTGCTGTTTGTGTATTAATTGAGTCAATCTCACAGCAAAATCCTATGAGGGAGGCACCGTTATTATCTCCATACATTCATCCATTGTACAGATGAATAATTTAAGGTAAAGAGGTGTGTACTATGATACTATTTATGTAAAATTCTAAAACATGCATAAATAGTATATCTTCTTTATAGATACATATGCAAACAAAAATTCTTGGGAATGATATATACCAAGTTGAAGATAATGTTTATTTTGGGTAAGGAGTAGAAGGGAAGAGATAGACAGTGAGGCCTTAGACATATCTCTCATGTCTTACATCCTTAAGAAATGAGAAAGGTCTGGAGAAAACTGGACAAAGTGTTAATATCTGTTATCTCTCTTAAATCTGGATGGTGGGTACATGAATGTCTTATATTATTTTATGTATGTTTTGTCACAATTTAAAATAAAAAAAAATTGAAAAGAAAGAGCACAGGATGGTTTAAGCAAAAATTGGTGCCTACATAAGACTTGTAGATACACAATAATGGAAAGTTGCAGAGCAGAAAGAACAAGTTAAAATTTGAGTCCTAACTATGTGCTTGTAACCTGTGTGACTTTTGGCAAGTTATTTAACTTCTCTAAATCTCTGTTTCTTCATCTGCAAGACAGAGTTAATAATATCTCCTTCTTGAATTGTGGTGAGGAATAAATGAAAGTAAAAACGAAAACTGTTAAACAACCAGCAGCATCTGATAGTATTAATACTTACCAGCACTATTTTCCAGGAAAGGAGTCAGATCTAAGGAAGTCTGTAGGCTGAATACCAACAGCCCCTTTACCAACTGCCGTGGCTATTGTTCCAATTCAGGACAAGCAACAGGCAAAAGCAAGGCAGGGTCCTAGATCTAGAGATGGGGGTACAAATCGGTTTAGTAGGATCGGGACTCCAGAGTAAGGGAGAAATCAAAAGCTCAGTTACAGGACCTGGGCACAAGCCACACATGAAGCAAACCTCTGCCTTGTTCAGAGACTGGAGGGATGTAAGGAGCCCTTAGATCTCAGGAGGAAGTTGCCCTTGTTGACTTTGGAAGAGCATCTTTCAGTGGGCGGACCATGAAGGCTTGGAAATTCTTTTCTTCTGGTCTTTTTGTAATTTCTTTTGTGTGTCTGCACATACAGGGGAGCGTAGGCTAGAAAATGAAAAGGACAACTTTGAAAAGGGAGCTGAAGACAGGTTCATCCTGGATGCCCCAGATTTGGGGCAACTGATGAAGATCAATGTTGGCCACAACAATAAGGGGGGATCTGCAGGTTGGTTCCTGTCCAAGGTGAGTTCAGCTGCTTCTCTGTGGTCCCTGTGGCCTTGGAAGGGGGGCTTCTTGTTCTTCAGAGGGTTGTATCTCAGCCCTAACTTCCCTCTCTAGGTCCATCTGCATTCATTCTTCTACCTAAGCCAGATGGCCAGTCATTCTGTCCTCCTTATGGTCTCTAAGACTTCACCCATGTTATCATCTTCATAGGAAGCCCAGTAATTTCTTTCTTTCTCTCTCTCTCTCTTTTTTTTTAGGGTACATGTGCACAATGTGCAGGTTTGTTACATAGGTATACTCGGTATACGTGTGCCATGTTGGTTTGCTGCACCCATCAACTCATCATTTACATTAGGTATTTCTCTTAATGCTATCCCTTCCCCAACACCCCACCCCCCAACAAGCCCTGGTGTGTGATGTTCCCCTCCCCTGTGTCCAAGTGATCTCATTGTTCAGTTTCCACCTATGAGTGAGAACATGTGGTGTTTGGTTTTCCATCCTTGTGATAGTTTGCTGAGAATGACAGTTTCCAGCTTCATCCATGTCCATGCAAAAGACGTGAACTCATCCTTTTCTATAGGAAGCCCAGTACTTTCGTCTGAACCTAGCCAGGGCCTATTCATTGGAACTTCTGGCTACATTTCACTGGCCAAATATGTATCAGGTGGACACCCTAGCTGCAGTGAAAACTGGGAAATCAAGTGGTTAGCTTTCAGCATGTAGAATAGAAGTGGACTAGGAAGAAGTGATTGGAAAGGGTGTTGAGTGAGCATCCTAGTGATGGCCACACTTCTTTTCATAATTAGTCTGAAAGTTCCTTGAGGGCACTTCCCTAGCTCTTGGCATGGGACTGGGCATTGAATCAACAAAGGAGGAAAGCCCAAATTCCTTTGGAAAGGAAGGGCTTGCCTGATCCTAAGAGCAGCAAACCTGGTACTGAACAGGGTACCAGGAGGCTAAGTGGAACTGCTGCTTGGATTGGAGAAGAAATAGGGTGGGAGTCCAGAATTCAAATAGCCGATACACCAGCAGAGGTGTGTTTTCAAGTGGTTTTCTATTTAGCTGGGCAAAGTGGGGAGAGGAGGCCTGTGCATTTTATGACCTCAGCCAGGGTGGGCCACAGAACAGGTACCTTGAAGTCCACTTCCTTCGTTCTGAAAAGGAAGACAGTAGAGTGAAAACACAAGGTTTAGTAGATGCAGCTTTGAAGGATGAACAGTTTCACCCTCTTGAACTCAGGTTCCTTCTTGGTCACATGGGTGCGTTGTGCTCTCAGGAAAGTTTTCCAAGGAGGCAGGTTCACATGCCAAGATGTGTTTCTTTGTTGCCTTCAGTCTCAAAGGGCAGCTTGGCAAGATGTGAAATCTATGGGTGAAAACACTTTTTTCCTTTAAAACTTTGTGGATTCTATTCCATTAAATTCTGAAATTTGATATTGAGGCCAAGTGACTTTCGTTTCTTTCTGGGTAACCTAATTTTTTTCCTGCCAGATGCTTGCAGATGTTTTTCTTTATATTAATTCAAAAGTCTTGCCAGACACCATCTAGGAGTGGGGCCTATGTTAGCCCTTCCTTCCTTCCTTCCTTCCTTCCTTCCTTCCTTCCTTCCTTTCTTCCTTCCTTCCTTCCTCCCATGTTTGCTTTTAATTTCTCTGGAACACAGTATGTGTTTTCTATCTGATGGGCAGGCTATTTGTTATTCATTTATTATTTATAATTAATTTATTTATAGGTCAGAAAAGAGATTTCTTATTGTATGTTAGATTCTTGCTTGGGTGGCATTTGTTCTGGTCTCTTCCTCAGGACAGCCAATTGCCCGCCTATTGGATTTCCATTCTCTATCTTCCAAAACTGTCATCTTCCCCTTTACTCCTCTTTACTCCTATCATCTCTACTTTTTTGCATTCCTTGAGAACTTGTCAAATTCCCACCACATCATTGATTTGCTGTTCCACACTGAGTTCCACTTCTTTCTCCTGTCAATGTGTATTTCAATTCTGAATGTATTTCTTTTAATTATTTTTTCTTACAAAACTAATACATGTCCATCATAAAACATTTAGAAAATACAAATAAACAACAAAAAAACCACTCATAATTTTACCACCCAAACATAACCAGTTAATATTTTGATGAATATCCTCTAGCCATTTTTCTATTAATAGATATATTAATATATATATCAGTTTTTAAAATATAGGGTCAAAATGAATACAATATTTTACAAACTTGTTTTCATTTTTAAATATAGCATGCATATGTCCCCATGTTATTTAAATATAATAACCTGGTTATTTTACAATATAATTTTTTTTTTTTGAGATGGAGTGTTGCTCTGTCACTGAGACTGGAGTGCAGTGGTGCAATCTCGGCTTACTGCAATCTCTGCCTCCCAGGTTCAAGCAAGTTTCCTGCCTCAGCTCCCAAGTAGCTGGGATTACAGGTGCGCACCACCATGCATGGCTAATTTTTGTAGTTTTAGTAGAGACAGGGTTTCACCATGTTGACCAGGCTGGTCTCGAACTCCTGACCTTAAGTGATATGTCCGCCTCAACCTCTGAAAGTGCTAGGTTTACAGGTGTGAGCCACTATGCCTGGCTACAATGTAGTTTTTAATGACCAAAATAAGTGTTTTAGATCTACCATGACTTATTAAATCAGTCTCCTTTTGTCAAATGTTTCTATTTTTTCCTCAAAATTATTGTATAATTATGCTATATGCTGTATATTATGTAATATATAAAATGTATATTATGCTGTACAGGTTGAATATACCTTATTGTAAATGCTTGGGACCAGAAGTGTTTCAGATTTCAGGTCTTTTTGAATTTGGGATATTTGCATATATATAATAAGATATCTTGGGATGGGACCCAAGTCTAAACATGAAATTTATTTGTTTCATATACACCTTATGCAAATAGCCTGAAGGTAATTCAACATAATATTTGTTAATACTTTGTTACATGAAGCAAAGTTTTGACTGTGTTTGGACTGTGACCCCTCATATAAGGTCTGGTGTGGAATTTTCCACTTTTGGTGTGTTGTCAGCACTCAAAAACTTTTGGACTTTGGAGCATTTTGGATTTCGGGTTTCAGATTAGGGATGTTCAACCTGTGTGTATGTATATATAGTATACTATTATACTATAAATAGTGCTGTGACAAACATTTCTTGCCTTATCTTTATGTAAATCTATGATTATTTCTTACAGTAAGTTCTCAGGAGTTGGTGAAAGAACAGGCAGAATTCTAAGAACTTTGATCTATTTGCTGCTGTATAGTTTTATTTTTCTTGATTCCCTTTCTTAGTTATTTTTTAATCTCATCTGATTGCCTTTTTATTGTAGTCTCATCTTTCTTTAAATATATTTTCTCCTATTTCATAAAGACTAAATCTTCTTATATTCTCTTAAGCACATCAGTTGAATGGTGTGAGTTCTTCTGATGTGTCCCATATTAGGTTCTTTCCAGAATTCTGCCCTTCCTCTGATTCTTTGGAATGATCTCTGTCTTTGATTCAAGAATTTGCAAGGCCTTAAGTTAGTGTATTCCCTTTACCCAACCTCAAATGAGGTGGGTCTTGTTCAGACTTGGTATCTGACGATAGTCAAGGTGCCCCTGAAACATAGGGCATGCTTATTAAATCTCCCATCTTCCTACTCCTCCTCTCCTCTTTTTCCTTCCACTTCTATTTTCATTCTTGGCTCCAGTTGGGTAATAACCAAACTCCCATCTCACATCCAGGGTTGATTGGAGGCTCTTAGTCCAATTCTTAGATCCTGGATGGTACTGTCCTGGTATAGCTCTGCCCTGATGTGTTGATGGTTTCTTTTCTTATTCCTATTGCCTGAGTCTTTGATACAAGTTGGTTGCATTTTATGCAAGAGATGCATTCCTAAAAATCTATCTATCTACTTACCTACCTACCTACCTACCTACCTACCTACCTATCTATTCTTTTGAGATGGAGTCTCATTCTGTCGCCCTGACTGGAGTGCAGTGGCATGATCTTGGCTCACTGCAAGCTCTGCCTCCTGGGTTTGCACCATTCGCTTGCCTCAGCTTCCCAAGTAGCTGGGACTACAGGTGCCCGCCACCACGCCTGGCTAATTTTTTTGTATTTTTAGCAGAAACGGGGTTTCACCGTGTTAGCCAGGATGGTCTTGATCTCCTGACCTCATGATCCGCCCGCCCCAAAGTGCTGGAACTACAGGCATGAGCCCACACCTGGTTAAAATCTATATACTTTGAAATTCATTTGAGACAGAATTTTCTGCAGGAATAATGTAAAGCAGAGGGTTGTGCACTTTGAACATATATGGAGAGAATCGTGAAGGTGTGTTTTTGTTCTAATGCTTTTGTTTTTTGCAGTATAGTCTTCAATATTTTACAAAGCTACCAGATGCTTGCTTAGTCTTGGTAGCATTTTATCATCATAATCCTGTTCTAAAGTGATCGAATTTTTAAAACAAATTTTATTGTGTATATTTAAGGTATATAACCTGATGTTATGAGATACATATGGATAGTAAAAAGGTTACTACCCATATTGTGTTATGACTAGAGAACACGTTCTAGCTATTAACAATTCTACTTATCCTAGAGCAAGTTTTCAGCTGGATCTTCTGGGCACATTTTGAGAGGGCCCCTCAGCTCTTTGGTATACTCTAGAAGGCACACTTATTTCAGCCTCACTAACTTAGCTCACATGGGAGTCCCTGAAGGAGGCATCATAGATTCCATTAGCCTTACTGTTGGTGGCTGATGTTTTCTGAACTGATCATAAGATCCTAGGATTCGGGCTCGCATTTCCTCTTGCATGGGCTCTGTTTCTCACCAATAAGGTCAGAATCCCAACCTTCAGCCTGTGAGGACAGTGATGATTTTGTCATAGTTTGCAAATCCCGGCTTCCAGTTCTTGTGACCAGTCTCACAGTTCACATGCTGCCAAATTGTTTGCTTCAATTAAAAAATGATCTGCAGCAGTGGAGGGAGCACTGTCTCAGTAATTCAAGTCAGAAGGTAATTGCCAGTCATTCCTGTATGATTCTAGGCTTTACCAGGTGTCCTGGACATAGTTGTGTCCTCGTGATAAGCTTTCCTTGGGCCACGAAGCTGATACTGGCATATTCTTAAAGTAGACTCAAGTGATTGGAAGATTGGATTAGATCTCCAGGTGCACCCTCAACAACACTTATCTACATCCCTGTCCCCTCTTCTCCTTCCCAGATTGTCATTGAAGATATTGGGAACAAAAGAAAATATGACTTCCCCCTTAACCGCTGGCTGGCCTTGGACGAAGACGATGGCAAAATCCAAAGGGATATCTTAGTGGGCGGAGCTGAGACCACAGGTAGATTTGAAGAAAGGGGAGGCTCTTTTGGGTATTTTACTTTCTGCCTAAGGATTGGTGTTGGCATCTGTGGGGCTGGAGGCCTGTGATCAAACAGGAGCCAGCTGGGTCTGCAGACAGCATTCCTCCTGCTCCTGAAACTGTTCTGTCCCACTGGGTTGCAGCCTGGGGCTCTGTTGTTGCCAGAGAGTCTGGGGGATGCTGCTAAGCAGGTATCTACTGCCCAGGGCAAAGGAAGGTATCCATAGGATGAAGCCAGAATGTGAATTTCTGACAAGCATGGATGTTTCCCAGGACATTGATTGACTCTGAACTCTTCCTGATATTGAGTGCTTAGTATATGCCAGGCCTTCTTCTAGGTAGATACCTGACCCGCATGGTGTCCTTCAATCCTCACAACCACCCAATAAGGTAGGAACTGTTATTGTTTCCATCTCACAGATGAAGAAACTGAGGCACATGGAAGAGCCTTGTCCAAGGGCACACAACAGGCAAGTGATAGATTCAGGATTTGGTCTACTTCCTAAAGCCCTAACCTGTATGAATTCCACAGAAAACTTCCAACGCCCAACATGGCAGTCATGGTCATAGATGTTCTAGAAAATCAACATTGATATTGTGAACATCTGAGAATATTCTCTGCAGCAGAACCTCCCATGACTCACCATGGGAGAAAATCCATGTTCTGTAGCATAATGTACAAATTTCTCCACAATTTCGCTCCATTTATCCTACCTACAGAGTCTTCCCACACCCTCTCTCCCACTGCACATTCACACCTTCCTTTCTCCCCTCCATCTTGTTCCCATGCCTTCCCTCTCCTCTCAACTCCCTGCTTGCCTTGCTCTTTCTCTCTCTCTATCCTTGGAACCTGCCTTCTCCTCATCCTGCAAGGCCTTTTCTCTTCTTTCTGCCTCTCAAATTCCTGTTCCCAGTCACTTCCTCTGAGCCTTCCCTGACCTTTTCTGGCCTGGGTAACTTCTCCCTTCTTTGGCTCTATGCATCCTTGGCAGACCTTTATTGCTGCTGTTTAGAAGACTAAATGCTCCTCTACTCCAGTGCTTTTCAAACTCAGCATTGTGACCTGATCATTGTGAGGTGTGGTACAAGTCATCTACAGACTAAAGTTTGCAGTTTACTTAAAAACATACTCGAATAGAATTAATATAGTCCCATTGAATGTGTGGATATTATATGTCTCCTAGTGATAGAAGAAGAGCAGAAATGATAACAGCTGGGAATTGATTATATCCTAAACCATGGAAGTATGTCTGATATGGGGACACCATTTCTCCATGCATCTTAGAGAAATAAAGCTCAAGACTTTTTTTTTTTTTTTTTCCTAGAGCAGTGGCCATTCCTTTTTGTTTATTTACTCCCTAAAGACCTGGCATCTAGTAAGCACTCAATAAATGCTGAACAAAAGAAAATGTAAGTTTAAGAATGAATGATGCACCCATATAGTTGCATGTATTATCACTCAAAGAAATTTGGGATTTTTATTTCTCTGAGGTTATGGGATAAGAGTGTGACGTATGGTAGGGTGAGGGATGGGTGGGGGAATTAACAAGGCTTAAAGCGACAACTGCCTTAGACCCCAGGACAGAATTAAAGAATGTAGGCCAGGTGTGGTGGCTCATGCCTGTAATCCCACCACTTTGGGAGGCCGAGGTAGGTGGCTCACTTGAGACCAGGAGTTCGAGACCAGCCTGGCCAACATGGCGAAATGCTGTCTCTACTAAAAATACAAAAATTAACCAAGTTAGTGGCACACATCTGTAATCCCAGTCACTCAGGAGGCTGAGACACGAGAATCGCTTGAGCCTGGGAAGTAGAGGTTGCAGGGAACTGAGATCGCACCACGAGACTCCAGCCTGGGTGACAGAGTGAGACTCTGTCTCAAAAAAAAAAAAAAAAGAAAAGAAAATCTAGGCCAGTCCTTAGCAGAATTGCCTGTCCAAATGTTTGCCTTTGGTATTTTCTTTTATTTCACCCTGTCTCAGAGTTTAATCTCCCTTTGCTAGTTCTTCCTCAGAATTCCATGTCCTCATATTGCCTCCTGATAGACCAGAACCTCAAATGGCCCAACCAACAATGTTTTCTCTCTCCCTCAATCCTCCCTCACCCTACCACATCAGGCAGCAAAGGAGGACATTAATGTCCTCTATTAAAAGTTATGTTTTTAAGTTATCAGCAAAAGAGCGAGCAAAATGAATCAGATAGCCCTGAATATAAATCTCCATTAATGGAGTTGACTATTATAATTAGATTAGACATAACAGAATTCATCTGGCAGCTATTAATAATGTAGGCATGGTAATTATCATTAATAATAAGTACTATTCTTAGCCAACCCGAGTTCCTCCTCCTCTTTGTTAGTTTCCTGTAATCAGCACTGACAGCTTCCTGTAATAATATGTGTGGTTTATTCTCAAACTCAGATGCATTGGACATACAAACTCTGGAAAAGATGAAATGAAGTCGAGAGGGACATTAGGTGGCATCTGGATGAATAGGACATGATGGGGAAAGAGGATGTGTGGAGGAGGAGGGCTTTGGGGGTGTCGTAACCAGGAAGGGGAGGAAGGGGTGGGGTATTATGATGCAGCTCACATTGAACACTCTCTTTCCTGTTGTTTCCACACCAGCTATTACGTATATTGTCACCGTCTTCACTGGGGATGTCCGGGGGGCTGGTACCAAATCCAAAATCTACTTGGTCATGTATGGGGCCAGAGGGAATAAGAACAGTGGGAAAATCTTCCTGGAAGGCGGCGTGTTTGACCGAGGCCGCACGGACATCTTCCACATCGAGCTGGCTGTCCTCCTTAGCCCCCTGAGTCGGGTCTCCATCGGGCATGGCAATGTGGGTGTCAACAGAGGCTGGTACTGTGAGAAGGTAAGGGATGCCCCTGAAGACAGCCTTCCCTGATTCAACCCGTCTCCTCTTTAACTTGCAAGTAAAAACTTTAACCTGAATCCTACTTCCTCTGAACTAATCACAGAGTGCATGGGCAATCTCTTTCACTGGGCATTTTGGGTGGTTATGTGTCCATCTATCTTGCCTCAAGGGTGGTCAGGAACAGGGGCTGTTCCGTACATGCATCCAAGGGCCAAGCAGGACAGGTTATCCAGAGGTGTTCAGTTGGTGGTTATGATTATCCTGATTCCTGGTGTAGTGTTTCACTCAGCTTATAAATCTTTCAATCAATAAGTATTTTAAAGTATTTGTTTTTATTGTGGGATACTTATACTTTAAAGAATATATATTAATAACTGCGTGACATAGGGAATGTTAGAAAGCAAACCTCAATTTTGTCTATCACACAGCTTGAGAGAGAGAACATTTGAGATGCTTTTGAAACTCCTCTGTGTCCTTCCACAGTCATATAGTCCTCTTTCCCTCAAAGGGCACATACTATTATGAATTTTGTCTATCTATAAACTTGTATGGTTTGTAACTGGCAATTTTTCTCCCTCCCTTCCTCCCTCCCTTCCTTCCTTGCTTCCTTCCTTCCTTCCTTCCTTCTGTTTATTTTTTTGGACAGAGTTTCACTTCTGTCACCCAGGCTGGAGTGCAGTGGCACGATCTCAGCTCACTGCAACCTCCACCTCCTAGGTTCAAGCGATTCTCCTGCCTCAGCCTCCCAAGTAGCTGGGATTACAGGCATGCACCACCACGCCTGGCTATTTTGTATTTTTAGTAGAGATGGGGTTTCACCATGTTGGCCAGGCTGGTCTTGAACTCCTGACCTCAGGTGATCTGCCTGCCTCGGCCACCCAAAGTGCTGGGATTACAGGAGTGAGCCACCGCACCTGGCCATAACTGTCAATTTTCACTTAACATTATGTTTTAGAGATTTGTCCAAATGGTAACAGAAGCTGTAGTTCATCCATTTGCCTGCTGCAAAGTATTCCATTGTATGACTGAGTTACAATTTATTTGTCCATTCTCCTGTTGATGGATATTTTGGAGTAATTTATTGATTTTTACTACTATGAGCAATCTTGCCATGAAGTTCTTGTACATGTATCTTTGTAGAAGTGTGCAAGAGCTTCTCAGAATGAAAGTGCTAGGTCACAGGGCAAGTGAATCTTCAGCTTTATAGGATAACTGTTACTTCCAAAGTATTCCAGATTGTTTTCCAAAATAGTTGCACCATTTTACTCTCCTGTCAGCCATGTGTAAGAGATATTTTGTTTTATACATTCTTGTAAATGAATTTTTAATTTTCACCATTTTGGAGGTTGTAAAATGATCCTGTTGTGGTTTTAATTCTTATTTTTATGATTACTACCAAGGTTGAATGTGTTTTTTTTTTTATTGGCCATTCATGTTTCTTTTTATGTAAAATGTCTGTTCATGTCTTTTACTGATTTTCCTATTGACCAGTCTATCTTTGGATTTATTTTTAGGAGTTTTAAAATTTAATCTGGATATTAATCCTTTGTTGATAATATGTGTTCAAATATTTTCTCATAGTTTGTGATGTTCTTTGAGTAAGATTTAAAAGTATCTAGTTTATCAATCTTTTCCTTTATGACTAACGCATTTGGTATTATTGAAAGAAATCTATTTATTTCAGAGCTATGAAGACATTCTCCTATATCCTTTTCTAAAAATTGTAGTTTTAATTTTTCCATTTATGTTTTTAAAATACTAGGAATTGAATTTTGTGAGGGAGAAATTCAATTTTATTTTTTTCCATGTAGATATGCCAATGTTCCAGCAACATTTATTGAAGGGCTTTTAAAACTTGACCAAGGTTAAGAATCACCTGGAATTCTTGTTAAAAATAGATTCCTAGGCTCTAATTCAGAGCAAATGAGTCAGAATTTACAGGTAATCTGGATATTTAGCAAGTGGTTTAGATAATTCTTATCATTGAGAAAGTTTTGGAAGCACTGATTTACTAAATAGTAATTCTTTTCCCACTGTTCTGAAAAGACATTTCTATCACACATAAAATTCACAAAATGCATGGCTTTGCCCCTGAGTTTTCTAGTCTGTTCCATTTATTTAGTTTATTTCTGCACTAATATAACACTCACTATCTTCATTTTTACCTCTGTACTGTCTTAGTATCTGCTGGGGAAATTTGTTCACCTTGTTATTCTTCCTCCAGAATGTTTTGACTATTCATAACCACTTACCCTTCCAAAGAAATCTTTATTTGTTTATTTTGCCAAATCGCATGAAGAACAGTGTTGAACAGAATTCATTTGAACCTATAGATTCATTTGAAAGAACTGATATCTTTACTATATTGACTTTCCCTATCTACGGATATGGTATACTTCTTAAAATTTATGTCTTCTTTAATAGTTTTCAATATAGTTTTATGTTTTTGATAAAGGAATTGCATGTCTGTTAGGTATGTTTAAGAGACCTTATAACTTTTGTTACTATTATAATTGGTATCTCTTTAAAAATTATATTTTCTAACAATTTGTTGCTGATATAGAAATGAAGTATTTTCTGGACATTTAGTTTACATAAGCCCATTTTGCTAAACTCTATTGTTAATTCTGATAATGTCTCAATAATTATTTGTTTTTTTCTGTAGGAAGTCAAATTATAAATTATAACACTTTTTTTTAAATTTTCAAAGCTTGTAGTTCTTTTTTCTTTTTTGTTTATTTGACCACATGGCCTAAGACCTACAGTACAATGCTGAGTAGTAAGATTAGTAGTGGATGTCTTTATTTTGTTTCTGATTTTAAAGGAGCTGCTTCTAATATTTTATTTGGTTGTGTTTTTTTGCAAGTTTATGGTAGACATTCTTAGATTAGATCTGTAAAATTCCCTTCTATTTCTATATTGTAAGGAGTTTTCATGATGAATTGGCGTTAAATTTTATCTAATGCTTTTCTGCACTTAGTGAGATCGTTGTATGGTCTTTCTTTTTTATTCATTAAGTTGGTGTGCTAATATGAGTGCATTTTCAAATGGCAAACTAACTGCTTTTTTATAAGTCAAACTTGGTGATAATAGATTGTTTTACATGTTTTTAGAGTTATTAACATTTAATATAGAATTTTTCTGGCCAGGCGTGGTGACTCAAGCCTGTAATCCCAGCACTTTGGGAGGCCAAGGCGGGCGCATCATGAGATCAGGAGATTGAGACAGGCTTGGCTAACATGGTGAAACCCCGTCTCTACTAAAAAAAAAATACAAAATATTAGCTGGGCGTGGTAGAGGGTACCTGTCCCAGCTACTTGGGAGGCTGAGGCAGGAGGATGGCATGAACCCAGGAGGCCGAGCTTCCAGTGAGCCGAGATTGCGCCACTGCACTCCAGCCTGGGTGACAGATCGAGACTCCATCTCAAAAAAAAAAAAAAAAAGCAATTTTTATATCTATGTTCATGAGTAGCATTGGCCCATTATTCCTTTCTTATATAATTGTTGATTGGTTGTGATTCTAGATTGAAATGAGAAGTATGTCCTTTCCTAAAAGAGGGTGTATAAAATTGCAGTGATGTTTCCCATATGTTTGGTTGCAGTCTCCTGCAAAATTGTATAGGTAGGGCTGTGTGTGTGTGTATGTGTGTGTGTGTGTGTGTAAAATTACGGAGTTTAAAGAGCAGGGTTTTGTTTTGTTTTTCTTTGCTGTTTATAGGAATATTCAGGCTCTTTATTTCTTATTCAATCTGTTTTAATGAGCTTTTTTTGGGAATTTGTACATTTGTAAGTTATCAAATGTATTGATATAAATTTATACACATCCAGTGTTCTCTTATTTTTTTAACAACTGATGCATCTTTTATCCTCTGATATAATTATGAACACTTTTTATATATTATTTATTCATGCCTTATTGCTTTTTAAAAAATATGACTCTTACAAAAAGTTTATTTAGCTCTTTCAAATAACCAAGTTTTGCTTTGTGTACACTGTTTTAATTCTATTCTCTGCTTTATTGACTTCTATTCTTAACTTTATCTCTGTTTAATTTCCCTGAGTTTCTTTTGTTGTTCTTTTTCTAAATTTTTAAATTAGATTCTTAGCTCATGAATTTTTAACCTCCTTTTTTTCTCGTACAAACATTTGATACTATAATTTTCTCTCAAAGTAGTGCTTTAGCTGCATTTCATATATTTTATAAAATATTTTTATTCAGTTTAATTGTATTGTTTCATTTTAAAAAGCTGCTTTGTTAAAGTATAATTAACATGAAATAAAATACACACTCTTCTAAAGCATACAGTTCTGTGAGTTTTGATAAATGTACACACCTGTGTAACCATGACTAGAACCAATATATAGAATGTTTCCATCATCCCAAAATGTTTCCTTGTGCTCCTTCACAGCCAATATCCACCACTCTAATCACTAATCTGATTTTAGTCACTAAAGATTAGGTTAGTCTTTTCTAACATTGAATATAAATGAAATCATTTAGCATGCACTTTATGTGTGTTTGTGTCTGACATTTCACTCAGAGTAATGTTTTTGGGATTCATAATGTTGCTTCATGTATTAGTAACTTATTTTTTATTGCTAAGTAGTATTCCATTCTTCGGATATATAGCAATTTGTTTATCCATTTAATCGTTGATGAACATTTGGGTCATTTTCAATTTTGGGGGTTACTATGAATAAAGCTGCTATGAATATTCATATACAAGTCTTCGAATGGACATGTGTTTCAATTTTGTTGGATAAATACCTAATAATAGAATTTCTGGATCCATGGTAAAGATATGCTTAAGTTTTAAAAAATTCCTCCAAACTGTTTTCAAAGTGGCTACGTTGTTTTGTATGCCTGCCAACAATATATGAGAATTCCAGTTCTTCCATATCCTTACCATCACTTGGCATTGTCAATCTTTCTATTTTTAGATATGCTCATGGGTGTCTAATTGTGGTTTTAATTTACATTGCCTCTGATGACTAATTACGTTGAACTTTTAAAAATGTGCTTATTGATCATTTGTATGTATTCTTATTCTAGTTGCCTTTGCTTATTTTATGTTTTTAAATCTTATTAAATTGTAAGAATTCTTTACATTCTCGATACAACTTTTTTGTTAAATATATCGCTATATCTATATTTCCATATCTGTGTGTGTATGTATGAATAATCTCCCACTGTGTAGCTTGCCTTTTAATTTTCTTAACAATGTTTATTGAAAAGCAGAAGCTTTTAATATTGTTGAAAGGCAATTTGTCAATTTTTAAAAAATAGTTTGTGCTTGTTTGGGTTCTTATTATTACACTAAAAATTCTTTTGTGACTCTTTAGTTATTTTGTGACTCATTATTTTGAAGTATGACTTTTAGTCTCCAAATGCATGTTGTCTTATTATTTAATTTATTTTTAATTTAACATCATTTTATTCAGAAAACACAGCCTATATAATGCCATTTTAAAAAATGCGTTGCAATTTACAATGCATGTTCAATTTGTGTATTGCCCCAACAGCTGAATTTAAACATTTAATTTTATTTATTAAATTCAGTTTGTTACTTTTGTTATTTGAATCTTGTTTCCTTACTATCGTTTTGTCTGTTTGGTCTGTTAATTACTAATAAATATGTGTTAAAATATCTACTTTTGTGTGTGTGTGTGTATGTGTGTAATCTCTACCACTATTGAAATATTTACCACTAAGGTGGTAGATATTTCTTATTGTAGAACTAACAATTTTTGCTTTATGTAGTTTGAGGCTATGTTACTAAGCATAGAATTATAACCTCCTAGTGAATTCAATCTTTATCATTTTCCAATCTGATACTATTTATCTCTGAACTGGCAAATTTAGTCTGCTTATGTTTATTGTAATTACTGATATATCTGTTCTGCTTTTACTGTTTCTTTTTTCTTCTTTTAAAATTATTTTGGGTTGACTGTTTTTCCCTGTTTCTTTTTTCCCTTTATAGTTATTTTACTGTACATACTTAATATGGGAAACCCTAAATGTAATTGATACCTCTACTCTTTTTTGGCAAATGCAAGAACCTTAGAAATCGCTAACAGTAATAATTCTGCATGCTATTTTTTGCCTAGTATTTTAGCTCCATTTTAAATTATTTTAAAATATACACATTAGATATCATTGTTTTATAGAGTTGTTTGTTCAGATTTACCTACAAGTTTCCCAGTTTGTTTGCTTGTCACTTCTTCTTGCATCTAAGACCTTATTTCTGGTGTCAATTTTCTTCTGCCTGAAGAACACTCTTTAGAAGTTTATTTGGTAAAGGTCTATTGTTGGTAAACTCTGAATTTGTTCATTTGAAAAATGTTTTTCTATCACTCTCATTCTTGAAAAATAATTTTAGGATACTGAATTCTATATTGAGTTTTCCTCCCCAGTATCTTCTGGCTTCTGCTAGTCTAATTGCCACTATCTGTTTTTTCTATCCAGATGCTCTTAAGATCTTGTTTTTGGTATTCCCTGCTTCTCCTCAATATGTCTATGTGTGCATTTATTACTATTTATCCTGGCTGTGACCAAGCTTATGGTAACTATTTCTTAGGTAAAACTATTATTATTTTCTGTCTAGAGCAAAGACAAAAAAAGGTAGGCTTCTCTTTGCAGATTTTTCCCTATCTACCTTTTGTCTAAAGGAGCAGTCCTTCAAATATTTCTGCTTATTCAGTGTTTCCAGTTTGAAATCTCCATTTTGTAAAGCCCACGGCCTAGTTTCCTGCATCCTCAAGTGGCTATTAATTTCCTGGTCTCTGAGTGCCTGGGATTGTCTTTTGCTGCAGTGCAGCACCAACTTTAGCATTCACATTTGCCCACTCTCTGGGTTTCTGCTTACTCTGAATTTTGCTGGTTCTTATGGTTTCTCTGTAACCCCCTGGCAGCTCAGCAATGTATATAAAGTGATACTTCCTGTGGTTTATGTAACATATGGCTATTTTGTGGTGATAAAAGGCTTTTCAGACTACCTAGTTTCTGGACTACCTAGTCCAGAAGCAAACATTTTTAATGTATGAATTACACTAATTTATTTTTAAAGAGAATGACAAAGTAGTTTTTCAATAACAGAATATGATACCCTCAGGATAGTTATATTTAACAAAACAATAAAAGAAAATCCTGAGATAAAAACCACAAGCTCTAGTAACAATACTATATTTAGTTGCTTACCTAACCTTTAACCTTCCAGAACCAGAACTTTTATCATCGATTTTTAAGTGCTTATTATATGTTTAGAACTATGTTCAGGGGACCCACAGGGGTGAGAAAACACACAACCTCAAATTTTTAGGATTTTGCTACTTCTTAAAAAGACAAAACTAACCAATACACAGTTAACAATGAGAGAACAACTCAAGAGTAATGAGGAAACATCTGCATCTGCAGGATTTGTTGAGAGGAAAGAAAGACTTCTAAATAAATTCCTGGTGATTATACCCTCCTATGCCCTCAACTTGTCACGGATCCCCTCCAACTTTGCCTGTGTATAGGTCCACTTCTAAATACATGGTCACATGAAATCTTCAGCATAAAAAATGGAGTGCAACAATGGATCCCAGTGGACCTCAGCCATAAATAGAAATTCTGAGGTTCTTCCTGATGAGTAGAAAAGATCCCAAACTGACAATTAGTGTCAGGAATACTTATATTCCTGGTTCTGCCACTAACTAAAGGTGCTAACTTGGGCACTTTATTCTCCTTCCTAGACCTCAGGTTTCCCATCTATTGAATGCAGGTGGGGTGAACTACATTAATTGCCAATATATTTGTGTCAGATAACTAAATGTTTGAGGGGCCTGCTGCCCGTGGTCCTAAGCCATCATTTATCTCTAGGCAGGAGCATTTCTCTGGGAGTTTGAAGGGGTACATAATCCCCTCCCACCATCTCTTAGCATCCTTCCCCTGGTGCTTCTTAAAAGTTAAGGTTTATCACAATGGTCAATAATGAGTATGAGGTGAGTATTACCTGGGAATATCTAAGGGCAATAATTCAAGTTAAGGAAGTTACAGTCAATTTTTGTCACTATGAACAGTAGACAACAAATACCCAGTAAGACAATGGTTGGTCAAAACCTTGACCAATGGGAGGGTCAGATTAGTTTGTAAGTTAAAAAGATTTGTTTTCAAGTTAAGAAGGTAAAGCTTAGAAACCAGTAATGTGAGAGTCAAAATTTCTTTACTGATAGAGGATTCTGTAGTGTGCCAGGAGCAATCCTTTCAACATTTATAATGTGAGTGTTCGAAATCCATGGGTTCAGAACTTGGTAGAGATAGAGAAGGTATAAGAGAGAAGGTTGAGTGAGGATCAAGCCTAAAAGAGAGAAGTTGGTTTTTATACTACATTCCAGATATTAATTAGCTGACACGGGACTTACCTTTTTCCTACAAGATCATTACAGGGAATTAACCTAGTAGTCTAGTTCATTTGGTTCAGATTAACTGAGGTTTTATGATGTGCTTAAAGAAATATGGTATTCAAAGAGGGTGTTGTGTATAGAGGAAAAGTTTGAGATTTGCATAGCAAATTAGATGACGGGTGATACCTACTTTGGAAGACTCTTTGGAGGTTGCATTTCTTGATTTAAGATTTAATGAGATAGACTACAGAAAAGGTGCCATTCATTGAGAGCCCTAATACAGATGTCTCTAAATGTGGGGCTGGGAGGCTGCTGAACATGGTGAAGAGGTCCCTACTGGGGACTCAATGCAGGAGACGCTCACTGTGCTCCACTCTCCCCAGGTGGTAATTCTGTGCCCCTTCACTGGCATCCAGCAGACCTTCCCTTGCAGCAACTGGCTGGATGAGAAGAGAGCGGACGGGCTGATTGAGAGGCAGCTCTACGAAATGGTGTCTCTCAGGAAGAAGCGGCTGAAAAGTAAGTGAAAGAGACCCAGAACCTGGAGGCCTCTCAGCCAGGGCCAGCAAAGGCCAGAACGTCAGACCCTTGGGCAAAAGCTGTGAGGTCAGTCCGCTCCTGCTTCTTAAGTCTCCTCTAGAAAGGAAGGAAAAAGTTCCCCCAACCCCGCCAAGCAGCTCCACTCTCCCAAGTACAGGCCATATAGAGTCACACCCCTGGCACCAAGGCTGACTCCAGTGTCGCCAAATGGAATAAGCTGCTGTGATGAGCTAGGTGTTAACCTGAATCGTTCACTACAGTGCACTCTGAAAGTGCTGGACATAGGGTGAGTGGAGTCAACTTGTCCTCCGATTTAAAACACACAAATACACTTTAGCCATTAAGAAGAACATTATGGCACCTTATTTTTAATAGTAATGAATCCTTAGCTTTCTAAACTTGGCTATAATGGGTTTTTGAGAATGGGACACATCTGTGTATACCCTGCCCTTCAGTCCTGATCATTTTGGATTTTTCCTTCTTCCCTGTGGTAATATGAAAATCTCTTCACTTCCTGAAGTTTATGGTGCAACTTGATCTGTCTTGCAGAATTCCCTTGGTCCCTGTGGGTCTGGACGACTGACCTAAAGAAAGCTGGTACCAACTCTCCCATCTTCATCCAGATTTATGGGCAGAAAGGACGGACAGATGAGATTCTCCTGAATCCCAACAACAAGTGGTTCAAACCTGGCATAATTGAGAAGTTTAGGGTAGGAGAGGAGTGTGATGGGGTGGGAGGGAGAAAGGAGGAAAGGATGTAGGGCATTTGTCGTGGAGATTCCGGTTCTCTAAGCCAGATTTTAGACCAAGTTTGAAGGCAAAAATGTACAATGGAGATTTTAGGTCCCTGCAAGGGAGATAAATTTGATGATTTATAAGCAATGTATTGAATGGGGTACAATTTCGATCTGGCCTATTCATCTGAATCCAACAGTCCAGAACCAAGGCTGGGCAAAGAAGCAAGTATGGAATGGTTTAAGCTATTCAGGAGTTGGAGAATCACTGCAGAACAGAGACCCTGAGCATGCTTAGTGTCAGACTGCCCAATATGGACTGATTTAGAGAGTAAGGATCAAATTTAATCAAAAGTGTGAATTTTAGAACTTTTTTTTTTTAAATTCAGCTTTAAAACTTTCCATTATGCATAAAACTAGAGCAAGGATTTTTTTACCCTAATAGAAGTGCTATTTCAACCTTTAGGTAGCAATAATTTGTAATTTGAGGCTCTCCTCTCAGCACCCCATTTGTACCTCTGTTACACCACTCAGTTCATTGCTCTTTATGTATTTATCTTTTCTGCTAGACTGTGAGCCCCCAGAGAAAGGGCACAACTGCTTATTGATCTTTTTGTCTGTTTCACTGCCCAGTAGAGTCCTGGGGCTGTGGGCCTGTGCTAATTTGCAGGGCTGCCCTATAGATTTTGTTACTGGAAGTTTATTGCTTGGAGGATCTTCTTTAGTCTGAATCCCACTGTGGGGCAGTTATTTTCGTTCAGTTTCACTGGCCCAGACTGAACCCTTGCTGTATGTGGCTGTCCTGCCCTCACGTGCTCCTGGTTACAAGGGTCATGAGAAGATAAAGTATGTGAGGGTGGTTTGATTAAAGAAAACTCATCCTCACTGCTGAAGAAAGAGCCCAAAGCAGGTTCCCTCCTGAGAGTGGGTCAACTATAAGAATAAACACGTTTTTTCAGTTATGCCCACTCAAATGTTTTTATTTCTCACCATAGATTGAGCTCCCGGATGTTGGCAGGTTTTATAAGATTCGAGTATGGCATGATAAAAGGAGTTCTGGTTCTGGATGGCATTTAGAAAGGGTGAGATGCACCATCTTGGGGTTTGGGGGGTTGTTGGGAAAGGAACAAGGATGGTCCCTTTCAATGACCCTGTCACATAAAAATGCCTCTGTATTTATTGTGAATGGGGACTGAAAAGTGTTACAGCAAGACCTGAATTTGGATACAGGCCCCAGGGACTTCCTGATGGGGAGAGACTTCCAAAGTAGATTAAGAAAACACTCAGGTGTTTGGGGTGGCTTGCATTCTGCCCTAGTCATCTGGTTGCTAGGCAAGTGTGGGTATCCAGGAAACCATGAACAAATACTAATCCAGCCCTCTGCCTGCCATAAGGATTTTCTCCAGGAAATAGCCTTGGCTTCTCTGCAATGAGATAGCAGAATGGGGACTCCGGGGCATAGGTGAACATCCCTGGTGCGCCCACTTGCTCACCCCAGAACTTCATTCCAGATGACCCTGATGAACACTCTGAACAAGGACAAGTATAACTTTAATTGCAACCGCTGGCTGGATGCCAATGAGGATGACAATGAGATAGTGAGGGAAATGACTGCAGAAGGCCCAACAGTGCGCAGGATCATGGGCAGTAAGTACTGATGGGCTCTCCATCTTGGGAGGCAGTGGAACTCCTGCTTGGTGTCCCAGTGGGCCTGACCTATGAGCTGAGAGTCTTGTCTGCTATGCATCTTTAGGCTCCTTAGAGTGCCAGAGTGGACTTGGAAGGTCCTTGACTCAAGACTGGCTTGGAAAAGTCATCTCCAAGTCATGATGCCAGAGCTCTACCGTGATTGGTGTGGTGGGGAGGGAGGGAAGATGTATGGGTCTTCTCGTTGGCTCTGAGGGGATGAGAAGCATCTGTTCTGAACAATAATTCTCCAGAGCCTCCTTGAAAGGAGATATCCTCTTGCTCCCCTCAAATGGTGCATGAAATGTTCCCCAAAAGAAAAGCTAGATCTGGGTTCCTGTAGCCACAGTTGGCTGATAGCTAATAAGTATTCTATCTCTAATTAAGGATAGTAGGAAAAGGACTAAGCTTTAAATGTGGAATCCAGGAGCCACATTCAAATAGCCAAAGGAAAGAAGTCATTTTGCCTCTAGGTTATAGAAGCACAGTACTGGCAAATACAGAGCACATGCTCTGTCTTTTTCACATGGCAGACATTACTAAGTGATCAAAACATTCTTTCCCATGAGTCTGAAATGAGCTTTGTAGCCCTCAATAAAGAATTCCAAACAGACATTAACAATTGATCAGAATTGGCACTTAAGATAATTAACCCATTTGCTATCCTCGTGGCAGTCCTTAAATTTTAAGCAGGAAAATAGTTTTGCAAAATTACAAAAATGTAAAAATATATAGAAAACAATGTCACCCATAGTTCCAGTAGACCTTCTAAATATCTCCATAATGTCATTTCACAGGTGATTGTGTGATATTTATAAACACTGCATTTGCACACCCAGTAGGAACTCTGTATATATTTGTTGAAATAGTTGATTAGAGTTAAATACTCATAAACATAGAAACGTCAAACAGCAAGTATCTAAAAAGAGATCATTTCGTCTGTTAGTTTAATTAGGCAATGCTTGTAATTAGCATCATGTTTCTTTTATTTTATGGTTCTCCTTTTTTTTTTTTTTTTTTTTTTTTTTTTTTTTTTGAGACGGAGTCTTGCTCTGTCGTCCGGGCTGGAGTGCAGTGGCCGGATCTCAGCTCACTGCAAGCTCCGCCTCCTGGGTTCACGCCATTCTCCTGCCTCAGCCTCCCGAGTAGCTGGGACTACAGGCGCCCGCCACCTCGCCCAGCTAGTTTTTTTTGTATTTTTTAGTAGAGACGGGGTTTCACTGTGTTAGCCAGGATGGTCTCGATCTCCTGACCTCGTGATCCGCCCGTCTCGGCCTCCCAAAGTGCTGGGATTACAGGCTTGAGCCACCGCGCCCGGCCTCTCCTTCATTCTTAATTAAATATATGACTGTAGAATATTTGTGTGCAAAGGCCCTTAAAATAACCTGATGCAGATAAGGAGCTGAGGACGTTCTTGCCATGGTTACACAGTTAGTTAGAGACAGCGTTAAATCTAGAATAAGGTCTCTTGCTTCCTGGTTCAGTGGCTATACCAAAACATCACCCTGCCTTTTTGCATTCAGTAATAACTGCTTTGGGAACAAGGCAATCATCTCTCTAAATATCATGATAACATATAACCCATTCCCAAAATTGGAACTTAATATAATATTAAAGATAATGGCAAAAATTGCAATTACTTTTGCACTAACCTAATGTGTAGTCCACCAAGGCAGAAATACACCTGTTCTTAGACCTGATTTGTTTACTTTGCATGCCAGAATTGAGCCTGCAGGTATAAAGAACTGGGGAGAGGTCTTGGGCCCTAACTGCTTTTGAAACCCTTCTAACTAACTCTCATGATTTTAGATTCTCAGTCTCTATTTCTACATTATCTGGCACTGTCATTCTTGAGCCTTTTGGTAGCATTCCTTTTTGAAGTTTGTGACTGACAGCTCTGATCAATCCTCTCTGGTATGGTAAGTCAGCGATTCTCAAACTTCAGCATGCATCATCCCCAAGAGGGCTTGTTAAAACACAGATTGCTGGGTTCCACTTGCAGAGTTTCTAATTCAGTTAGTCTGGAGTGGGACCCAAGGATCTGCTTGTCTAACACATTTACAGGTAATATCCATGCTGCTGTTGGGGAACCACACTGAGAACCACTGTGTCAGAACTGCTCTCCAGCTTCCAAAATTGTGTTGTGTTCTCTACACTTGTCCCCTTCCCCTAGTTGATGAAACCTTTTTTGTTTAGTTAAATTTTTAAAACAACCTGTAGATTGCCATTTTGATAAGGTTTTCAAAAGAGAAATCTATTTTAATTTGTAATGTCCAGAATGTTCTTTACTTCCACCCCCTCTTTGCCTTGAGTGAAGCATGACTTTCCCCTAAGAACCTTATTTTCCCTCCTTATGAACTGTGGGGCACATGGAAGGGGGTGTTCTCCTGACTCCCTCTGCACATTCAGATCCTTGAGTGCACCACACTTCTTCCCAGTATTGCCTTCTACCCCAGCCCAGTGCCATTTCTGTTGGTCTCTGGCCCTTCCCCTCTTTCACAAAAGATGGTGTCGTGCATCCCTTGGTTAGTGTCTAGACACCATGCCCTGCCATAATCCTGGGACAGTGCATTAGTTTGCTAGGGTTGCTGAAACAAAGTCCCACAGACAGGGTGGCTTAAATAACAGACATTTATTGTCTCACAGTCTGGAAGCTAGAAGTCCAAGATGAAGGTGTTGGCAGATTTGCTTTCTTCTGAGGCCTCTCTCCTTGACTTGCAGACAGTCATCTTCTTATGTCCTCTTTCCTCTGTGTGTATACATGTCTGGGTCCTAACCCCCCTCTTCTCATAAGGACACCAGTCATAATGGATTAGGCCCCACCCATATGACCTCCTTTTACTTTAATTACTCCTTTAAAGGCCCTATCTCCAAATACATTCTGAGTTATTGGGGAGTTAGGACTTTAATAAATAAAATTGGGGTTATGGGCACAATTCAGCTTATAACCAACAACATCTCCTAAAGTACAGTCAAGCGTCCATCTATATCAAAACTACCTGAAGTGTTTATTGAAATACAGATTCCTAGGCCCACCACCAGCTATGCTGATTAGAGACTTTGAGGGCTATTCCTGGTAATATGCATTTTGTCAAGCATGCCGAGTAATTTGTATGCATACTAAACCTTAAGAGGCTTTGTCTACTTCTTTCAGTGTCTGTGTAGAACACCCACTCACCTGCATCCTGGTGCTCACCTGATGGGTACTACAGGACTGAATGAAGGGGGATGAACGATAAATGAAAACAAAAAACAAAATAATCTGTTTTAAAGAAGGGGCCTGGAGACTCCTTGCTTCTGTCAAGTAAGGGCCTTGAGCTTCCACAGCCCTTCGTATTTATTGGGTAGAAAGAGCAGGGAGGAGGAGGTAACAATTGGTCAGCCGCTTGATTGATCACAGGTTCACATTATTGCTAACAGGCTTCAGATGTGCCTAATCACAAGTCACGCTCCTGGGGTGTGACTGTCCTCAGCATTCCTTCTGGGTGGCAGACACAGTTTGTCAGTTTGCCAACAACCTGCATTCATAACAGTTTGCTGTTTGCTCATGTAGCCTCCAGTGGTGTACTGAGTTGATTACGACCATCATTCTTTCAGCCTCCAACACTCATTCACTTTGTTGGCCTATGCCCACCCCACTTAGCCAGCCCTTCCCTGCCACCTAATTTGGGATCATCCCATGAAACTACCCCTTCTTTGAACCCGTGCCCCACCCTCTGACTCAAGCTCCTGCACTCCCAGCACTTTTGTGACCTTGGTACACTTCACCTCACCCTCGACCTGTCACTTCTTACCCCCCCATTTTTCCTGGTCGGTCAGGGGCTGACATAGATGGGTGGAGGATGGATCAGAGGGACAAACCTACAATCAGACCTCCAGTGGGGAAGAAAAGAGGTTCTGAAATCAGACAGAGAGAGGGGAACAGAGAGGAGAAGATAAATTCAAGAAATATTTTGAAGGTGGAACTGGCAGGTCTTGAAGTGTGAATGCTGTGGAAACACAATGGTGAGATAAGCTTCCTGTCCAGAAAGTTGGGACAAACTTTGCAGACGAAGTGACATTTGAGCTAGGTCTACTATGTGGAGGGATTTGACAGACAAGGACAGACCATGTCAGGAGGTGGAGGAGATGGCAAGGAAGAGCATCTCTACAGTTTACATGTATAAAATGTGCTTGTAAACATTTTTAAGTGTACAGTTGTGGGGCTATCCTAGCTGGTATTTTTTTGTTGTCTTCCATGATGCTATTAGAAAAACCATTTCAAGGAGAAAAATAATTCTGGTGATAGTATGGATATGGATAGTATGGATTGAAGGGCTATCTGTTGTGGCTATAAGGCAGTTTGATGTCTTCTGGTGGTCCCTAGCTGTATTTCAGAGCCCAAACAAACTTGAATTTCTTTCTCTCAACTGTTCTATATGGCCCACAAACATTTATCTTATGCTTGGAATACCCCTGTGTCCTCACTCACCTCTACAAGTTCTTATATCTCCTTTTCTGGTTGGAATGCTTTGTAACAGTAAATAGAGCTGGTGACAATGCTCCATTTTCCCAGCTGGTACCAGTGTGAAATGTGTAATGTGTGAAGATGTCCTGGAAGTCCCTTAAGAGGAGAGTTTTGGACTCATGTAAAATGAGTAAATACCAATTTAAAATCAATTCTCTGAGTTTGAAGTTGTGTATCTCTGGTTTACTTACAAATTAAGGGCCAGCCAAATAAGCAATTAATGCCATATCTGAGAGCCAAGAGGCTTTTGGGAGTGATTGTTCTGATTAGCACAGACTGGGAGATATGGACAATACACATGCCAGCTCACAATTTATTTCCACCTTGGCTGTCCCTCAGGAGCTACATGAGAGTAAAATAAATGAGATCCGTGTTCTCCACTATACTTCCGAGAGAAGTGATTACACACCAGTGATGAGTGGGCTAGAGGCCACTGGACTCGAGTGCAGAAAATCATAGCTTCTCGTTAATAAGAGCTGTAATTTTAAAATTAAAGTACCAGAGGCTCTGTACTTACCCATCTCTTTAAAGTCTTTCACTACTAGTGTCTAACAACATAACTCTTTTTAATTGTCCACAGACTTCTTGCCAGGAAGGAGCTTGGGACATCCATGGCTGGGGTGTTTCAGAGGGGTGCCTAGAGAAAAATCAAGACCCTTCAGAACTTCCCACCAAAGGGACCTCAGAGCTCAGAACCAAAGGGATGGGAATTCCCAGGCAAAAGGATTTCTAAATTCCCTTATTACTTTGCTTCTGGAAATTGCCTAAAAGTTACAGCTAAAAAGGCAGAACTGACCTTCATCATAATTAAGAGTGAAGCCAGCCCCAGCCTGGTGTTGAGAGTTTTCCTTCCCTGCTGTGTCATGTTTCCACCTTCAGTTTTCAGCTGTTCATTCCTCTCACTGTTGACACATTGGACCATTGAGAGCTTCACACAAAAGAACCAACTTCATTTATACAAAGGCTGAAGATTGAAAGCATTTAGCATTTGAATTTTAAAAGAGTTGATTAGAGAAGACAATGATGGTTAAATTTCAGGTGCTGTGGCCCTACTAGGAGACAATATTGGCAGGCAGGAGATTGCTCCTCAATCTTAACTCATGGTTTAAATGCCTACCTATACCAGCTTTGCTCAAGGCAGGCCTCTATGTACCATCAGTTGTTCTTTGCCTGTTCTTCTAACAAGTGTTTTTGCAACAGACACTCTATCTTCGTGTACTCATATGTTTCATGGTCAAATTAATTTTTCAGATGTCTGCATATCTCCAAATAAAATGGTCATATTACTGAAAAAATAATTTGTACACTGAATTCAACTTCCCAGTGATTTGCCTCATTCTAGGTATACTCTGTCTTCATTTTAGATGAACTACAAATGAATCATGTCCATTTTTTAAAACAACAGCTATGGTGGGACACAGTAGCTCATGCCTGTAATCCCAGCACTTTGGGAGTCCGAGATGGGTGGATCACCTGAGGTCAGGAGTTCGAGACCAGTCTGGCCAACATGGTGAAACCCCGTCTCTACTAAAAATACAAAAAAATTAGTCGGGCATGGTCACGGGTGCCTGTAATTCCAGTTACTTAGGAGGCTGAGGCAAGAGAATTGCTTGAACCTAGGAGGCGGAGGTTGCAGTGAGCCGAGATCACGCCATTGCACTCCAGCCTGGGCAACAAGAATGAAACTCCTTCTCAGAAACAAACAACCTAAACGAAAAACAACAGCTATATTGAGATATGATTCATGTGCCATACAATTTGCCCATTTAAAGTGTACAATTCAATGGTTTTTAATATATTAATAAAATCATGCATCCATCACCACTATCAAATTCCAGAACATTTTCATCTCCGCCAAAAAGAAACCCTATACCTGTCAGCAGTCATACCCATTTCCCCGCTTTACCCCTCCACCTCTGACAACCACTAATCTGCTTTTTGTCTCCATAGATTGGCCTAATCTGGATATTTCATATATAGAGAGTCATACAATACATGGCCTTTTAAATTTAGTTTATTTCAATTAACACAGTGTTTTCAAGATTTGTCCATATTGTAGCATGTATCAATACTCCGTTCTTTTTATTGCTGAATCATAGTCCATTGTATGGATGTACCAAATTCAACTGTTAAAGAGCATTTATATTGTTTCTATTTTTCAGTTATTATAAATAATACTGCCATAAACATCCATGTACAAGTTTTTATGCAGACATATTTTTAGTTCTCTTGGACATACACCTAAGAGTGAATTTGCTGGGTCATTTGGTAGCTCTTTGGTTAACTTTTTGAGAAACTGCCAAACTATTTATCAAAATAGCTGTACCATTTTAAATTCTTATTAGTAATGTACGAGAGTTCCAATTTTTCTACATCCCTGTCAACACTTGTTCTTCTCCTTGATTATTCATTCTCAGGGTTGTTTGTCTATTCTGGGTCCCTTGCAGTTCTACATGAATTTTAGAATCAGCTTGTCAATTTCTACAAATAAGTCAGCTGAGTTCTGTTAGGGGCTGCATTGAATCTATAGACCAGTTTGGGGAGTATTGCCATCTTAATAATGTTAGGTCTTCCAATTCATGAACATGATATGTTTTTCCATTTATTTAGATCTTTATTTTCTTTAAAAAATATTTTGTGGTTTTCAGAGTGTATGTTTTTCACTTGTTTTCTTAAACTTACTTCTAAATATTTTATTCTTTTTGATGCTATTGCAAATAGAACTGTTTTCTTAATTTCACTTTCAGACTATTCATTGCAAAAGGATAGAAATATAATCAGTTTTGGTATATTGATCTTGTACTCTACAACTTTGCTGAAGTCATTTATTCTAATAGTTTTTTAGTGAATTCCTTATGATTTTATAAATACATGGCTATGTCACCCATAAATAAGATACTTCTTCCTTTCCAATTTAGATCTTTTTATATTTGCTTGCCTACTTGCCTTGGCTGAAATCTCCAGCACCACATTGAATAGAAGAGATGACTTGTTTCTCATCTTAAGGGGAAAGTGTCCAGACCAGTCTTTCATGATTGACTATGATGTTAGCTGTAGGTGTTTTATAGATAACTTTTATGGGTTGACGAATTTCCTTTTCATTCCTAGTTTGTTGATGGTTTTTTTTTTAATCATGAAAGGGTGTTAGATTTTGTCAAATGCTTTTTCTACATTTATTGAGATAATCATGTGATTTTTGCTTTTTATTCAATTAATTTGATAAATTACATTAATTGATTTTCAGCAGTTAAATGAATTTGTATCTCTGGGATAAATCCTACATTGTCATGATGTATAATTCTTTTGATATGTCACTGAATTCTTTTTGTGAATACTTTGTTGAAGATTTTTGCATTCATATTCATAAGAGATATTGGTCTGTAGTTTTCTTATGATTTTGTCAGTTTTGGTACCAGGGTAATGCTGGCCTCAGAAAATGAGTTGGGAAGTGTTCCCTCCTCTTCTGTTTTTGGAAGAGTTGGAGAAGTATTAGTATTATTTCTTCTCTGAGTGTTTGGTAGAATTCAGTAGTAAAAACATCTGGGCACAGGCTTTTCTTTGTGGCTAGGTTTTTTAAATTATGAATTCATGTTTTCACTTAAAAGATTTTGAATTTTATTTTTAATGGGCATATTGTAATTGTATGTATTTATGGGGTACAATTTAATGTTTTGAGACAAATATATGTTGTATCATGATCCAATCAGGGTTTTTTGCCTATCCATCACCTCATGCATTTGTCATTTCTTTATGGTGAGAATGTTCAAAAGCATTTCTTCTAGCTATTTTGTTATATACAAATCTTTATTGTTAACGATGGTCATTATACTGTATAATAGAACATCAGAACTTATTCCTCTCATTTAATTGTAACTTTGTACCCATTGATCAACTTCTCCCCATCCTCTCCTCCCTGTCCTTTCCCCAGTCTCTTATAACTACTCTGATAGAAATATTATTCGATTCCCTGTCTCTAAGACATCAACTTCTCTCTCTCTCTTTTTTTTAATATTCCACATGGGTGAAATCACGTGGTATTGGTCTTTCTGCATCTGACTTGTTTCACTTAACATGATGTCCTCCAGGTTCGTCTATGTTGTTGCAAGTGACAGGATTTTATTCCTCTTTTTTGTGGCTGAATCGTATTGCATTGTGTATGTATACCTATTTTCTTTATCCATTCATCCATTATTGGACACTTAGGTTGATTCTATATCTTGGCTATTGTAAGTAGAGACGATGCAATAAACATGAGAGTACAGATATTTCATCAACATACTGATTTCATGTCTTTTGGATATATACCCAGTAATGGTATTATTGATCATATGGTTCTTCTATTTTTAACTTTTTTGAGGAACTTCCATACTGTTTTTCATAATGGCCATACTAGTTCACACTCTTACCCATGGTGTGCAAGTGTTCCCTTTTCTCTGCATCCTTGCCAACACTTCTTTTGTGTTTTTGATGATAGCCATTCTACAGAAAGATTGTATGTTTCATTGTGGTTTTGATTTGCATTTCCCTGATGATTAGTGATGTTGAACTGTTTTTTCATCTATCTGTTAAACCATTTGTATATCTTCTTTTGAGAAAAGTCTTTAAGGTAGTTAGCCAATTTCTTAATCGAGTTATTTGTTTGTTTGTTTTTGCTGTTGAGTTGTTTAATTTTCTTATATATTTGAATATTAACCCCTTGTCAGATATATAATTTGCAAATATTTTCTTCTATTATGTATGTTGTATCTTCACTCTACTAATAGTTTTCTTTGCTATGCAAAATTTTTTGTTTGGGCAAAAGTTTGATGTAATATTATTTGTCTATTTTTGCTTTTTCTGCCTATGCTTTTGAAGTCTTATTTAAACAATTCTTGCCCAGCCTAACGTTGTGAAGAATTTCCTGTTTTCTTCTAGCAGTTTAATCAATCTTTTCACTTTTTATATGTCTATTTAGATTGTCTATTTTTTCTTGAGCCAATTTTATTCGTAACCTTTTTATTTTCAACCTATTTATGTCTTTGAATAGAAAAATGTGTATTTTGTTGATAGAAGATAGTTAGATCCATTATCCATTTTGCCAATCTCTGTGTAATAGAGTCTGATTTCTTTTTCATGTTTGACTACTGGCAGGTTTCAAACTACACCAATCCCCTCTTCCTTTTTGCCTCATACATAGGCCAGTTGATAAGAAAGCCTAATCATCCTTCCTTAACACTGGTGGAAAGTTTAAGTCATACAAGCCCTGACCATTCAAAGGAACCACCACCTCAGTCTCACTCCCTAACCACCATAAAATCCTAATCTCCCTGCTGTCCCAAGCTATTACTGGACCTGCTCAAGAGCCCACCAAGCTCTCCCAAGAACTCTTCATTATGTAAATAATAGAATCTTGCTCTTGGTGCATGTGTAGTATCATCAGCCTTGATATCTGAGCAAATTTGGGGTGGGTGGATTCACCCTGTTTCTGCAGAATGGCCACCACATTCTGGCTTTTGATGGAAATATTTAGACTAATTAGATTTAATGTAATACATTTAAAGCAATTACTGATATGTTTGGATTGACATTTGCCATTTTGCTAACTATATTTTGTATGTGATATCTTTTTTGTTTCTTACTGCTTATATGTCTTTTTTTTTTTTTTTGAGACGGAGTCTGGCTCTGTGGCCCAGGCTGGAGTGCAGTGGCTGGATCTCAGCTCACTGCAAGCTCCGCCTCCCGGGTTTACGCCATTCTCCTGCCTCAGCCTCCAGAGTAAGGCGCCCGCCACCTCACCCGGCTAGTTTTTCTTTTTGTATTTTTTAGTAGAGACAGGGTTTCACCATGTTAGCCAGCATGGTCTCAATCTCCTGACCTCGTGATCCACCCGTCTCTGCCTCCCAAAGTGCTGGGATTACAGGCTTGAGCCACTGCGCCCGGCCATATGTCTTATATATTTTTATATTCTCACTGCTTTCTTTACTTTTTTTATGTATTTTACAGAGTACCATTTTTGCTTCCTCATTGTTTCTTTTATCATATTTTTGGGGTGATTTTCTTAGTGGTTGCCCAGAAAATTACAATTACCATTTTAATTTAAAATAATCTAGTTCAGATTAATATTAACTTAATTTCAGTAGTATACAAGAACTTTGTTCCAATATAGGTTTGTTCTCTTCCCCTTCCTTCATGCTATTATTGTAATATAAATTGCATCTTTACATATTATAAGCTCACTAGTGGTGCAGCTCTATATTTACTGCTTTATGCAGTTGTCATTTATATGAGATATGAGAAGAAAAGATTCACAAACAAAAAATATTTGTACATTTTCTATGTATTTACTTATGTCACTGCTTTTTCTGGTACTTTTTATTCTATGAGGTGATTTCAAGTTACTGTTTAATGTGAAGATTTCTTTAATATTTCTTGGCAGATCTGCTAGTGATTAATTCTTGTAGTATTTTATATTCTGGGAATGCCCTAATTTCTTCTTAATTCTTGAAAGGTAGTTTTTGTGGATTTAAAATTCTTGGTTAATGATCTGCACATTGAATATATCATCCCACTGCCTTCTGGCCTCTATAGTTTCTGATGAGAAGTCAGCTGTTATTGTATTGAGCTTCCATTATAGGTGATGAGTCACTTTTGTGCTACTCCTTTTAAGATTCTCTCCTCGTCTTTGGCTCTCAACAGTTTGACTATAATATGTCTAGGTGTAGACCTCTGCATTTATCATAACTTGGAATTTGTTGAACATGTTGAATATGTATATTAATGCTTTTAAAATCAAATTTGGGAAGTTTTGGCCATTATTTCTTCAAATATTCTTTCAGTCCTTGTCTATATCTTCACCACAGGGTATTTCATTTGATCCCATAGCTTTAAATGGACTCCATATACCTATGATGACCAAAGTCATATCACCAGTCCTGACACTCCAGACATATTCAGCTGCCATCTTGACCTCTGTTTTTGAACATCTCATAGACAGCTCAAATGTATAATGAACAGAACTGAACCATTGATTTCCATCTCCAAACCTGTCCTTCTCCCAAGACTCCCCTACTCCTTAGTGGCAACTCTATCCACCTAATTGCCCAAGCCAAAAACCTAGGAGTCACCTGCAACTTCTCTCTTTTCCGCAATTACCTATCTGATCCATCACCAAGAACTATTGTGTCCAAAACAGTATATTTTAGACTTAGCATCCAAACTATATTACTAATCTGTTGACTTTTCTCCACTTCTGTTGCACCTCCAGTCCTAGGCATCTAGACTACTATAATTCTAGTATCCTCTCTTCTAAACTACTATAATTATTCTGCTAACTGACCTCTTTGATTCTACTCCTTCTTTCTGTATAATCAGTTCTTCATGGCAGCTAGAGTACTCTTTAAAACATAGACCAGATCAAGTTACTTCCTTGCTTGAAGCACTCCAATGGCTTTCCGCTGTACAGAAATTAAAATTAAAAATAAAAAGGAAGCCACACTTCTTACCTTGACCTGCTACACCCCATGTATCCAGCTCCTGTCCACCTCTGGGCCTCATCTCATATTCCTTCCCATTCCTTCTACTCCAGCCATATTGGCCTTCTCCCTGTTCCTGGAACATACACTGGGCATGTCCACACAGGGGCCTTTGCACTTGCCAGAATTCTCTAACTTTATAGCTCACACATTACCTCCTTGCAGTCACCTTTTCTGCATCTCTAAATAATTTATATTCCCTCACTCCACTCCTTACCACTCCAAGACGTCCCTCCACTGTATTATCTTAGTTACAGATATAACAAAAACATTTTCTTGTTCAAAATTTGTGATTTTACTTTCCATTGCTCTTCTCTACTTTTACTCTTAACTCTAACATCAGAATTCCTGTACTGTTAATGGTGCCTGACACCTACTAGGCTTCAGTAAACGGATTTGTTTTGGGGTACCATTAACACTAAACCGATTTGGGGTGAATAAGTGAATGAATGGATGCATTTTACTTTTCAGCTTATTTTAAGTGAGAAGGAGGGCTGGGCGTGCAGGGATGCAGGTCTGCCCCCTCCACAGCACATTTTCAACATGGGAAAAAGCTGCTGCCCTTCCCACAGTGACTGCATTTCATGCCTTTCTCTCTGCTTCCTGGCATGTCATTATCAATAGGAGTTCTGAAGAGAAGAAGACACAATTCTTGTTGATGGAGAAAAGCTATCTTTCTTGAGAACACGTAGAAGTTGGAGAACAACCTAAGGCAAAAGGGTTTACTGGGATGGATGGAACTGAGGGCAAACTGGCCAGCTCCATCAAAGTTCCCCAGGAAAACTTGGAAGCAATTCAAGTTTAGTAGACTGAGCTCTGGAAATTCAGATTTGAGAAGTCTGAAGCTGGGCTCAGGAATCTGAATTCTTCTAAAAGTTTCCCAGAGGATGCTGATAATTGACAGGATTGGGAAACCCTTGTCTGTCTCATTTGATCCCATGGCTTTAAATGGAATCCATATGCCTATAATGACCAAGGGCCTAGGCCAAGAGACTTGGGGATGACTCAGCTCTTGATTGGTGTGTGGCAGGATTTAGATAGTTGGGAGGAAGAGGGAAGGTCAGCCCAGATGAGAACTAGAAGGAGAGGAGGAATCAAAGCTTAGAAGTGAGAGCTGCAGGGCTAGGGATAGGAGGCAGGGGGCTGTCAGCAATGGTGTCCCTCTCTCTGCCTACCAGTGGCCCGGTACCGTGTGACTGTATGCACAGGTGAACTTGAAGGTGCTGGGACCGATGCCAACGTCTATCTCTGCCTTTTTGGTGACGTGGGGGACACAGGGGAACGGCTGCTCTACAACTGCAGGAATAACACAGACCTGTTTGAAAAGGGCAATGTAAGTTACAGCAATGTGCCCCACTCATCCCTGTCCTCCCAGTTCCCGTGTTCCCTTGTCTTCCCTGCCCTGTTAAAGTTGAGCTGATGCTGGTCCTGGGGCCTCAGCCATCAGGAGCCTCACTCTGGGTAAGGGGGCGGGGGACCAGGGAATCCCAGCAGAGCCACTGGGAGGGCACAGCAATGCTTAGTGTATTTGGTTCCTGAGTATCTGGCCCACCCTCATTCACTAACATGCATGGATACCTGTTAGACTCCTGGGACTGCACAGCAGGGAGTTGAAGAGCCACCTTGGAGGGATTATGGTCCTCCCCCACCCTGAGCTTTGAGAAGAGAGCAGAACAGAAGGACACTGGGAAGCAGCAGCAGCACCTTTCTTACCTCAGGGGTGGGCAGAGAGGGAAGGATGCCGGGCACTGTGGACTAAAGGACCCAGGCTGGAGAAAGGCTGGGCCCCCAGGGGCCAATGTGGGAACTTGGCATTCTCTCCCATGGCATGACCACTTCAGGCATCTTGTTCATGACCTTTAGGAAAGAGAAATCAAGAAAGACCCTAAAGATGGGAGAGCTTGCTTCTGTTGCTAGCCTCATTGCAGTTGTGTTGAGTGTTCCCCCTGTTTCCCCAACCATCACGTGGGTGTTCTGGGGAGGCTGTGGAAGCAGTAGGGAAAGAGCCAGGCAAGTTTGAGGCAAACCCAGCCTTGGGCTACCTGCTTCATTCTCCTGAGCCTCAGTTTCCTCATGCCTGAAATGGGGAAAGGATGCCTATCTGTGGCTGGCTGTTGTGAGCATTAGGGGCAGTGGATATACCATCTCTGAGGTCAGACCTGGCCCACAGCACACAGTAGATGCTGAGTACAGAGTCGTTGTTGCAGTAAAGTGAGGCCAAGGGAGCTCACCAGGGTGAAGGGATTTGCAGATGACTGCTCTGTCTCCTTCCTCTGCCACCTCTTCCTTGGTGAGGTCAGGGAAAGCCCTGGAATTCCAGTGAAGGCCTCTCTCTGAGGCCAATCCAGGCTGGCTCGATTCTTGGGATCATGGCCATTTGGAGGCTGCAGTGGCAAAAATAATCTGAGCAGGATGTTGTGGGTGGACTCAGGTTCATTTGAGGAGAGGAGGTAGCGATGCCTTTACTTCACATAACTTTTAAAATTTCCTCTCTCCTTCCCACCCACCCACCTTTCTCTTCAGCCTTCCCTACTCTTTCCTCCTACATCTTCTGACGCCTTTGTCCATCAATCCCACCTTCAGTGTTTCTGTCCCTGAAGGCTCCCAGGTGTGCTCATGTACACTTGGAAACTCTGTTGCCCCTACTGCAGTTATGCTGCCTCAGTGGTGGGCAAAACTAAACAATTAGCAAGACCACTTAGTCCCCATAATCAATTCTAATCATTTCCCTCCTTGAAAGGGGCCCAGTATCACTCTAGAGCAAGGAGCCAGAGGAGATTCGCCAAGGAATTAGCTCATGATAAATGATTGGTGACTGATAACAGCTTGTTTATTTTCCCAGAGGGAGCTGCCTTTTGAAAGGAGATCACAGAGAAGAGCCATTGTTTCACCAAAAAGTGAAACAGCTCTCAGTTGCTGGAAACTTGACATTGGATGATATTCCAGTGGGAGAAATTGGGGGTGGGTGTGACCTGTTCTTTATAGGTAGCTCCTGTCCCATGTGTGAAAGATGAGTTGCCTAACCCATCAGCTGATGTCTGAGCTTATGTCTTTCCTTGGTGTTTGGGTCCTGGGGTAGCCACCATCCAACTGTCATTGTGGTTTCCCTCAACAAGGCTGACGAGTTTACTATTGAGTCCGTCACCATGCGGAATGTGAGGCGGGTGAGGATCAGACACGATGGCAAAGGCTCTGGCAGTGGCTGGTACCTGGACAGAGTGCTGGTGAGAGAGGAGGGGCAGCCTGAGAGCGACAACTTGGAGTTCCCCTGTCTCAGGTACGTGTCCTGCCTCCTGGTCTTTTCTCCAGCTTAGGTTATGGTCCCTGCGTTTTGGGAAGACCCAGTCCTACTACCACGACCAGCAAACAAAACAGTGGCTTAAGGCTATAGCTGGTGGAAGAAAGAGGTGGCCTTGCTGGTGGTGCTTAGACCTGAACCTCACATTCCCCCCTCACCCCTTAGAGTGCTGCTAGTTTCCTCTATTTAAGCACCAAAATGTGGGTGCTTGTTCATGATAAAATTTGGCAATTCCTGAATTTAAGTGAAAGTTACTTCAGAGAATTAGTTGCAGATTGAATTCAACTTTTAAATCAAAAGGGTTTTTTTTTTAAAAAAATAGTTTTTAATTTAAATAGCTTTCTGACCATACCTCTCCCCTGTTAACTTCTTTTCAAGGTATCTTACTTTGTTTTCCTTTCTGCAATTTACTCATGAGATAAAGTTTCCTTTCTCTTTTTGCTTAAGCATTTGGGTTCCCATTGACTTAAAGAAGTTCCTGATAGAGAGATTTTAGAATGAGCAATACCAGTGTTTTTCATGTCATCCCGGTGGCCCTCCACATTTTATGTGGCAACATCTGGAGGATGCACACTGTATGATTGATTTGGGGCCTTGGGCTGACCTGGCTCTGCAAGTCTTAGTTCTAGGGCTGAGTTCTATATGTAGAGATGAGTTGCTATGTGTCCACTTTATTAGGGCTGGTCCAGGGCTCTTCGAGGGTAGCTACACTGAGGACAGCCCTCCTTTGAGTGGATGAGGGTGAGTTGCACAGCTGCCCGGCAATGAGTGTGTTGCTCTTCCTTTTACCATGAACGCAGATGTACTCACGTGCATGCCTGTGCATACAGGTGCACACACACAGGCGCACATCTGCTGCAGCCGAATTACTTACCACCGCACCAACCTAGGCCCAGTAGTTTCCCAGTCACGGAGGGCCGCTGGGAGGGCTCCATAGGTCAATGATTGTGAAACAGATTTTGTCAATGACAAAGGGCGCTACAGTCTTCTACATATTGCCACTGTTCGTATTACAAGGAATTACATTGAAAAGGTAAGTAATGCAGGCAACTCCAAGTGAGTGGCACTAACAGAGAGCAAGCCAAGCAGGCTTCCAGGAAGGGATGGAACTGCACCTGGGCCTGGAAGGGAGATCAGAGAGTGGACAGAGGGAGAGGAAAAGGGAGGGTGGGCCACCTAGGCTGAAGAAATGGCATGAGGCATGAGTAAGGGGCTGAGGGGGTGGCTCATCCAGAGGTTGGCAAGGGGTGCCTGGCATGTGGGGAAGGAGTGAGAAGGCTGGGGTGGGAGAGGATGGAGTGATGAACCCTCAGTCTCCTAAGCCATAGGGGAAGTGGGGTGTAGGGGAAGAGTACAGCCTCGTTTCAAGTCATCACCGGCATTTTCACCCCCATCCTGGATCGGAGGCTAACTGGCTGGATGCCAGATGGAAGAGCTTGCATTGTTTTATTCCTATCCACTCAAAATGTATTTATTAAGCACCTACTATATATTTACTCCCTGTCCTCATGGAGTTTATAGTCTACAGGGAAACTAGACAAAAAGCAAGTGAATAAAGCCAGAATGACACACTGTGAAGAGTGGCATGGTGGAAACACACAACGGTGCAGGGGCTGGAGCGGGGACTAGAGACGGGGAAGGCCTGTCTGCAGAGGTACGTTGAGGCCAGCCTCCTGTGGAATGAAGAGTAGAGCACCAGGGGAAAGGACTAGAGTGTTCTGGAGTCCAGCAAGACAGGCAGGTAGACAGAGGCCACTGTCCAGCAGGGCAAGGGAGCCTCTTACATGCGAGGAAGGCAGTCTGGCCTCTGGGGTTAGGACAGGGCCCAGGGAGGAGGAGGGGAGACCAGTAGGAGGGTTTGGGGAGTTGATGACGGCATGTGTTCATGTTCCAGGGCTGTAACAAAGCACACAGACTGGGTGGCTTAAATGGCAGAAACATAAAGTCTCACAGTTTCGGAGGTCAGAAGTCCAAAATTAAGGTGTCAGCCAGGCTGCACCCCTCTGAAGGCGCTAGGGAAGGATCTGACCCGGCCCTCTGTCCTTGCCCATGGCAGCCGCGGGAGTTCTCTGGCTTGTGATTGGCCGCCTTCTCTCTGTGCCTCTTCACAGCATCTTCCTCTCTATGTATCTATGTCCAAATTTTCCCTTTTCATGAGGATACCAGACAGATTAGATGAGGAGTCACCCTAATTACCTTATTTTAATTTGGTTACGTTTGCAATGACCCTGTTTCCAAATAAGGTCACATTCTGAGGTACTGGAGGTTAGGACTTAAATGTATGAATGGGGTAGGGTGGGGTGGGGGAACACAATTCAGTTCACCACATGGCAGCTTGGCCCTTAGTGGTGGCAGTGAAGGTGGTGAGAAGGGGCTTATTGTACACCAGAGAGGACCCTGGAGGGACAGTTCATGGGCCTTGCCCATAAGAGACAGAGAAAGAGCTAGAACTGAAAGCCCCAGACTTTTGCCTTTGATAGGTGGGTTGAAGGTCATGTTGTTTACTGAAATGGGGATCCTGGGGAGGGAGAACTGAGGGGTGGGGACAAGGTTGGACTCTGGAGGTCTAGTTGGGATGTGTTCACTTTTCAATACAGAGTTGGGCCTTGAGAAATGAATTCAGAGAATGAGAGCATAGAGCTAAAATTTAAAGCGAGGGAACTGCAGGGGATCCTTCAGGGAGAGCATGTATAAAGAAAACAGTGGGGCTGAGCTCTGGGGCAGGCCAGGAGAGGGAGCCCGGAAAGGGGAAGAGGAAGAAGTTGGTGTGTGCACACTGTATTGTCACATACATGGTGCTGGGGGAGCTCAGAACCAGAAGTCTAGCCGCCCACCTGCTTTGTGACTTTGACCCAATCCCTTGTCTGGTCTTCTGCACCTTCCTGGCCGGCATGTATCTTATGGTGAGGTTGAGGGTATTGCACTTTGAAAGGGGCCCATTAAAGACACAGTGATGCCGATGATGCTGATGGCTGGGCGGGAGAGGAGCAGAGGACTCAAACACCCGAGAGTCCTCCCTGCCCCCAAACACTTAACAGTGCATACATTTTTTAAGAAAATGGGTTCTTATGTCTTGCTGACACATGTAGTGATGACATTTGCCAACTCAGGACCCAGGGGACTTGGAAAAATCAGGAACTGGAGCCTGAGCATGCACACTGCTTCTTTCTTCACCTGAGCTGTTATTTTAACTCTGTTGGAGAGCAGGACAAACTAGGTCTATTTATCAGAATTTCTGCTAGGATCAGGTGTGTGTGTGTATGTGTGTGTGTACACACACACACATGCCTGTGAGCTCAGAGAAAGAGTAATAAAATCACCACCAGGCTGACTTATCCTTTTAGCAACATCTCACTCTGAAACTGGGCTGAAGTGTTTGAAGCTGAAAGAAACTGGCTATATTTGGAAATATCTATTAATACCCTGAAAGTATTTAGGTGGAAACAAAATGACAAGTCATGGTTTCCTTTTGCTGCTGGGGAGGGGCTGGGGGTGGATAAGTGGTGGAGAATGAGGGGAGCGCAGGTAGAATTTTCAGATGACTGAGGGCTTGCTGACTCTCCACACTTCCCCTCCCTGTGAATGCGTGCCCAGGCCTGCTTCACAACCTTCTCCTCTGCAATCTCCATGCCAGGGTGACCTCAACCAGGCAGACAGAATGGGAGGCTCTTAACAGGTTGATTTCAGGGACTCTAGAAGCCCTGAGTTCCCAAATTCCCCTGTCATCAATGCCTAGGATTTCACCATTGTATCCTCATGTCTTGGAGTCACCAATGGTTTTCTTGTGTTCTAGATTCACAGCACCAAAGCCCTTGGGAAAAGTAACAGCCTAGTTGTCGGCTAATATTTTAGTGTTAGCTAATAGCCAACTGACAGCAAGGTCTCCTGGGAATGTAGGATCTTGTGTTTTGGGAAGGAGGCTGAAAGAGAAGGTTTGGGAGCGACCACAGCATTGCCTCTGTCAGCCTTGGAGAGAGGAGTGGTCTATTAGCAGAGAGTACTGCCGTTTGGGGAGGCCTGAGCTCCATGCCAGGGAGACTATGGAGGAATTAGTGCCTTGGCTTTTACGGGCTCTGTAGCCAGAGGAGTTGCCTCCCTCTCAGTAGGGTAATGGAGTGGGCTGCAAAGACCAGCACCAAGACACAGACAAATGGGAGGTGGTTTGGTTGAGAGGCAAATGTCTTGTTTTCCTCAATATCCTGGGGAACAATGAACGGTGTCTATACTGCCATGGGCCCCATCATAAACCATCCTGAGTGCTGGGGCTTAGAAAACTCATGCTTGCATGATTGATTTCTCAGGCTGTCTCTGTGCCCAGTGTGTAGGTGCTTTTCAGGTAAATTGCCCCATACCTTTCCCCCTGGTGGATGACCAGCAGAGAGATGGGACCGTGGCTCACTCCAACATGTTGAAGAGTCACAGCTATCAATCTGCAGCCCTGCAGGGTACAACTCCAGCTTCTCCTGGAAGGCAGTTCTCATTTATCCCTGAGGACTCAGATCATTGAGCCCTTCTCATTTCCCTCAACTTACTCTGGTCCAATACCTATCCTTGTCTTGGTCTTCAGTGCCTCAGCTGGTCTATCCTGTCTTCTTAAGTAGGCTGCCGACAGCCTGGACTGAGCCTTATGTATCCTAGCGTATCTTCTCTTCCACCTCCCCACCCCAGAGCCCTCAGTACGGTGCCGTGAGGATGGAAAGCTTTTAGAAAAAGAGATGCTTGATCTCTATGCTAATGATGGCTTTCAGGACAGACTTTTGACAATGATTGCCAAGGCCCTACATCATGTGACCTGTCCCCTCTCCAGCCTCCTCTGTGAGCTCTCACTGCATTCATCCACATGATCTTGTTTCAACTCCTGGAGGCTGTATTCCATCCCAGGATATGTTGTTTCCTCTGGGATACTCTTCCCTTTTCTCCTGGTCTCCTTCCAAAGACCATGTGACATCATCCCCACCCATTCCCCCAAGGAGTTCCCTGCCCTCCTTCCAATCTCAGCCAAACACCACCGCCTCTGGGAAGTCTTCCTTTCCCACTCCAGGCTAGGATGCTTTGCTAGATGCTCCCATAGAATCATTTTACTTTGCTAAAGTCAAAGCTCTAGGCCTCCCTAGTGACTCTGCATGAATGGGTGAAGATTTGATTGTCTGCCTGCACCACTCAAAGAGCTAACATCCCCCCATTTCCCCACCAGGTGGTTGGACAAGGATAAGGACGATGGGCAGCTGGTCCGAGAGTTGCTACCCAGTGACAGCAATGCGACACTGAAGAGTGAGTTGTCCTGATGACCAGGTGCTGGGTGTGCCCTTGGTGAGACAGGGGCCTTCCCTCAGCTAAGCCCTTCAAGAAAACACCCACCTTGGCCATCCAAAGTGCTGGGATTAGAGGCATGAGCCATGACACCCAGCAGCTAAAGATATATATATGTGACCTTTTCTAAGGTTAGACTGCAGAGTTTGAACCAGAGTGTCCCATTTCTGGTCTCAGAGTTACAGAATTTAAGATCCGGGAAGGAACCCAGGAGAGGAGATGACCCATGCCTGTGGTAAGGGGACCCCTCTTCCCCCTCCACAACCCCAGCAAACCCAGTTGTGTAGTCAGTGATGGAGCTGGAACCAGTACCCAGGGTATCTCTGTCTATGTCACTGTCCTTCCCACTCCAGCAAGCCCCGATTTCACCATGTGGACAGGACCTCCTGACCCCCTGCTTCCTGAGTCAGAGCCTCTGAACGCATTTAGATCAAGCTTGTCCAACCCACAGCCCGCACACATGTGGCCCACGACGGCTTCGAATGCGGTCCAACACAAATTTGTAAACTTCCTTAAAACATAAAGCTTTTTTGCAATTTTTTTTAACTCATCAGCTATCATTTGTATTAGCGCATTTTTTGTGTGGCCCAAAGCAATTCTTCTTCTTCCACTGTGGCCAGTGAAACCAAAAGATTGGGCATCCCTGGTTTAGATGGAAAATAGTATAAGAAAGAGGTCTCCTTCCCAGTTTCTGCTACTACATCTTTCAGCAAGAACAGAAGCCATTTCCTCAAGTGCCCTTGGGTGGAACTAATGGAGCTGATCTAGACCAGACCTGCAGGTCTGGCCTTCCCCAGGGCTGGACCCCAGGCAGGGTGTGCTCAGCTGACTTTCTCCAAATCCTTCTTCCTAGTGGGAGGACCCTACGGTGGCAGTAAGTGGCAGGCCTGGGAGTGAGCATCACTCACCTTTCCAGTGCTTCCTCCTCTTTGCCCAAGATACACACACACCCAGGGACAAGCCTGGAGGACTTGGGGTCTTGCCTTGTATTATTTCAGGACTCACCTTTTCCTCGGGTGTTTTTATCCCTGAAGACAGATAATGCAGACCTTCCTGGCTGATAAAATGGAGTGACACCCTCGTGGTGGCCCAGTGAAAAGCAGGGGGCTTCAAGAGGGTTTCACTCTTGGCTGGCTACCTCTTCACTGTTGCCATCTTGCACCAAACACATGACCTTCTGAGGCTCAGATTCCTTGCCTGTGAAACTGAGGTCAGAATCCTTAGCAATAATACTGTGTGTATAATACTCTAGACAATGTCTGGAAAGATCGATCCTTCCTTTGTCTCAGTTTCCTTGTTCACTGTCAGAGAAGCTAGATCAGTTGATTGTGGGAGATCCTTTCAGGCTCTTACATTGTGATGTTCTTGCTTGTAGTTTACACACTTTCCTGCTCTCAGCCCATTTACATCTTCTGGAGCAGAGAGAGAACTTACTAGAATTCTGCTTTTGTGGTTGAGGAGGCCTCACAGAGATGGAAGGAACCCCTGCCCCAAGTTGTAGGGCTGCTTAGAGCAGGAGCCTGGATTCTCAATTCCCAGCCTGTGTTCCCCACAAGCTTCCAGCTCCATGCTGCCCTCCTATACAGGCATCCTGCTTCCTGTCACCCCCTGCACTAACCCCTTCCCTTCCTCCCTCTGCCTTGGGCTGTTCAGACTTTCGCTATCACATCAGCTTGAAGACTGGGGATGTCTCTGGGGCCAGCACGGATTCTAGAGTCTACATCAAGCTCTATGGGGATAAATCTGACACCATCAAGCAAGTTCTTCTTGTCTCGGACAACAACCTCAAAGACTACTTTGAACGTGGCCGGGTGGACGAGTTCACCCTCGAGACCCTGAACATTGGAACTGTAAGTCTCCTTCCCAAGACCATGTGACATCATCCCACCCATTCCCCAACACACATTCACACATATGTCCACACACAGACACACACACCCTCATGTACATAGGGGTAAACACATTTTTGAAGAAAAAAAGTCCACTTGGGAATAATAAGTGAGGTATATTGTTTTTCAGCTGTGACCTAGAGCAGCTGAAGATATGTAAACAGTGGTGATGCTTCCAGAGCCTTTCTGGGGGTGGAATGTGTATTTTTAGTGGCGTTACCTCAACATTTTATTTACCTACATATCCAGGACCAATGTACCTGGGTCACAGACACTGGAGAAGGAGACACTGAATGCAGGGAAGGAAAAGAGAAGGGAGGACTAAGAAAAGGGGCTAAAAATACTTCCTAATTTCAAACTTGAGTGTGCATCAGAATTGGGTCCAGGAAGCTTGTTTCAGTGCATACTTTTGGGCCACACCTGAGAGATTCTGCCTTGGGAGATGGAACCCAAGAGCCTCCAGATCAAGGCTCCAGGTATCTCTGCTGCAAGAGGTCTAAGCACTTCATCAGAGAGAAAGCTGAACAGTAAAGCAGCAAGGACAGACTTTAATCAGTAATCTACCACCACAATCAGGAAAAGAGGCCAGTGTGAACTGAACCCAGCTTAGGCTTGTGCAGAGGTTTGGAAGCCTCTTTAAAGGGAGGATGAGGGAATGGGGGAGGGTAATCAGGGGCTCAGTAGAGTCAGGGGAAAAACACAAAAAGCAGTAATGGGGAGGTCAGCCCATGTGGGTTGTGGAACCCATCTGGGTTTGCTAACTGATGCTTTATGGTATGAGGGTCCTATCCTACAAGAGTCTGGCAGACAGAAGCCCTACCCTCAGGTGCTGGCTGGAACCAACAGTAAATTATTTTGACAGCCTTGAGTTTTCTAAGGCAGGCACAGTAAGGGGGATTAGGGTCACCCTAGGGATGTCAACTTGAGCTGTTCGAAACTATGTTAGTGTTTTGTTCAAGTCTTTATAGGCCAAGATTGAGGCTCAGTTGAGAAACGGTTCAGGAGCCTGGCTAGAGTTTGGCCAAGGAGAGAATCTTCCTTGACATCGCCTGGAGAAACACAGTTCTAAATCTTAGACTTGAGGATTGAGGATATCTCTAGAAATGACTGAGCTGGGATTTGCATTACTACCTGCTGCTCCCAGGGTGTGGCTTGGTGGAAATGGAGATGGTAAAAAGCCCTTCACCTGGAACCTTATCTTTCCTGCCCCTTCCATCTCTGGGAGTCCAACCCTATTTCAGGTCCTAGGAATCTCTTCTCCCATCAAAACTCTCTCAAGGGAAAGATCTGATGTCAGCCATTTATACCTTGAGGTTAATGAACTTAAATCAGTGTTTTTGTTTATCAAAATGTATTTACATTTTAAGCTTAATCAATAATTGCAGAGTGAAAATGCTGTTCCCTTTACTAAAGGATTTTGGGCAGCAGCTGACACGTAAATGAGACCTCTAGGAAGAGTAGGGCGGCAGTGGGAGGGCATTTAAGCTTCTTCCTGAGTTTCTGAAATCCCCTCAACAAGCAGTGTGGCCAAGAGGTTGAGAGCACGGGCTCTGGCTGCCAACTGCATGTTTGAGACCCATTTCCACTTACCTGCCATGTATAAGTTATTAAACCTCTGTTTGCCTCCATTTTCTCATTCATAACAACATGGGATCCTAATGGGGTTGTTATTAGCATTAAATATGTGAAAAATACCCACATGCTCATACTAAGTGCTCAGTAAATGCTACTGAACAATTAGTCTACGTCAGGTGTGAAGTGTTGCAGAACTGAGCTAGTTCCTGCCCTTAGGGAGCATCCAGTCATATCAGACACCTACCCTGTGTTTACCCTTTCAGCCAATCCCTCCCTGGGACTTTCACAGTCCTGGCACCACAGAAGAACAACAAAACTCTTCCCTGTCCCTTGACATGCACCCAGAGGGCTCTCAGGCTTTGTAAGCTTAGCTGGTTTTCTTCTGACAATTCCATGGGACTGGGCTGCATGCACTTAACTCTGACATTGTTGCCATTACCAGCTGCAAAGAGGCACTTAGGACTCAGAAGAGCGAGAGCAGGCCTGCATGGACAGTTTTCTAAATGTGGCCTTTTGGCACCAGACTCACGGCTAACGTCACCTCTTCAAACCATCACAGAGAAAGGGCTGAGGGCTGCAAGGGTTCTCAAAGGCCATCTGATAATTACATCTGATGTTAAAATTGCTCTGTATACAGCATTTCAAAAAGAAAAAAACATAAAAGCAATCCAAACATTGAAAAACCAAGTACATATAAGGATGGTGATATGATCATCTGCACTCCCCTCTATGTTGCCACTGGGGGCAAAGATGTTAAAATGCAAAATCACAAAGCAATTATAGAGTGTGATTGGAAAAAGAAAAATGTTTCTTGGGTCCAAGAGTGAGAGGAATTGGTTACAGAACCACAGAGTACTGAGAGGTTGCCTGCATAGTCTGTCACCTTCAGGATGGGTGATATTCTGTCACCTTCAGGATGGGTATGTTGAAGAAATGCAGAAATATATACAACTGTGTATTGTTCAAAACCAAACCAAATCAATAACACAGTGATTGGAAGGTGATGGCAAACATTTTAAACATTTGCTTTCTCACGTGGCCATGACCTAATGTGATTAAGTACTAGTGGAGCTTTCAAAGTTCTTGTCACCTCCACTCCCCTCTTGTTTCTCACCATGGCCCTGGGAGGTGTGCTGGGCTTAGGAGAAGAGAATGGTGGCTCCAGGCAGGTGAGGTGATGCCCTGGCCCCCCAGCTGGCTGATGGTCTGGCAGGAATGGGACCCCAGCTCTTCCATGGATCTTCCCTCTCCTGGGGACTGGAGACCTGGGTTGAGTAGTGATGCTTTTGCTGGTGTTTGGGAGGTAGGGGTGGGGGCATGGAGGTTTCTACACACTGGCTCTTTGCTCACCCTCACTCGGGTTTCCTTCAGATCAACCGGCTGGTGATTGGGCACGATAGCACTGGCATGCATGCCAGCTGGTTCCTGGGCAGCGTTCAGATCCGTGTGCCCCGTCAAGGCAAGCAGTACACCTTTCCCGCCAACCGCTGGCTGGACAAGAACCAGGCTGATGGGCGTCTGGAGGTGGAGCTGTATCCCAGCGAGGTGGTGGAGATCCAGAAATGTATGGAGGAGGCTGTGGTGGGACCATCCATTGTTTCCCATGGGGGGATGGGGCTGAGGGTAAGGAGGAGGGACCATGGAGCAAAGTGGGTCTTGCTGACAAGTGCTGCTGGTACGGTCCTGCAGGGAGGAACATGGGGGCTTTCACTGCCTCTGGTACCATGGTTCTCGTAGGAAAGAAGGGCTCATTTTATAGATGAGGAAACTGAGGACCCAAAGGATGAAATACTTTTTTCTGGACTAAAGGCAGCAAATGACTTTATTAGGAAATGCACACTCTCAACCCTGTGTAGGAGCTTGAGACCTAGTTCATGTCTTCTGCGATGAAGACTGGCTGAGGTGATAAAACTGTTTATTCATTCATTTATTCAAAAAAATACACAGTCAGCCCTCCACATCCGTGGGTTCTGCATCGGTGGATTCAACCAAGGATCAAAAACATTTGGAGGCCGGGCACGGTGGCTCATGCCTGTAATCCCAGCACTTTGGGAGGCCGAGGTGGGCAGATCACAAGGTCAGGAGATGGAGACCATCCTGGCTAACACGCTGAAACCCCGTCTCTACTAAATAAATACAAAAAATTTAGCCAGGCATGATGACAGGTGCCTGTAGTCTCAGTTACTTGGGAGGCTGAGGCAGGTGAATGGTGTGAACCTGGGAGGCGGAGCTTGCAGTGAGCTGAGGTTGCGCTACTGCACTCCAGCCTGGGTGACAGAGCGAGACTCCGCTCAAAAAAACAAAATAAACAACAACAACAAAAAACAAACAAAACATTCGGAAAAAAACTGCATCTGTACTGAACATATACAGACTTTTTTCCTTGTCATTATTCCCTAACAGTACCGTATAACAACTATTTATATAGCATTTACCTTGTATTAGGCATTATAAGTAACCTAGAGATATTTAAAGTATATAGGAGGATGTGTGTAGGTTATATGCAAATACTATGCCATTTTATATGAGGGACTTGAGTATCCTCAGATTTGGGTATGCTTGGGGGTTCTGGAACCAGTCCCTGCAGATACTGAGGAATGACTGTCTCTTGAGGGTTTCTCTCTGCCAGCACTGCTCTGAGCTTTGTGGAGGCAGCTGTGAGCAAAACGAACGAAACCCTTGCTCTCGAATGCTTTATATTCCACAGGGGAGACAGAAAATAATAGGATAATGCCAGTGAACAACCAGGAGGAACATGAAACAGGATAAAGGGTTAGCACTGGTGTGGGTGAAGGGCCTTTTTGGATAGGATGGTGACATTTCTGAGAAGGAAGACAGTGGGACCAAAGCCTGGCACCGAGACTGTCCCTTCTCACCTCTGCATTTCTTGCCTTTTTTTTTTTTTTTTTTTTTGAGACAGAGCCTTACTCTGTCACCCAGGCTGGAGTGCAGTGGCATAATCTCAGCTCACTGCAACCTCCTCCCGGATTCAAGCAATTCTCCTGCCTCAGCCTCCTGAGTACCTGGGACTACAGGTGTGCGTCCCCATGCCTGGCTAATTTTTGTAGTTTTAGTAGAGACAGGGTTTCACCATGTTGTCCAGGCTGGTCTCGAACTCCTGAACCCTAGTGATCCATCTGCCTTGGGCTCCCACAGTGCTAGTGTTACAGACGTGAGCCACCATGCCGGCCTCACCTCTGCATTTCTACATTGGCCCTGAAAGCAACTGCCCAAGGCTCACTTCCACAGCAGCTTCCCTGAGAGGGAACCCCAGTATGAAATCACCTCTCTCGCTCCCAGAACTCTTTGAATATCTTTTCATATGTGTGTCTAATCTCCCTAAGCAACCTGCAAGTTCCTTTAGGGCTGTTATATACACATGCTTTGTAATGGCACTTGCCAGTATGAGAATCAACTCCTTCTCTCATTTTATAAATCAACACTGAAATTCCATCAGAGTAGTATAGATATTAATCAAGACGATAAAGATGAAGGTAAAAAAGCAATAGTTCCCTTACCCACCTCTTCCCCTTACCCCACCCCTCTTTTTCAATGGCAACAACCTTACTTTAGATTTTTCCTCTGAAATTTAGCTCCATATTTTTAAACAATATACCTATCAATTTTGACTTATTTATTTTTTAGAGACAGGATATTGCTCTGGTACCCAGGCTGGAGTGCAGTGACACAATCACAACTCATTGCACCCTTAACTCCCGGGCTCAAGCGATTCCCCTGCCTCAGCCTCTTGGGTAGCTGGGACTACAGGCACATGCCACCATACCCCTCAATTTTTATTTTTATTTTTATTTTATTTTTGTATAGATGGGGATCTTGTTGTGTTGCCCAGGCTGATCTTGAACTCCTGGCCTCAAGCAATCCTTCTGCCTCCCAAAGCAGTGGAATTACAGGCCTGAACCACCGTGCCTGGCCTCAGTTTTTTAATTTTACAGTCTTAGACATTATCTATTGACTTCCTACTATGAAAGAGGAGGATTTAGCTCTTTTAACATACACAGGCACTTGTATGGGCCCTCATGTGCGTGTGCGCGTGCGCATACACACACACACACACTCACTCACTCTCACTGTATCTCTCTCTCTCCCCGTCCTTCCAGCCTTCAAAACAGCTAAATCAGTGTTCAATTTTTATATTATTATAAGTATGTCAATATTATTCACTGCTGAGTCACCTAGCTTATGAAAATGCTTTTCATCTTTCGTAGAGCTTGTTTTTTCTAGAGTGAGTCTCCATTTTGATGGATTGCTCTCTCTGCGCTCACTGCTCTCTGCATTACTGTGTTAGGTTAGGACTGCCTCATCACTGTGGACTCACCTGGTCTCTCCGCATCCCTGGTGTCTCTCTGCATCCCTGGTGTTTCTCTGTGTGCCACAACTTCCTTTTCTTATAAGGATGCCAATCAGCTTGGATTAGGGCCTGCCCTTGGGGGTCTCCTTTAAACTAGTCACCTCTTTAAAGACTCTTATCTCCATATATAGTTACATTCAGAGGTCCTGGGGTTAGTGCTTCAACATAAACATTTTGGGGGGCCTAATCATTCCTTAAAGGTCCCACCTCTTAATATGGTTACAATGGCAATGACATTTCAGCATGAGTTTTGGAGAAGACAAACATGCAAACCGTAGCAGGCAGGCACACAGCAGGGATCGCCAGCTGGTATGTGACTCCTCCTCCTTCCTGGTGCATGTGGTGCAGAGGATGACTGGGATGTGTGTCTGATTGCTTAGATTTGGCATTTCCACCACCTATTCTCCTCTAAGCCTCAGTTTGTTTACCTGCAAAATGGGAATGATGGTGCTTACTCAGGGTGCTGAGGAGTGGATTAGATAAGTGAATGGCTGTGAAGCACCAGGCACCTGGAACAGGCTAAGGAAAGGCTTGTTTTGTTACTATCATTGTTGTTGTTATTATTACTAAATGTTCCACTTCTCCTGCATGTGCCCACCCAGTGGTCCACTATGAGGTTGAGATTTGGACAGGAGACGTGGGTGGCGCAGGCACCAGTGCCCGAGTCTACATGCAGATCTATGGAGAGAAAGGCAAGACAGAAGTGCTCTTCCTCTCCAGCCGCTCAAAAGTTTTTGAACGGGCATCCAAGGACACATTCCAGGTATGTGGGGTCGAGGAGTGGGGGTGCCAACAGCAGTCCCAGTGGACACCAAGATGCTTCCCTGGGTGTACTAATTTCCTCAGTCAATACTCACCTGAGAATGGGCTGCCTCCCTCCAGCTGGGTGGAAGATGCTTCCTCTCTCCAGACCTGAGCTTTTGGCCTAAAATGAGGGGATTGGACTAGATCAGTGGTTCCCACCCCGGCCTCATGTTTCAATCACCTGGGGAGCTTTAAGAAAAAAGTGCTGCCTGGTGCACACCCCACACCAGACAAATCAGAACCTCTGGGGATGGGATATATTTTCTGGGTGTACTTTTAAAAGCTCCTCCAGGGATTACTAACATGCTGCCAACCCTGAGAACCATGGGGGCAGGTAATTCTAATCTGGCAAAAGATGGCACTAAGGCTGTGGTTCCTCCACTCATTCCCGGTCCTGTGGCCTCTGAGTCTACAGTTCTCTCAAGCCTGATATCAAGCAGATGCTTCCCAGCCAGGACACTGGGAGACTTGGAATTTTATGGCTGTTTCCTGAGTGTCCCGGGTCTCCGTTCTTCCTTTCCAAGTCTTTCAATAGAAGGAAAAAAGAGATGAGAATGTGGGCATGTTGTTGGCAAGAGAGGAGGATACAAGGGTGGTGCCCCTTAGGGGAAACAGGAATGTTTAGTTATAGATATGACAGTGTGTGTGCGTGTGCAGATGTATGTGTGCAGGCAGCATGTTCATGCTGGGTGCTCTGTGTTTCTGCATGCCAGGAGCACCTTAGCCTTCAGCAAAGAATCTTACCCAGTCAGTACCCAGGGAAGACAGTCCTGGCTGAACTGGGACCTGGGCCAGGGTCATAGTGTCTGGAACATCAGAGTTGGAGGGAGCCTCATTGAGCCAGACGCCCTCATACACTGCTGAGGAGGCAGAGGCCCAAATATTTTAGCTCTCTGAGCCTTCACTTCCTCATCAGCTAAAATCTAGCTTTATAAAGCTGCCTGGCTGGCTTCACAGTCCCTATAATGATCAAGAGTCAACGTCAGAGAATGCACTTGGGAAGGAGTGCCCAGTTATGGAGATAGAACAGGATAGCATGTCTTCTGGACGCCAATTTACTGGATATGGTGGTGGATGAAGGCACGGCTGGGCAGACAGATGTGAGGGAGGCCAGGGGTGCAGCAAGCCGGCCTCCTTGGCAAGGTTGATTGCAGGGGCGCTGTAATCTGGGAAATGCTGAAGAGGAGAGCTAAAGCACTAAAGAAGGTCCAGAGCCTTTCCCCTAAGTAGCTGAGAAGGATAAATTCCGCTCTCCCAAGGGCCCTGGGCTCTGCCATGATTGGTAATTTCCTGGCAAAGGTGGTTTATTGGCTACATTGTGGACTCATGAACAGGGGTCCAGAAGGCCTGAGTTCTCATCTAGGTCTGGACTTGAATTGTAGGACACTGTGGAACTCATGGGACAGCCTTGGCCTCAGTTCGCCCTGGCACTCAGTGGAAGAACTGGTGGGACCAGGCTTTGAGAAGGGTCAAACCCCAGACAGGGGCTCATCAGCATCAGGAAGCCTGGGAGGACACTGACTAGCAACAACCCCCATGTGAGCCCTCTCCTGAGTGCTGCAGGGGACGGGCCAGACCCCACCTCCATGTGGGTCCTTCCTCAGAGCCTGGGGCTCAGGACCGAGCTCAGGCCTCATGATCTAGAGTTGATGACGCCATCATCACTGCCCTTTGGGCCAGTCCTGTGCTATGCCCATCTTGGTAGAGACCGAAAATGATGGTCTCTGCCCTTAAGGAACTCATAATCAAGAGGGCAGAGACCAGCTCGTGAGGATGAAGAGGGCATCCAGGCCAGACTGGCACCAGAGCTAAACCCTGGACCCCCTCTGTGCTCTTGGGGAAGATGCAGTCAGGCTGAGGCCATGTGCTCAGGGTTGGGGGAGGAAGGAGCTTGGGCCTCTGTGGGTGTGGGTGAAATTTTTGTTTTTGAAAAAGAGTACTTTTGTTTTTTGCTTATTATGAAAGTTATATATGGTTAACACTGAAAATTTTTGTAAAGAGAACACAGAGGCACAAAGTTAAAAAAAGTAATGAAACACAGGAACCTGAATGAATAGATTTTAGCTACAAGTAGAGGAGGGGATAAAGGCAGGCTAAGTAAGGAAACTAACTATATGAGCCATAATAGGGACATAGAAATCATAGGAATGAGTCGCACGTGTGCGTGCGTGTGTGTGTGTGTGTGTGTGTGTATACATGCAGGCATATATGTTTAAGAGAGAAGAAGAGGGAGACCAGCTTGGCCACCACAGAGGTTGGAAGAAATAAACTTGACTGGGGGATGGGGCCAGTTGATCCCAGCAGAACCAAGACAGGTGTGGCCAGACAGAGGGAGCTGGTGGAAGGATCTGAGCACAGAGGCCCCAGCCCTCTCCATCCTACAGCTCAGCAAACAGGCCTTGAGCTTGGCTCTTTGCGGGTGGGAATGGGGGCTGGGAGGAGGATGCTGGGGCCACAACAGCCACTGCCCTGCCCTTTGAACAGCTGGAGGCGGCCGACGTGGGCGAGGTCTACAAGCTCCGGCTCGGGCACACAGGCGAGGGCTTCGGGCCCAGCTGGTTCGTGGACACCGTGTGGCTGCGGTACCTGGTGGTGCGGGAGGTGGACCTCACGCCAGAGGAGGAGGCCCGGAAGAAGAAGGAGAAGGACAAGCTGCGGCAGCTGCTCAAGAAGGAGCGGCTGAAGGCTAAGCTGCAGAGGAAGAAGAAGAAGAGGAAAGGCAGCGATGAAGAGGAGGAGGGGGAGAAGGAGGAGTTGTCCTCATCAGAGGAGTCCTCATCAGAGGAGGAGGAGGAGGAGGAGACCGAAGAAGAGGAGGAAGAGGAGGAGTTTGGGCCGGGCATGCAGGAGGTGATTAAGCAGCACAAGTTCGAAGCCCACCGCTGGCTGGCCCGGGGCAAGGAGGACAACGAACTTGTCGTGGAGTTGGTGCCAGCTGGCAAGCCGGGTCCTGAGCGTAAGCAGGGGGTGGGGTCGGGGGGTGGGGCAGTGGTCAGACAGTTCCCCTAAAGGGGGCCCACTGGGGGCAGGGGGCCTAGATCCCCCTCACATGTAGGCCAAATAGGTAGGCACCCATCATGGTTCCCAAATAACTCTTGACCTGCGTGTGAAATGCCACCATTTACACTGCTGTTTGGGGATAAGCATGGCACTTTTCCTGAGGTTCTCAGGAGGAATTGATGACTTTGAGAAGAGCCCTGATATGACTCAATACAATTGACTGGGGGGACATGAAGTAGGAGGGCTGCCTGCTGGCTTCATGGTGAAGGAGTCTGGGGTTGGGATTGGGGGCAGTTTCAGTCCCAGGTTAGCGTAGAGGCATCTGAAGATCCCTCCTGTTCTGGGATCTGGCTGGATCTGAGAGGCTATGCCTCAGGTCCATTCACCCCATGGCCCCGAGGCCCTCCACACCGCATCTTTCTGTGTCTCCAGCAAACGTCTATGAGGTCCAGGTGATCACGGGGAATGTGCCCAAAGCTGGCACTGATGCCAATGTCTACCTGACTATCTACGGCGAGGAGTATGGGGACACAGGTGAACGACCCCTGAAGAAGTCAGACAAGTCCAACAAATTTGAGCAGGGACAGGTAGGGTGAGGGTCTCTGGTCCCTGGGTGGGTGCTATAGGTGTGGTGCCCTCTGAGATTACCATGGCAGCCCATCCCAGCACAATGGCTGCTGTGTCTGGCAGTGTGACTTGTTCATCCCACCAGGTTTCATGGCAGTACTTCTTCAGTAACACTGATGTTTTGTGGGGGGTTATGAGAGAATTGCAAGCAGGGCCCCAGCACATAGAGCCCACAGGCCAGCTGACCAACAGGAACAAACAGATAATGGCGTTGTATGGCAGATGCTGGGGCACTCGGTAGGGATGCGGGGGTTCAAGAGGAAGTCCTCACCGCAAGATGGTGTCTTGGGGAAAACTGGGGGGAAGGAGCAACCTAAACTGGGCCTTGGCAGCTGAGCATGGTGTGGACATATAAAGGCGACAGTGGAAGATGTTCTCAGAAGGTGGAACCACATGAGCAAAGACATGGAGGTGGAAATGGGGAAGGCCAGTTTGGGACAGTGCGTCTCTTAGCTGAGCTGTGGTCAGTGCTGAGCCCCAGTGGATAAGCTTGGATAAGACCAGTTTAGGGTATGGGGTGGGTGGGGTCATGAGAGGCTTAAGAGACAGGCTGAGAAGCCAGAACTGTATCCTAATGCATTGGGAATTCATGAAAAGAAATTCACATACCTTACTCTTCCAGGTGTAGTGGGAAAATCATGAAAAATAAAGCCATCATCTTTGTCCTTCAAGATTTTATAATATCCCCTGGCTAGAAAACTATCTCTTATCTCACGCTTCCCATTCCTGCCTCTACCCAAAGCCAAGTTCTCTCATTAACACAGATTTTTAAAAATGAACTAAATTAATTAACATATTTCTGGGCTCATTGCTTGATTTATTTCAGGGGCCCCCTGCTTTTTCTTTAAAGAATCTTCCCCATGACCAGAGGATGTAGTTTATTTCTGTGTTTCAGTGTTTTCCTCTAAAAATTTTAGCCATGTATTTCTGGATTAGGAAAAAATTTCTATAGAGGACTACATAAGTGGTACAACTGATAAAATTTGCACATGGACTGTATATTAGATAATAGCATTGTGTTGATGTTAAGTTTTCTGAATTGGATCATTCTAGTGTGATTATATGAGAATATCCTTGTTCTTAGGAAATCCAGGTTGAAGAATTTAGGGAAGAAGAATCATGGTATCTGCCACTTACTTTCAAATGATTTAGAAAAACATAGAACAAGAGAGAGAGTGCAAGAGAGATGACATAGAGTGAGAAAGCAAACGTTACAAATAAGTGCAAAATCTAAATGAAGGTATATGAACTTTCATCATACTATTTCTGAAAGTTTTCTGTAGATTTAAAATCTTTTTCAAAATTAGGAGTCAAAAAAGTTATATCCAAGAAGACCCCATTTACTTATAGGGTCCTGGTGTGGTCTGCTTCCTCCCGCACATAGAATAGTGTGTGCATTCACACGGTGTGATCCACATGGCCCTCTTCACACCTAAACAGTGGGCAAATCTGTCTTCAGTTTCTGTCAATCACTTTGGATTTGCACAGCACCAGCTCATAGCAGGTACTTAATACAAATATGTGATTGAAGCAGATTATGCACACACCTGCACACATAGCAGAGGGTTTCAGTGCACCCCCCTCTCCTGCACACAAAACACCTACCACAAATGTGGGCATCCAGCCAACCTATCTTCTCATCTGCTTCTCAAGGTCACCTTCACTCTTCCTCTCCTCTTTCCACCTTCCTGGACATAATGAGAGTGAGATCACCTGGCAGGGACAAGTTAGGGAAATAATCGTGCAGGCCAAACACCAGACTACTAAGTGACATTTTCCATCATCCCCACAGTCGCTTTGGGTCTCACCATTGGCTTCTGCCTGACTGCCCTGGTCCTTGGGAGGGTGGAGCTGATGGACAGGTGGGGAGGGGTAGGTCTTACCCCACTGAGTGTTCCCTGGCCCTTCACAGACAGACACCTTCACCATCTATGCCATTGACCTGGGGGCCCTGACCAAGATTCGGATACGCCACGACAACACAGGCAACAGAGCAGGCTGGTTCCTGGACAGAATAGACATTACTGACATGAACAACGAGATCACGTGAGTGGGGCGGGGGTCAGGGAGGGGTCTTGCTCTGAGGGAGGCCATGTCTGCCTGTCTGAGGTAGTCCTGGAAGAAGACTGGGGGTGGGCTGGCTGTGATGGCGGAGGGTGAGGGTGGGCTGGGTGACACCTGAGGGTGAGGTAGACTGGCTGTGACATCCAAAAGTAAGGGTGGACTGGGAGACACCTGAGAGTGAGGGTGGGTGGGTATGAGGGTGAGGGTGGGCTAGGGGTGATGTCTGAGGCTGAGGGTGAGCTGGGTTATGCCTGAGGGTGTGGGTGAGCTGGGTGTGACGTTGGAGAGTGAGGTGGATTGGCTGCGACGTCGGAGGGTGAGGGTGGACTGTCTGTGACATTGAAAAGTAAGGGTGGACTGGGTGACATCCAAAAATGAAGGTGGGTGGTTATGAAGGTGAGCGTGGGCTGGTGGTGATGTCTGAGGCTGAGAGTGAGCTGGGTGACGTCGGAGGGTGAGGGTGGGCTGGCTGTGACACTAGAAGGTCAGAGTGGACTGGCTGTGACATCAGAGGGTGAGGGTGGACTGGGTGACATCTGAGAATGAGGGTGGGCAGGTATGAGGGTGAGGGTGGGCTGGCTGTGATGTCTGAAGCTGACGGTGGGCTGGCTGTGACACTGGAGGGTGAGGGTGGGCTGGCTGTGACGTCAGAGGGTGAGGGTGGACTGGGTGACATCTGAGAATGAAGGTGGCCAGGTATGAGGTTGAGGGTGGGCTGGCTGTGATGTTTGAGGCTGAGGGTGGGCTGGGTGACATCTGAGGGTGAGGGTAGGCTGGCTGTGTCACCTGTCATGGCCACCAGAGCAGGTTTGCCCATGTTGCAGGTTGGATGGGCATTGCCTCTCTCCCTCTTCTCTCATTGGCAGCCCCCAGTATCACCTGCTCTGTGAGATGACAGTCCAGTAGATCTCCCAGACCAGCAACTCTTGAGGTCCATCTGTTCAGGGATACAGGATTTCTAATCCCTACCAGACCCTCCTTGGTCCAGTCTCCATGCCCAGGCATAGCTCACCCACAAGCCTCTCCACGTATAAAGCAACTTCTAGTACATTCTTTTAATATTGTATACTAGGGGTCAGCAAACATTTTGTGTAAAGACCAGATAGTAAATATTTTAGGTTTTGCAGGCATTTGGTCTCTGGAACAACAGCTTTGCTGATGTAACACAAAAGCAGTCATAGATGATACCTAAATGGTTGGGCATGGCTGTGTCATTTTGACATGTGAAAATTATATGAATTTCAAATATCAGTGTCCAATAAAATGTTATGGACACTGAAATTTGAAATTCATATAATTTTCACATGTCTAAAAATATTATCCTTCCTTAGATTTTTCCTCCAGCCATTTAAAAATGTAAATTCATGCATAGCTTATGGATGTTCACAAGCAGCATAGGCCTGATTAGGCCTGAAGGCCATAGTTTGCTGACCCCTGCTGGAGGCTCACAGCTGCCACATGAGCTGGATTGGGAAGAGAGTGTTACATCTTCCCATAGATCCACACCCCAGGGAGGTGAAGCCATAGCCCCAAAATCAGTCAGTGCCACGGCCAGGACCAGAACTCCAGACTGTCCATGTTGAATTGGATGTGTTTTCCATTAGGCCACGTTGCCCCTTGGGTGTAAGGGGCCCAGTGGCAAGAGAAAGGAGAGAAGTCCTCTTGTATGAGTGGGGTGGGACAGAGAAGAAAGCATGAGTGATCCTGAGTGGGTTTTGGGGCTGCTGAGAGCCTGCCAGTACCTAGAATTTAGTGAGTTCCCAGTAACAAATATTTGTTGAATTAAATCAACTTCCCAGCCCATAGTCTTGTTGGGTTCCCCTCTGTGCAGGACAGGGGGTGACAGGGTTCTCCCATCTCCCACCCCACCCTACTCTACCAGCCCGAGGGAACACTGAGCCACAGCTCACAGACAGCCCATTGTCATGTTTTTTTGTGAGATCATTGTGACACCACATGAAGGCCGTAGGACAGCCCCGTGGCTGGGAGCCAGGGTCCTGACCTGGGGTCTGACCTATGCCAGAAACTTGTCAGGTCACCCTGGACAAGTCATGCCATCTTTATGGGCTTTTGTTTCCTCTTCTGATAAATGGGCTTCATGTTGCCAGCCTAACTTCTTAAGATGTTCTGAAAATCCAAGGCATTTAAGCTTGGAAAGGAAAAGATGCCGCAGAACCGTGAGGCTGGGGACAAACTGAATATCCCTGGCTTCTTCTTGCAGCTCCGTCAGGGTTAGTAATTCTCTGCCACTGATTTGGCATTTCTGGGCTAGCCCAACAATTTAAACATGATTATAGCTTTATAATCTATTGTAATGCCTGTCAGTACTTGTCCCCCTTCATTATTCTTTAAAAATATTAGCTATTCTTGCCTTTTTCAAATCAAGACATTAAGTGATTTGAAAAAAAAATCCTCTTGGAATTTTGATTGTTATGCCATTAAGTGTATGTGTAGAGAATTGCATATTTAGAATAAGTGCTACCCCCCAGTACACTTTTCCATTTATCCAGCTGTTTATGTACCTCAGTAATGCTTTACAATTTCCTACACATAACTGCTACACATTCTTGTTAAGTTTATGCTCAGGTATATTATATTTTATTGCTCTTGGTGAATAGAGTCTTCTCATTACTCTTCTTTTCCCCCCTCCCTTTGTCTTCTTCCTTCCTCCCTTCACTCTCCCCTTCCCTCATCTCCTCCTCTTCTCTCCGCATCCCTTTCTGTTGGCATGGCTAGTTGACAGTCCTTGCTTCCTTTGCTATTGAAGTAGCAGTCCATCAGAGCTCTGTGATGAGCTGGCCTTAACAATCTTCAAGCCAAGAGAAACTACCCAAAGCCTACTGTGGGAGCTAGACAAAAAATTATAGAAGTTCAGAAGAAACCGAATCAGAATAGTGAATCTCCCCTTTCTTGGAGAGACACCACCTTTTCTGTCAATATCTAGGGCCTTCCCCAGGCTCTCCATGACCTTTATGAGCTCAGAAATAAGGCTTTTGCAGCCAAAAGGATTTGAGAACATTCACATCTCCCTTACTGTTGACATGTCCAGTCAACATCCTGCATGCAGACTAGACCTCTTGGATGCCTCTCTGCCACTCATGCCCTGTCCCCAGTCCATTGGCTTTAACCTGTTGGGCCTTCCATCAGAAGAGCATGAGTCCGACCTCATCCCCTCTATCTTCACCATCCCCCGCCCCCCACCCCCCCCGATCGAAGCTTCCTGACCTGCACCCTGCTTGCCCAAGGCCCTTCTATTGACTACAGCAGCCCAGTGACCAGGATCACGCTGCTCCTCTGCTCCAAATTCTACAGAAGCTCCTGGTCACTCAGAGTCAAAGCCAAAGCATGTTTGGTGGCCTGCTCGGCCTGCACGTCTGCTCTATGCCCCTCATCTCTCTATTCTGGTTCCCCCTTGCTCACTCCTTGCTGTTCCTTGAACCCAACAGACATGGTCCCACCTCAAGGCCTTTGCATTTGCTGTCCACACTCCCTAGGAGTCCTTCCCCCAGTAGCTCCCTGTCATGCTTTCTTCAGGCAGGCCTCTGCTCAAATGTCACCTTCTCAGTGAGGCCTAGCATACCCCCTTCCCCTCATTTCTCTTTCTCTGTTTATTTCTCTTTATATCAGCTTATCATCTGACCTACTATGAGCTGGTGTATTTAGGCGCTGCTCATCTCCCCACAATAGAATGTAAGTTTCATGTCGTTAATGACCTCATTTGTTTCATTTACTGCTGTGTCCACCCCAGTACCTAGAAGAGTGTCTGGCACACTACAGGTATACCATAAATACTTATTAAATACACTAGTGAATAAAAATGATGGTTAATTTGTTGATTTATTCATTAGTTTGACAAACACATGCCATGCTAAGTGCTGGGGGTTAAATAGCTCCTCAGATATGACTCTATTTTTGAAGAGAGGAACTGTGATGGTCTAGGAAGCTGATGATTTAGGTTTAAGTACTTTCTCTTCCACTCTTATGTGGCCTATGGAAGTCCTCTGAACCTCAGGCCTTCCATCTGTACAACGGGCATAATAAACCTCACCCATGAAATCATCATGAGGACTAGATGAGAAAATGTGTTTAGGGGCCCAGCATCCTGCCTGATCCCAGTGCGACACAGCAGTGCTTCTTTCCCCTTGGCAATGAGAGTCCAATTAGTTAACATGGAAAAGTGGCTTGAGAGCTGGGAAAGGCTGCAGGAATGTGGGATTATTCTTAAGGAGCTAGCACTGTTACCAAGTGAAGGAGATAAAACACAGGTGACTATAAGGCACAGTGACAGTGGTGGTTGTCTCAGGGGTGACCTCAGGGAGAGGAGGGAGTCGTGGGTGAGGGCATCTTCGGGACGAGATGGCATCTGAGATGGGCCTTCATGAGCAGCAGCCTTGGATGTTTGGTGCTTGGGAAAAAGAACATTAGAAATGGTTGAAAAAAAATGTGATGCAGGTGGCACAGAATTAGGCAATTGAGGGGCACACACAGAAAGGAATTAGTAATTCTGTTTGTCTGGTACATAAGGGACGTGAAGGGGTGGGAAACAGGGAAAAATGGAAAGGGAGGCTGGAGAGGAGCAGATGAGGGCATTCAAAGCCATGCTGAGGAGCTTGAAAACACACCCAGGCTTTTGGTTGGCCAGATTTCACAAAGAGGAAGCCAGAAGCAGGAGAATGCCAACTAGGATCAGGCACTGGTGGGAGATGCTGGCCTGAGCAGAAGGGATTGGGAGAAGATATAAAGCCATGGAGGCCTTGGTTCCCTGCAGAGTCACCCCAAGGGAGAGCTCCGTGCAGTCCAGGGGCTGTGCTGTCCAGGTGGGAGATGGCAGTCTGGGTCTCAGCAGAACCGCTCCTAGCCCACCTGACCTCAGAGGCTGTTTGGAGAGCAGAGGAGCCTAAGATGGTCAAAACACAGGGAGGAGGGGGTTAGGGGTACAAGTTTATTGATCTGCAGTTCAATTGCCCAAAAGAAAATGCTCTTATTTCTAAATGGAAGATATTTGAGGTCCTTTATAGGAGTCCCAGGCTGGCAAAAAGTGATCAAGATTATATGAGAAAGCCTGTTTAGTGCTGGTTTGCAACTGTGGGCTGTGAATGGTTTTTTGTTTGTTCGTTTGTTTTTGTTTTTATGCCTCAAGTGAGTTGGATTTTTAAAAAAAATTTGTGTTAGAAAACGCATAACATACAATTTATTACCTTAACCATTTTTAAGCGTACACTTCAATAGTGTTGTGTGTTCACATTGTTGTGTGTCAGATCTCCAGATTTTTCTCATCTTGCATGACTGAAACTATACCCATTAAACAATTATTCCCCTTTTCCACCTCCCCTCAGCCCGTGGTAACCACCATTCCACTTTTTGTCTCTGTGACTTTGAGTACTGTAGGGACCTCGTAGAAATGGAATCCTACAGAATTTGTCTTTTTGTATCTGGCTTGTTTCATTCAGCTTGATGTCCTCAAGCTTCATCCATGTTGTAGCACGTGACAGGATTTCCTTCCTCTTTAAGGCTGAATTACATTTCATTGTATGTATGTACCGTAACCTTTTTAGATGGATTTGAATGGCGTGTCCCGGGATGTGAGGTCTCCCTTGGGTCAACCTGGGCTCTGCCCACAGCCTCATGTCCCTTTGGTAAAGGACTACACTGGTCCAGGCTTTTTACAAAATTATGAAATCAGGAAATTTTATGTTTGAACTCCTCCTGCCTTCTCTAGCCTGAGAGGCCCTGCTCCTTGGCCACTCTGAAAAAAAAATGACAGTTTACAAAGGCACTAGGTTGATATTTTTTATTAATAGTGGTGTCACATTTAGAATAAGAAAAGGCTAGTCTTTCCTTCCCTCCTTTGTGCTGCTCAGACAATTCCTGGAGTCTAAGGTTTGTCACCACCTTAGGCAAAAGGATACTAGAACAAAGAAAGTGCATCTTCAAGGAAAGAGTGGTGGCTAATTGAGAAACTTAGGAGTTATCTCAGGAAATTTGAAAAAGGTGATGAGAAAGATTTACCCCCAGAGGACAAAATGCCTTTCAATTCTATTGATATTATGAGTGCCTTGTATGCCAGGGGCTGTGGATATTACAATGAGTAAGCAGACTCTGCATTCATGGGGTCATAGTTTTCCCAGTAGGAGGAACAGACAAATATACTCCCTGAGCAAACTCTTCCATCCTTATCAGTTCAATTACCACTTATTTGAGACTAATGCTCAAGTTGTATCAGTCAGAATAGGCTAGGTTCTGCTAAGTAACAAACAGGCCTAAAATGTCAGTGGCCTAACACAACAAAAATTTATTTCTCACTTATATGTCTGATGTAGGGTATCAGGGAACTTTGCTCAGCATGTTCACTCAGGGACCCTGGTTGATGGAAACTTTTCCTCAACATATGCTTCTGTAATCATCCTTATAGTGGAAAACTGATTTGGCAGATCACACACTGACTCTTAAAAATCCCTTACAGCCCAGGGATTCCATGTATATTAACAAATAACCTAAAAATTCAGCATCCTTCAGCATCAAAAGCTATGAGCCTCTAATGTTTGGGTTTCAGGATACATGACAGAAATGGTGGGATATTTGGGAGTATGTTGTCTTGAATTAGGGCATCTTTGTTAAGTTGCTTAAGTATTGGCTCTACTACTTTGTCACCCTGTCCGAATTTATTGGCTTGTTGATTAAATGAGATTGTGCTACTTTCCTTTTTCTTTCAATACTCTAGCTAGCTGCATTTTTAAGATCTATAATAAAGTCTAATGCACTCAGTTTCAAAGACAAAGAGGCAAATGCCAAAAAAAAAAGGCTGGAAATATGTTTAGTGTCCTGAGTTTCATTCACATTTGATGTGATATTCTATGTTTTCTCTACCTCTGTTCCCATCCCTAAAACAAATATTTATGTTTTAATTGATGGCCTAGGGGGGTCCTATAAGATCCTTAATAATTAAAGATAGATGCCATTCTTGAATGTTATTTTATGTGGCAAATATGTTGGGTGGGATTTCCGGAAGGGATTGAACAAAAAGTTGTTAAAGATTTTTCCCTTACATTTTATCAAACAAAAATTGTCCTCTGGAATCTCCCATTCCTCCAGGGATCCTAGAGGTCCCAGAATGTTGAGACAGAAAAGACCTTCCAGGTCATCTCACCCAGCCTTCTGGGTGGTACAGTTTAATCCCTAGTATCTCACAGCTTGTTAGGGGCAGAGGAGGGAAACAAATCCGGAATTCCTAAGTTCCAGATCCATGGTTTTCTCATTACACCACTCTGCCAGGATTTACTCACACTTGATGTTGTCCAGACTTTAGCTTATAAACAAAATGGGAAATACTGTATGAAATTATTTATATTGTACGACACTCAAATTTGCAATCTCCTCATTCAATTTTTTACTTTCAAGTGGAGTTGATACTTTTAACAGTTTCGAGCTTTTGGTTCAATGCTCAGTTTCAACCTCCTGCTTACTGAAGCCCTTACTCTTCCCTTCCATCATCCTTGTTTAGGAATGTGGAGAGCTTATCTGGCTCAGAACACCTGCATTCCTCTCATCTCCTGTGTTCACTAAAAATCCCCTGCCTGGTCTCCTCCCGGTATCCAGAAGCCTGGTTGAGCAAGATGTATTCCTGGAGGAGGTAGGAGTCAGTAGGCCTGGTGTCCTAAATCTTCACGTGTGCTTGTTGGCACTGTGGGGATAGAAGCTGAACGCCCAGCACTCAGGCCATACCTGACTCCTGCTTTTGTTCTGTTGGTACAAGGAGCAGGTTCTGAGAGGAGATGTGCTGCTCTCTACAGTAGTGAGCATGCTGAGGGGCATTTAAAGTCATGATGCAAGTATCTCAGGGACAATGGAGATTTTGCTCCAGGAAATCCAGACTCTCTGTGCATTTTCTCTTTGTATGCATGGGAGGGCTTGTATCTTTTCTTTCTGTCTTTGACTTTTTTTCTGTCCCTCCCTGGCTTTTTCTTTGTGTGTGTCTCTCGCTCTGTACTTGTCCTCCGCCAACTTCCTACACGCTCTGTCTCCTCCTCTGCTCTGACTCCACTTCTTTCTTTATTTCTATCTCTCTTCCTTAATTGGCCATAATTTATAACTATAACCTATTATTCATGAGTTATTTGATTGGATAAAATGTTAACTCTTCTATTCATACATTTAAAGGCTAAGAAGCAGAACAGTATGCATTTTTCTCTTAAACACTAATTTAATGGTAGTTTAGTTCATATTGCCCCAGGTTGAGCTCCTTTAAATCCATGCCATCAGTATAACATTGCCCCCCTCCCCACCCCATCTGAGCCCATTGACTGAGATTTCACTCTCTGGTTCTGCTCCTCTAACATTTTGATACTTGGAGGCAATGAAGACTCTAGGAAAATGTGGGGACTCAGGCAGGGATGGGATCTTTGGCCTAAGGTGCTCCCACCTCTCCAGGCTTTGAGCAGTCCCTGAGTGGCCCTTGTGCATCAGGGCAGGGGTGGGGAAGGGGCATAAAGAGGGTGGAATGGCCCCCAACTTAGAGATAGGCTGAATTCTCAGACCTTTTGTTTTATCCTGGGAACTTAGCGGCCAGAGAGGAGCTTCCCAGACCACAGCGTCCAGAAGCCCCAGGCATGGGCCAAGGAGAATGAAAGGGAAGGGAAGTCACAAGAGCAACAACAGCAGTAGCAATGCTTACTGAGAGCCTATGTTGAGCCAGGCTTTTTTATAAGCACTTTATAAGGTTAACACATGTAATCCTCACAACACCCTATGAAACAGACAATATTATGCTTATTTTATGGTACACTGAGGCACAGAGTAGGTTTGCCAGTTAAATTTGAATTTCAGATAAGCAATGAATAATGTTTTTGTACAAGCATGACCCAAATATTAGATAGAACACACTTAAACCATTATGCATTGTTTATCTAAAATCCAAATTTAATAGGGATTTTTGTAATTCTATTGGCTAAATCTGGCAGCTCTAGCACAGAGAGATAAGGACACTTACTTAAGGTTGCACAACTATTAGTGGTAGAGCCAGAATTTAAACTTGGACAGTCTGACCCAGGGGAGAGTCCTTAATTACCCCCTTGTGCCTCCCATCCCTGGCCCTACCTTCACTCTGTCCAGGCACCTCCCTTGTGCTGGGTGTTACCTCCACACTGAGGGGTCTGACTCGTACCTCCCTTCCCTAGATGGACTCAGCAGTCTGCTATGCCGACTCCTCAGCCACACTCTGTGTACCTTCCAAAAGCATACATAACTGGCTCATTCCATTAAAATCCATTAGTTCAACACTTACGTATTGTGCACTGACTACATACAACCCTCTTGACTAAAATAGCCCTGGCTAGTAGATTCATTCTGGAAAGGGTTGGAATAGTCCCCATATGTCCCTCTCCTTCTAGATACTTCCATCTAATATGACCCTGATTGAGGCTCTGTGTGCTCCAGGCAGGTCACATAACCATTTTCAATGGGGTGTCTGGAGACAAGTGTCCCCATGTTTGTTCTCTACCCCAGGCAAATGACTAATGAAACGATTCCCAGACTGGGTAGAATAGCAGGGCAATGCTGTCAGGGGCAGACAGGGGAGAGTTTGGGACCCCATAGAGGGCCTCTCATTCTCAGCCCATGACTGCTGCTAGACGAGACCTTTCTAAGAGGACATTCCAATCTTTCCCTGTCCACCCCCACAGGTACTACTTTCCATGCCAACGTTGGCTGGCAGTGGAGGAGGATGATGGTCAGCTGTCCAGGGAGCTGTTGCCAGTGGATGAGTCCTATGTGCTGCCACAGAGCGAGGAGGGTGGGGGAGGCGGTGACAACAACCCCCTCGACAACCTGGCCCTGGAGCAGAAAGGTTTTCTAAACTAGAGCTGATTTCTTTCTCCAGTACCCCCTCCCTCTGCCTCTCCCTAACCCTAAGTCTCCATCTTCCTTCCCTTCCCAGTGGGCTCTGGGCACTTCCTCCCTGACAAGGCAGTATAAAGCACACAGCTTAGGACCGAGTTATTGTCAGAAATGAAACTGAATGGATTGGAATCAAATTGAATGAATTGGAATGGAGTGGAATGGACTGAAATGGGATGATTGGAATGGAATAGATTGGAATGAAATTGAATGGAATGGGATGGATTGGAATGAAATGGAATGAGATGGAATGGAATGGAATGGTATGGAGTAGAGTGGAATGGAATGGAGTAGAGTGGAATGGAATGGAGTGGAGTGGGATGGAATGGAATGGAATGTGATGGGTTGGAATGGAATGGAATGTATTGAAATGGAATGGAATGCATTGAAGTGGAATGGAGTGGAGTGGAGTAGAATGGAGTGGAGTGGATTGGAATGGAATGGAATGGGATGGGTTGGAATGTAATGTATTGGGATGGAATGGAATGGAGTGGAATGGAGTGGAGTAGAATGGAGTGGAGTAGAGTGGAGGAGAATGGAATGAGTGTAGCCACTTCTGATTCAGTCTTTTGCCCTCCCCTATAGGCACTCAATGCATTTTTGTCAAGGGAAAGAATGAACAGTAACCTTCAAGAGTTCTATGATGCTCCCCTGAAACATGCATCCCTAAAACTCTTCCCAGCCAGGAGGAGTCAGAATGGGGCTTCTGGCTGCTGAACCTCTGACCCTTAAAGTCATTCCAAGACTACCCTAACCATCCTATCAACTCTATTGATTGAAGGCTTCCTGTATAAGCTAGAGGCAGAGGACTCACCTCTCTACCCTCTAGAAGTTTCCAGAATAATGGTGACTGCAGAACAACATGTGCTGAAAAAAATGATTCCTAGAAATGGCCAAGAGAAATGTAGAAACATACTTATTACTAATCGCTGGGCTCACAGATATAGGATTGAAGGGGCAAGAGAAAAATTGGAGTGATGGGGCTAGAGGGAGAGAATCAAGGAAGCCCTCCTAGAGGAGGTGGTTGTCCTCTTTCCTCCTTTCATGAGAGGAACAATCTACAATTCATTGCTCTATACTATTCTCTTGGCAGATAAATCTACCACATTCTCAGTGACGATAAAGACTGGGGTTAAGAAGAATGCAGGCACAGATGCTAATGTCTTCATCACACTCTTTGGCACACAAGATGACACTGGTAAGAAAGCAGTGCAGGGCCAAGGTTCACACACATTCTTCCCCAGGGAGACCAGAAGACTCAGCAGAAATTTCCAAAGGAATCCCAATTATGCTTCTGTCTCTCAATAGGATGCAAGCAATTAGCCCCATCAAGAAAGGCAGTTCCTTTTTTTCTAAAAATTTTCTTCTTCTCTGAGCCAGCTTTGTTTTTCTGTTTCAGTGGTGGAGGTAGCCCTAACTCCACCCAACAACAATCTGGGACAAGGTGGCTTTGTGCAACTTCCAATGAAATTCAGCCATGGTACTCTCAGTATGAGGCACTCCAGGCATCGTAGAGTTGTTTAGGAGCCTTTGCCCAGGTACTCAGAGAAGGTGGTATTTCGTGTTGGGTCCAGCCATCTGCTCACACCACTGTCCAGTCATTCTGTTGAGTTTAGAGAGGAGTCAGTCCCTCAAGTAGTCATCATGTATTTGCTCAAAATCCTGCAGGTCCAGAGCCTAGTGCCAAGCATTATTGAAGAATAAATGGACCTAACCCTTGACCATGGGGTGCTCATATCTACTACAACAATGTGCTGGTAGAGAGCATGGACTCTGAAGCTTGTCTGATTGGTTCAAACCTCCACTCCACTATTTATGAGCTGTGTGACATTGGGCAAGTTGCTTAACCCCTCTGTGCCTTAGTTTCCTCTATTTATAAAATGAGGATAAAATTAGTATGTGCCTTATAGAGTTGAAGGTCTAATGAAGTTGAACATGTACAACATTTGGAACAAAAGTGACACTCAATAAACATTAATTAACATCAATTATTTAATAGGTTGTATAAAGCAGATAATGTATAATGATATAATTAGGTCATAACCTACAAATGTATGTGATTGCAATCCTTCCTGAACCATGATCAAAGAAATTAATGGGCTTTGGCAACTGCTTTTATTAACTGAGACCTTTCCATGTGTTAGACACATTCTTGAGCATCCAACAGTCATTGACTCATTAAATCCTCACAACAGCCCTATGAAGAAGGGACTAAGACCTCTCCTTTTTGACATTTGGAAAACCAAGTCTCAGAAATATTACATAATTTTCCCAAGGCCACCCAGTGGTAAGTGGCAGAGCTAGGGATTGGACCAAGGTCTGTCTGTCTCTCTGTATACTTAAACCAGTCTGTAGTGAGTCTAGGAATAGCAGAAGACTTTCTACATGAGGTGGGCCCAGAACTGGGACTTATCAGGGTACAGGGACTTAAAGGCAATGCAGTGCATGCTGAGGCAGGAGGACACGGTGATGACTCTGAGATCACCCTAGTTTCAGACTGACACTGCAGCCAGTCTCAGGACGATTATATATGTGAAATAGCTGAGGGTGGGGGAGGCATTCAAATTCATCCCTCCTCTGTCATCCAGAGAAGATGCTCCAGAAATTTCCACATGTCCCATCCCCAGGGAACATAGGGAGTGTGGCTTTGTCACTGGCTCCCTCTCCATGTAGAGAGTTGTGAGGGTATGGAAGTGGTGCAGGGTTGACTTAGAGCTCCACAACTGTCTCCTGGATGATTTTGAGTAAGGTATCTCTTTCGACATAAACTGGAAATGAAAATGCACACCCTAAAGGGTTATTGTAAAACTCAATGAAAGAACACACACAAAAAAGTGCCCACTGTGAGTTGAATAGTGAGAGCACGTGGACACAGGGAGGGGAACATCACACACTGAGGCCTGTCAGGGGGTGGGGGCTTAGGGGAGGGATAGCATTAGGAGAAACACCTAATGTAGATGACAGGTTGATGGGTGCAGCAAACCACCAGGGCACGTGTATTCCTATATAACAAAACTTCACATTCTGCACGTGTACCCCAGAACTTAAAATATAACAAAATTAAAAAAAAATATAAAAAGACAATGTGGTGTATACCATGGAATACTACTCAGCCATAAAAAGGAATGAAATAATGTCTTATACAGCAACTTGGATGGAGCTGGAGCCCATTATTCTAAGTGAAGTAACTCAGGAATGGAGAAAACAAATACTGAATGTTCTCACTTATAAGAGAGAGCTAAGCTATGAGGGTGCAAAAGCATACAAAATGATATAATGGACTGTGGGGACTCATTGTAGGAAGGTTGGGAAACAGGTGAGGGATAAAAGACAAGATTGGGTACAGAGTACACTGCTCAGGTGGTGGTGCACCAAAATCTCAGAATTCACTGCTAACTCACCCATGTAACCAAAAGCCACCTGTACCCCAAAAGCTATTGAAATAAAATTTTTTTAAAATGCCCACTGTACAAAGGTAGCCAGTGGATGATAATTGCACAGCCTAAATTTGGTGGAAGTTCAGAAATTTGGTCATTTTGAAAAGGGATTAAAGGTTTGGGTCTGACTAGGATTGAAAGGCCTCAGGTCCAGCCAGTCATGCTGGGGTCATCCAATCGACAGGAATGACCCTCCTGAAGTCCTCCAAGACAAACAGCAATAAGTTTGAGAGGGACAGTATTGAAATCTTCACGGTGGAGACGCTGGATCTGGGAGACCTGTGGAAAGTTCGGCTTGGCCATGACAACACAGGTGTGGCTTCCCTCCCCTCTGCTCCCTGTTAAGACTTTAAGGACCATGGACAGGTCCTTGTGGGCCTCTGGGAAGGACTCTGGAAATTCGAATGCCATCTGTCTTCTGTAATGACACAGCTTCGTCAATCCCTTTAGCCCAGCAGAGCCCAGAGAGTCCTCAGCTGCACACAGAGTTTCTGGCCTAATTAGTCTAGCGGTGTACCTGGACACTGGTGATTTTTAAAGCCTTTCTCTATCCCCCAGTGTCGGTAATTTTAATGCACAGCCAGAGATGAAAATCCCCAATCTAACTCAGTAGTTCTTTGAGTGTGCAACAGAATTATCTGGGGGGTTATTAACTCACAGATTTCTTGGCTCCACCCCCAGAGCCTTTGATTCAATTGCATCATTCCTATCATTGGGTAAGATTATAGAGCTTTTGTAAATAGGCTCTTTCTGGCATCCCTGAGTTCTGTTTGAAGCCCCTTTTTCAAGGGAGGACAGCATCCTTGCTTCCTCTCAGTGCCCTCCCACCTCAGGCTCCCCCTACCCTTCTGTCATCTCCTATTGATGCTCTTTTACTAATTTCACTGACAGTAGCCTGGAGAATGATCCAGCTTCAACATCTGGGTGCACATTTTAATAGCAATGCTGCAAGCAAAAGGGATGTCATGTTAATGGTATCGGCCAACCACCAAATAAGGAAGGATGTCAGGAGTCCCTGAAGTTACCCACAGGAAATCATCTCTGCTCGGATCCTTGATGGGTTCTGTGTCTCCTCTCTTTCTAGGCAAGGCCCCAGGCTGGTTTGTAGACTGGGTAGAGGTGGATGCCCCATCTCTTGGAAAGTGCATGATGTTTCCCTGTGGCCGCTGGCTGGCCAAAAATGAAGACGACGGGTCCATCATCAGAGACCTCTTCCACACAGAGCTTCAGACGAGGCTGTACACGCCATGTAGGAACCACACACGGCAAGGCCGGCCCTTCTCTGGGGCCCCATCACCAGCTACCCCAATTCAGCCCCAGTTCCTCCTTCAGCATTGACTGTGGGCCAGGCCCACCTTGAAGATTTTGGTCTCTCATCCCTGTCTTGAATTTCCTGAGCTCTGTGGGGGCTGTGGGCAGAGTTCTGGACCCAGGAAATGAAAATATGAGATTTATTCTAAACTCCACTCCAAGTTAGTTGGTGACAACATGTAGAGAGTCTAACCTCTCTAGGGTTCAGTTTCCTCATCTGCAGCATAGAGATAATAATGCAGGATGATAGCAATATGCAAAAGGAAGAAAGATAAACATCTAACCAAGGAATCATTATCAGCCCTGTCACCAGTCCTTACTCCAGTCATTAACATGCCAAATAAATCAACAGTATAAGATTTTCTCAGGTGGTATACATGACTGCCAGCTCCACAATGGCTTGAAAGGGCCCTCACTTATGGGTTGAAAGGAAACACAGCCTGGACCCTGCCAGACCCAGAATTCAAAAAGAAGATGAATGTAATTCCAATTTATAGCTAAGGGGAAGAAGGGAAGGGAGTAATTTAGTGAAGTTTTGACACTTCCTTTCCAATGTCATCAGAAAGAATGTATTAGATGTTTATAGACATGTAAGTATGTAGTACTAGGTACTGGGAATCAAACTGAAATTAAACTCTAAAAGTCTGTCTAAATTTGGTAAAATCTGAATAAAATCCAGAGCATATAATTTTTTCTAACTAAATAATAAACTGTACCACAGGATTTCCTCCAAACAACTCATACTTAATAGCATGTATCAGTGATGAACAACTTTTTGCCTAGAGCAATAAAATGAACAGATCATCAAAATATCTTCTGATCCAAAGTCTAAAATGAAGTGATATTTCTCTGGCTGGGCATGCCCAAAACCAGCCCTGGATCCAGCCTCTGTTCCCAGGAGTCACCTGCAGGCGAGGACAGACTGCCTGAAAGATGTGCATGGGGCTGGCAGCAGCACTGGTTGGGACCCTTGAGGACAAATGCATCCATTTCTCCCTACATGCCCTAGGACACACCATACCAAAAAAGAAAAGAAAAGATAAAGAGTTTGTATGGCTTGACTTTGAACATGCTCAGTTCCAGCCTGATATTAAAACTAACCTAAAGGGTGAGCTGTTCCTGCCCAGAAACTTCCAGGGGTTCTCCTACTGCTGGCCAGTCTCAGGAAAGCTGAGATTCTGTTGCCAGCTTTTCTATTCAAGGCTTTCCAAGTCTTGGGGCAGAGAGAAAACCCAGAGGCTCAGAGGAAAGGGCTGTATGCTGCAGAGATGACACCTCTGTTATTGCTTGAGCACCTGGCAGGGTCGAGGCTGTTTCCCTTCAACCTATGGGTGAGGGCCTTTTCAAGCCATTGTGGAGTAGTGGTCACCTCCATGGGCTGTCCCTTTCTGTGGCCTGTGGCTAAGCAGTAGTACTTATCTCTAGTTCACAGCAACAGGATTCCTAGAGGCTGACCATACAGGCTTTAAGGTCAGACAAGCCTGGGTTTGAGTTCAAGTTCTACCATGTGACTTTGGGCAAGTTACTTCACCTCTCTGTGCCTTGGTTTTCTCATCTGTAACATGGAGTGTAATAATGCCTACTCCTTTGGGTTATTGTGAGGGTTAAAGGAGATGAGGACCATAGCATACTCAGTACAGAGTCTGACATATAGGAAGTACTTAATAAGTGATTACTATTACTACTGCGGGTATCACTACTACAGCCCTACAGCAAAGTAGCCATGATAATAAATGAAAGCAACATCCTCATCTGGAGAAGGTTAGGGCCACAAGAGAGCAGGAAGCTTCTATTGTGACTTCTTTCAAGGGCCAAGATTACAGGATAGAGTAGACATCCACTTGAACTGTTTCTCTGGGTTTTCAATATTCTTCTTTTCTTTTTCTTAATTTTTTTTAGTTACTGTGACCCAGAGTAAGTGTACACATTTATACGCATATGCAAAAAATAAAAATGTCACAAAATATTGTACCCTCATTATGTGTAATATACAGTGATATTTTTCTATTAAATTTTTTTCATTTCCACATATTTTTAAAAACTCTGTTGACAACCTACTAAACCCATTTCACAACCTGCTAATGAACTAACCTATAGTTATTATAGCAATACATTGTTTTAGGTGCTCTCAAACTTTAGTATAAACTATGAGTTAAATATTTAGATCCCTAAGCCCATCCCGCAGAGAAGCTAAGGCAGGGTTTGCAAATCTGTATTTTATTTTTATTTTTATTTTTATTTTTTGAGAGAGTTTCATTCTGTTACCCAGGCTGGAGTGCAGTGGTGTGATCTCAGCTTATTGCAACCTCCACCTCCCAGGTTCAAGAAATTCTCCTGCCTCAGCCTCCCAAGTAGCTGGGACTACAGGTACCTGCTACCACGCCCAGCTACCTTTTATTTTATTTATTTATTTATTTATTTATTTTTTTGAGACAGAGTCTGGCTCTGTCACCCAGGCTGGAGTGCAGTGGCCAGATCTCAGCTCACTGCAAGCTCCGCCTTCCGGGTTTATGCCATTCTCCTGCCTCAGCCTCCGGAGTAGCTGGAACTACAGGCGCCCGCCACCTCACCCGGCTAGTTTTTGGTATTTTTTAGTAGAGACGGGGTTTCACCGTGTTAGCCAGGATGGTCTCGATCTCCTGACCTCGTGATCCGCCCGTCTCAGCCTCCCAAAGTGCTGGGATTACAGGCTTGGGCCACTGCGCCCGGCCTACCTTTTATGTTTTCAGTAGAGACAGGGTTTCACCATGTTAGTTGGGCTGGTCTCAAACTCCTGACCTCAAGTGATTCGCCCACCTCGGCCTCCCAAAGTGCTGGGATTACAGGCATGAGCCACCACACCTGGCCTGCAAATCTGTATTTTTAACAAGCATCCCCAAAAGTTTCTGAAGCAAAGGGTCTTCCACCCATGCATAGAGACATACTGGTCTCTATTCACACTGGTGGCTGCCCACCAGGAAGCTACTTACTGACAGCACTGATTTGTCAACCCTCTTTTGAGGACAGATAGTCCCTGATGGGACCAAGTAAACCCTGGTGCAGCCCTCGCCTCCTGCTATCACCTTCCCTATAAAAGACCTCTGTAATGTGAGGGAACCTGAATGAGGGACTAGGTGTGAGGTGGATGGGTTGGGGAAGGCAGGCCATCTGGGAGCAAGGGAGGGCCTGGGAGCAGGGGATAGGGAGAGGAGAGAAAGAATGCTCACTACTGTAGACTAGCTGATCCAATCAGCATGTTGCCCCCTGAAATCTAGTGCTCTTGTTTATGGAGTCTCTTCAGCCGAGCACCATGTGGAGGGTACTTTACAGACAGTGGACACTGAGGCTCAGAAGTAACTTGCCCAGATAACACCAATGGTCAAGACAGAGCCAGGTTTCCAGCCTGGGCTTGTCAAATTCCAAAGCCTGTGCTTTCAACCAGTCTGGTACATGCACTCTGGGATGTGAGAGGCTCACACAACCTGGTATGAGAGGGTGAGGGTTTTCTGTGGTGGCTGGGCAGGACCAGACCCCAACTGCAGTTGCTAGGCAACCTTGTGAAGGTCCAGGTCCCTGGGCAGCCGATCCCCAGTGCAAGGGTCCAGGCTGGTGGTGCTGGTGAAGAACTGGCTCTCACCATGTTTGTTTTCTGTTCTCTCATCCCCTCTGGCTTTGTTCTCTGACCACCACCCTCAGTTGTTCCTTATGAGATCACCCTCTACACCAGTGATGTCTTTGCTGCTGGGACAGATGCCAACATCTTCATCATCATCTATGGCTGCGATGCCGTGTGCACCCAGCAGAAGTATCTGTGCACCAACAAGAGGGAACAGAAGCAGTTCTTTGAGAGGAAGTCTGCCTCACGCTTCATTGTGGAGGTACTTGGGCTCAGCAGGCTGTCCAGGGATGGGGTAGGTCAGACAGAGGGAGAGGAGAAGCCCTACATTCAGAGCAGAACACATGCCCTTCATCCTGATGCACTGCTATTAGAGAGGAAGGTGGGAAGCTCATCCTACCTTCCTGGGCCTCAGTACATCCAAGCAACCAGGGGAATGGTGACACTCAACCTGTGCCTCCTGGACTGATGTCAGGATCAAAGGCAATGATGAGAGACAGGACTTGGAAACACTAGAGGCATAACGTCAACAGGCTCTCTAGAGCTTCCAACAATAGACACTTACCCACAGGTGGAACATGGCTCCCAGACTTGCTGGTTGTGGGGTTCTGCTGATACTGCTAGTCAGGGAGAGGTGGAAATCCCACCACCGGTGGTCATGTGGGGATAGGGTCTCCTGCTCAGCTCTCAAGCTATGGTCAAACAATTTAATAGAGAAGAACATTATGTATGTTCCATGGCTTCCCATCAGATCTTGACAATGGGGGTGCTGTTGTTCAGTGTTACTGTGCCTGTAGGTCATAGCGCCTTGGAATCCATATACTTCAATTTAGTGCATATGCACTGTGCCTGCCCAGTGTGCTCAGCTGTATGCCAGGTTGGGTTGGAGACACAAGAGAAGGGGAGAGCTCCGATACTGCCTGAGAGGGGCTTACGGTCAAGTTGGGGACCCTAGTCCTCCCCACAAAGGTAATGAGAGAGTCTGGTGATGGTCATTGTCACTGACCCTGTGGGTCAGGGGGCACTGTCACAGGCTTTATCTATGCTAACTCACTTAATTATCATAAAAATTCTGTGCTGTAATTGTCCCCAGGTAAATATGGGGAAACTGGGGCACAGAGGTTTAGTTGCTTCCCTAAAACCACACAGCTAGGATGTAGTGAGAGCAGGATTGAAACCCAGGAGGACTGGCTCTGGACTATGCACTCTTAGCTGCTGTAGTAGACAAGCAAATGGACTGAGCTTACTATCACTGTTTAGAGAAGGGAGAAGGCTCCTTGAAAGAGGTGGCTTTGAGTTGGATCTGAAAGGGGCCAGTAGCAGGGACAAGGAGGAAAGGCATTTCTAGCAAAGGGAAGAGCATGGCCAGCAGCTCAGAGGTGGAAATAAGCGTGTGGCTTGAGGTTTGGCTAGAAGCCATGGGAGGAGTGTGATGTGACTTGGATGGACGGCAGTAATGAAGCAAGACTTAGAGGGGAAGCGCAGGAGACCCTGAAGGAGAAGAGCCAGGAGCCTCAGAAGCCTGGGCCCTCCGGGCAGTGGGATCTTTGGAGATGTACCCCTTATTTTCTAATAGGAAACAAAGCCCAGGGCACCTTCCTTTTTCCTGGGCCAGTCTCTATCCCGGGGGACGCCCTGCTCTCTTCCCACCTTCTCTGGAGCAGTCAGCACTTGTGGGAAGGTCTGTCACCTTTGTTGAGTCTTTTAACAAGAAAATGTAAGGGTGATTCATTAATCCACACAAAGCTAACGTCTCATCCACCCAAGATGTCGTGGTGCGTGAGTCATCCAGGCCTGATGCCGTCAGTGGCTGAGGCTGTGATCACACCTCAGCATGACTTCCGGGGAGTTTTTATCAATGAAGTCCCCACTAATAGACAGCTACAATTTGCCAGTAATTTTGTTGCTATGTTTTTTTCTTTTCAAATGTCTCTGGATTTGGGGGCAGTGTGAGAGCTGGGAAACAAATGAAAGAGCTTTGTCTCCTGGCCTCTGTCTCTCTGCCCACCTGTGTCCCTCTCTCTGCACTTCCCTTTTCTGATTGATTTTCAGGTAGGAGGTAAAACGCTGGATTGCAGAGTCCATAACCCTGGATCTGACTCTGGCTCAGCCGCTAACTCGCAAGGAAGCCACTTCCTCTCTCTGTGGTCCCCTCCTAAGAAAAGGGGTTGACCAGAAAAAGAACAATAATAGCTAAGAGTTATTGAGAACGTCCAAGGGCCAGCACAGTTCTAAGGACCTGATGTGTATCAACTCATTTAATCTTCATAACATTTCCACGACATCAGTAGTATGATCACCACATTTTACAGATGAGGAAATAAAGCACAGAAAAGTTAAGCAGACTTACTCAAGGTGTCTTAAAACAGCAGAGCTAGGATCTAGACTCAAACTGTTCAGTTTCAGAGCATTCTCTGCCTAATTCTTTCACCTTCCAGAATATTAGGGTCCCTTTTGATGCTGATATCCTCTGAGTCTTTCTCTGGGGCCTACCAACCATGACTAACTGTCCCCTAAAGGCCACCTTGCTCTCTGAGGGGTTAGAACTGAGACAGCAGCTGGGCACGGTGGCTCACGCCTGTAATCCCAGCATTTTGGGAGGCCAAGGTGGGTGGATCACCTGAGGTTAGGAGTTCGAGACCAGTCTGGCCAACATGGTAAAACCCCGTCTCTATTAAAAATATAAAATTTAGCTGGGCATGGTGGCAGGTGCCTGTAATCCCAGCTACTCCAGAGGCTGAGGCAGGAGAATCACTTGAACCTAGGAGGTGGAAGTTGCCGTGAGTTGAGGTTTCACCACTGCACTCCAGCCTGGGCGACAACAGCGAAACTCCATCTCAAAACAAACAAACAAACAAACAGAAAAAACCTGAGGCGGCCATCCTGTCCCATGCAACTTAGGGCTTAGAGGATTAAGGTCACAGAAGCCAGAGATTCTCCTCTGCATCCCATACTTGTACGCTCCAGGTGGAAGAGAGAAGATGTTGTAGCTGCCCCATCCCCTGCCCAGTTCAGGAGCTTACCTGGCACACATGTATCAGCTTTTTCGTTCAAGAGACTTCCATGCACACCATCGTGGTTAAGGCTCACCACTGCATTATGAGAAGGCCTGGCTGATTTTATCATACCTGTTTTGCAGCTAAGGAAACACTCTTTCGTCCTTGCAACCAACGCTTATTGAGTGCCTAGGTCGTGGGCACTATTCTAGGTTTTTAGGATACAATGCAGAGCAAAATGGTGCCTGCCTTGTGGTTCTCAGTGGTGAAAGAGATGGTAGGTGTCACACAAATAAATGAAAACTTACAACTATGAGAAGTGCTCCAAGGAGGGACTCCACTATGCAACAAGAGTCTGTCATGAAGTGAGTTCACTTTTTTGGGGAGGTTAAGGGCTTTCCTGAGGAAGTGATTGTTGAGACCTGGATTACGAGGTTGAGCAGGCATCGCATTAGGTAAAGAAGAGGAAGACAGAGAGGCAAGCAAAGCATGTACAAAGGCCCTGTGACAAGGAATGTGGAGTTTGAGGGACTGGCATTTCTACGTGGGATCTCAGAAAAGGAGTGGCTGGAAGGTGGGGGACTCTTAGAGGTCTGGGGCCTTGAATAAGTCAACTTGGCAAGACAGGAGCATGGCACAGCCAGGACTCATCTTTTGCTACCCAATTCAGTTCTCACACAAGGGATGAGTTGCTATAACAGCGAGCAGTGGAAGATGGGGAGCTGGGTTCCATGCTGAAAAAGGGTCCCCCTCCCAGAGAAGGTAGACTGAACCAGGTTCTGGAGTCAAGGCTGACTTTAAGAGAGGGGACATGAGGCATGGGCATGACATGTGTGTCAAGGTCAGTGGGAGTTGGCCTGGCTGGACAGTGGGGACATATGAGGAGGAAGTGCAAAGGGACTCAAGGTAGATGCCCTGGGGAAGCAGGATGTTGCCGAGGCCATACTTTCCTGGATCTTTCAGCTAACATCTGGTGCTTTATCTCCTTTCCAAAGTTAGAAGATGTGGGAGAAATCATTGAAAAAATTCGGATTGGCCATAATAACACAGGCATGAATCCTGGGTGGCACTGCTCTCATGTGGACATCCGCAGGCTCCTCCCGGATAAAGATGTGAGTTTTTGACTGGTCTGTCCTGCTGTTTCTTTTGTCCCTTTCCAGAGCAGATTCAAGGCGAATTCCCTGTAAGGACCTGCTGGCTAGATCAGCCTTATTGAGATAAAAATCTCATAATGAAAATTCACCCAGTTCACTCAGAGTGCAGAAACAAGCTCTGGTCCCAAGCAGAATTTTCTAGAACCTGGTTTAGTGGTCAAGGAGGAGGGTCTGTGCATGTCCCTGCTCCCCACCTCTGAGGCTATATTACTAGTAAGTGACCAGAGTGCCCTTCCTGTAACTCAAGGTAAATTCACAGAAGAAAATCTACCTCAGACAACTTTAAAAACATTCTGAAACCACAAAAGTATAAACCTAGGAGATGGATCTCAGTCACAGCTATGGATATGAATGAAGAGGGAGCAATTTTTATTTTTTTATTTTTTTATTTTTTTGAGACGGAATCTTGCTCTGTCACCCAGGCTGGAGTGCAACAGTGCTCTGCCTTTTGGATTCAAGTGATTCTCCCGCTTCAGCCTCCCAAGTAGCTAGGACTACAGGCATGGACCACCACGCCCGACTAATTTTTGTATTTTGTTAGTAGAGACAGGGTTTCACCATGCTGACCAGGCTGGTCTTGAAATCCTGACCTCAGGTGATCCACCTGCCTTGGCCTCCCAAAGTGCTAGGATTACAGGCATGAGCCACTAATGTGCCTGGCCAGAGGGAGCAATTTTAAGTACAGAGCACCCCCCTCCCTTTACCCACTGAGTCTGAGTCTCCAGGATGGAGTTCAGATATCTATTATTAAGTGACCCTGGGAACCCCAGCCTTTCAGAGCCAAACTGTGATGTGGTTGTGCAAGTCTTTAAGACTGGGTCTACTGAAATTGGGGCAAGGGGCTCCCTGTGGCTTTTACATTATTTATGGGGCTCCATGATCCTCGTCCTTGGTCTCCATGAGTACTGAGACGCCAATGAATCCCTGAAGTTGGCAGCTTTCACATTAAGGGCTAATTTTTCTTTTTCTGCCTCACCCCAGGGTGCAGAGACCTTGACTTTCCCATGTGATCGGTGGCTTGCCACCTCTGAGGATGACAAAAAGACCATTCGAGAACTGGTTCCGTATGACATCTTCACTGAGAAATACATGAAAGATGGGTCCTTACGGCAAGTCTACAAGGAAGTAGAAGAGCCTCTGGACAGTAAGTGTGGTGTGGCCACCCTTATCACCATGGGCAGGCTCCAGGACCCTGGTCCTCCCTGTGGAGCACATGCCCTGTGCCAGGCTGAGCCTCTTCACCCAGGAGGAGGGTCTGTTGTTACCTCCACTCTGTAGAGAAGGCCACTGAGGCTCACAGAGCTTCCATAATCTGCCTAAGTGCACACAGCTAATAGATGACTGAGCTAGTCTTCAAAGTCTCAGCTGTCTCGCTCCCAGGTTTGTGCTGAAATTCTTTCCTGGTCTGACGTTGGGATAATACATCCAGATAAGGGGAATCCTATTCCTGGCTTATCCTGGTCCCTATTTTCTCCCTACTCTTCCATTTGCTTGCTACCAATCACTATGGCTTGGGCCTCTCTGCTCTTGCTGGACTTAGCTGTCCCAACTTCATATGAATTAAGAAACCTTCTTGAATTATATGTAACTGGAACCATATTTGTATTTGTTCTCAGTAGTTTGGCATGGCTCGAGAAAGTTCAAGGTGATGAGCTTCTTTTCTGGATGGGCTGGTTAACTTGTCCATTCTTCATCAGTGTGGTTTTCTCTAAAGGATTTGCATCAGACTGGCCACCCACTTCTTGTACTTCCTCCTCCTTTGCTTTTGGTGACCCCACCATATTCTAGTTCTCTTCCTAACTCACTGAAGTATTTAGAGTGCTGGTTTCTTTTCTAATGCTAGGTAGTATTCCTCAAGGCTCAGTCCTCAACCTTCTCTTCTCCTCTCTTTCTACACTGTGTATGTGTACACACACACACACACACACACGCACACTCTTTCCAGAACACATGGACAGAGTCATACCTCTGTTTTGACCAGCAATGGCATCGTCCGTGTCAATTCCCAGGTTATTCACCAGCCATTCAGCTCTGAATTATCTTGAGCTATTTCAAAGCCAAATTCATTTGCAAAAAAACAGAGTTTCTACCCCTGATGATAGACAAAGAATACAGTGGATCTCTCTAGCAGGGTAGCCTACACAGATCAGAGAAGCTCCAAGAGTTTGAAAATCCACTTTACATTTGTTGTGTTGTCTTCTTGGAAAAACTGGAGTAAAATTCAAAATTTTGGGCCCCTTATGGAGCCAGGAAGACAGGTCTTTCTGCCCACCAAGTGGCTAAGACATCCAAAAGACAAAAGACAAACACCATCTTCCTTTGTTGTCACCGGAAGTAAAACAGCTATAGCTCTGCCTTTCTTTTAACCTGAATTGTTGCCCAGAAATAAAAACAAGTGTTGCCTCAATAGTGTGACACCCCTACTCCTATCCTTTTCTCCACATAGTCTTTGCTATTAAATCCTTCTCTACTTGGACCCCAGAGGATGCCCTGGAAAGCTGTCCCAGGAGAGCACTTGGGCTGTTCTGTGTGGGTAACATAACACAAAACTCACTCTGAGCTCGGTGATGTTTCTAGGGAAACATCTCTCCACGGATGTGCCGGGTGGCCTGGGTGGGACAGGGAGGGAGGAGGATCCAGAAATAGCTGGCTCTGACTGCACTACCGCATTGCTCAGCACCCAGAAGCTGAATCAGTTTTCCTAATTCCCAGAGGACTGGAGACAGCAGCAGATGAAGGGGGAGTGAGGAGGTCATTTCATCCCAGCCCTTGAGGACACTGCATCCTGTTCTGGGACACAGGCTCCTAGAAGAAGTGTCCCTATAGGCCCATGCCACCTGTGATTAGCTCACATATGGAGCAGGCCCAAATGCACAGCTAGAAAATGGATGGGGAGGAAAATGAGGGGGAGGATCATCGACTGTTGTGTCTAAACTATGACAAGTTTCCTAATGTCACTGCAGGTCAGTATTAGCAAGACAAGCTTAGGTAATATTTAGACAATAAAGAGAGGATTTTCAGTGTGTGAAATGCTGACAGGTTTCTGCACTGAGCTGAGTGGGGCAGGGTGGGGTAGGAGCAAGTGTGGCTGGTCCCTGGTTTCTGCCCCTGGCGGTGTGTCTGACCAGCCTCTGCAGGTCAACTCTCACAATGCACCCAGGAGCTTTGGATGGTAGCAGCTTGGGCAAGGCCACTGAGACAAGGAAAATGGTTGGGGAGAAGGTTTGGAAAAGGGGCGGGGGTTGCAGGAGAGGGTAGAGTTTAGGTTTGAACATATGAGTTTATGATGTTGTGGTCTGGTCAAGGTGGAGACGCCCTCTAGGTAGTAAGTGTGCGGATCCAAAGCAAAGGAAGGACCTAGGCTGGAGGCATAGACTCAGAGAATTCAAGGAAGTGCAAGATGAGAGCTGAGGAATATGGGTGGAACCTGGGAGGCCTTGGCATCCAAGGCACAGGTGGAAGATTAGGAAACCATAAAGCTACCCAAGAAGGAGTGTCCAGCCACACAGAAGGACAGCAGGAGGGAATAATGCTGCGGAACCCAGTGGAAAATGAGAAAATCATGGGAACCCTGCTGTGGGTGTGAATGTGTTCCACAGCCATCAGGACAAGCAACTCACATCACTTTACTTTTCTACGTTTAATTAAATGTGGTTCTGAGCCCACTTGCAAGGACTGATAAGAAAGTCCATCTCGTTCACAACAGGGAGGGGAATCCCCTTTTTGAGGGTCTTCTAGGAATCCTGAGGCTCACAGAAGAGGCCTGGCCCTTAGTCCAGGGTGAGTGCCACTCCCAGCTGTGCTCACTGTCACACAGAGCCACTACTGGCTCTCCACCAACACACAAGTATCATTTCTCTGGGTGACCAGAAACACTCCTGCATGAATCTGGCTTTGTCAAAAGACTCTCTGTTCCACCCTTAAGGCCCCAAAGCTTCAAGTCCCCAAAGAAGCCCAGCAGTCACTTCCCTGTAGGGTCCCTGTGTGCAGGTGAGGGGTCCCTGCCGCCCACGAATACTCCTGAATCCTCACTCCCTCCCAGGGGAAGGGAAGTTAACCTTTCTCCCACTTTGGCCACCTCTGCCTTTCAGCTTCTATTTCTCACCTTGGGGATAATCCAGCCAAGTCCCCTCTTCCCTGGCCTGAAACTCAAAATCTGTAAAGACAGAAGATACAGAGAGGGGCCAACCAATTTTTAGCCTTCATAAAAATACAAGACTTGAGTCTCTCTGCTAAGGAGAAGGTTGGGAAAGGAGATCTTTTATTTTTCCTTAAATAAAAACAGCAGAACAAAAGCAAGATACCATGCATTTTTATTTTTCGTAGTAATTTTTAATAATTGTCACACCAATATTTGTTGAGCCCTCCCTATGGGCCATGGGAGACCAAGGAGAGGGTGGCAGTCACAGTGGCTTTGGTGAGGAGTTGGCCTGGAGCGCTGGGGCAGGGGAGGATGGCAGTGGGTTGGAGAATAAATGAACATGAGGAAATGAACAGAGGGGAAACTGTTCTTTAAACAATATTTTTTTTTTCTGTGAACCATTTAGAAGGATCTGGTGTTGACACTGGTCGCCCTCAAATTGGAAGGCATTTTATTGCCATGTATCATGGCAGGCAGATTTAGCAACCGCAGTGTGGACACATCTCAGATAGTTTCTGAGTCTTTCTCCCTGTGCAGTGCAGGCAGCTATATGGGCAGATAGATGGTTTGAGGGGTACTTCAAAAAGTTTCTATTTTTGGGGTCTCATAGAGCCCACCTGGGTCTAGATCAGATGAGCACACTTCCCACTGGAGAATCCACATGGATTTGAAGCTGAATATGCATAATTGAACAAACAGAAGGCTAACCCCTCGAGTCCTAGGCCAGAAGCTTAGCACCTCCCCAAAATCCAGTTCCCCAAGACCTAAAGCGCTGTCACCCTTTTCTTCCCTTTGTCTGTCTGTCTGTCTCACCACCTGCCCAGTTGTGCTGTACTCGGTGCAGATCTTCACAGGGAACATTCCCGGGGCAGGGACGGACGCCAAGGTGTACATAACCATCTATGGAGACCTCGGGGACACCGGGGAGCGATACCTTGGCAAGTCAGAGAACCGGACCAACAAGTTCGAGAGAGGAACGGTATGAGGGGCACATGGAGTTTACCCTCCTTCCCTCCTCCCCAGACCCAGCGATCTAAGTGCCAGTTCTTCTTGGTTCCCGGGGACATCCGGGAACTCCATGGGGCATCGTGCACACTCTTGTGGGCCTCTGCTCTTGCCCTTCCCTGCAAGTGCTCCTTGTTCCCCTCTCCTAGCTGATGCACCCACCCTGGGTCCTGCATAGGGGATGAGGTGGAGCAGAAGGCCGGCCTTGGGCAAGCAGGCGGCCTGCTGGAGCTCCAGGTTGTTGGTCGCATGGGGCTGGGTCGTCTTCAGAAAATCCAGTTCACTGTGCATGGTTCATGAATGTGGAGGTGAACACTGCAGAATGACAAGGGCTGTGCTGACACTGACAGAGACTTGAACTGTGGGGTGGAGAGGGGATCTGGAGGCCTGGTTCTGCTATCAGCTCCTTATCTGCTTCAAATTCTCTGGCCTCAGTTTCCTCATCTGTAAATTGAAGGGTCAGATATGAATTGGCTAAATTGTGTTGTGTAGAGCTGCAGGTGGCTCCAAGGGCCTTGGGAGCCTTGAGGGTGGTGGAGACAGGTGCAGTTGGACACCCCACTCCCTTCTGGGTGGATCCACTTTGACCTGGACTGTTGATCACAGTGCCAAGCAAGCTCTCTGTTAAGAAAAGGGTTCTGTGACTGTAAAAAGGCTTGAAAACCACATGACTGGGTGATGTATAAGGCCCTTCCAGCTCTGACAGACTGATTTTACAAAACCACAGGGGTCTCTAAGGGTGGGTTTTGTGAAACTTCCCTTCTGGCAAGCTTGGCTCCCCTCTCCCTGCCTCTACTCCTCCACTCCGTGCCCTTTCTGGCATGTCCCCTGCCCCTCCCCGCACTTGCTCCTCAGTCTCCTTTCCTTCTCCTCTCCATGCACTGAAATCTGCCTGAAATCCCCACAGGCCAGGCTATCTCCACAGGGAGATCAGGTTAAGGGGATTGGCTCCTAACTCAATCTGTGCTCTTGCCCATGGCTGTGCATGTCTGGGGATTTCATACATCAGCCAACGGGTATTTATCAAGGGTCTCCTTAAACCTCACCCTCAGCCAGGCTTATCCCTTAGCATTGAACCACTCTACTAGTAAGGAGGATATTAGCCCTGGGACTAGAAAGGTGGGTGTCATCTAAGTGGGTCTGCAGCTGGCTGGTGACCCCATGAGTCAGACAGTGTGGAAGGAGCCCCAGCCTGGCTGCCAGGTCTCCAGGAGTCAGACCCCAGCATTTCCATTCATTGGTTCATCATCCAGATAGAAACCATTTACCTTTAACTTCAGTTTACTGCATTTGAAGCAGAAATAGCAGTATGATTGCTAATTAGACCTCTGGGCTGAAAAACAGGACAAGATGTAAGAGCATGTTGTACCAGGAAGAAATAATCTAAAACATACACATTCATGTTCCACAATAGATATAATTGTTTACTGCCCTTATAAAGTAGGTAGGAGGAGTCCTATCCTCCTCTTTCCATCTTGCAAAAATGGAATACCAAAAAGGTCAAGCGATTTATGTGATTGTCCCTGACTCTACACTAGGGATATTATTTATCAGGTCCCCAGATGCTAGGGGCAGGTCACCTGAGTTCAGATCCTGGCTCTGACACTAGCTGTGTGATCTTAGATAAGTTACTTAACATCTCTGTGCCTCCTTTTCCTCCACCCTAAAAAAGAGTTAATTTTGAGTTATTGTGAAGGCCAACTGAATTAAAAATGCAAAGCGTCTAGAACCATGTCTGGCAGGCAGGTAGCTCTTTGTCTGTGCTGGATATTGTCAAGCCTTGGGAAAGCTCACCTGCCCCCTGCCTTAGTTGATGCCTGGTATTGATGCCTGGTAAATGCATTGTAAAAGCAGCAATGTGCAGCATACAGCTGAGAGGTCTATTTTTATGCATGGCTTTATTTACAGACTCTGGCAAAGAGTAAGCATTCAGTAAATATGGATTAAGTAAATAAATGAAGGTGATGCAAGCCATTCCCCTCTGTGATCAGATTCCATTTTTTTTTCTTCTCTCTCAGCAAATTGTTGTGTCACAAGAAAAAATCTTTGCCCCATTCTGCCCCATCACTTTCTTCTCTTTTCCTCCAGTTTTGACACCCCATCAGGGGAGCTGGTGCAACTTCTGGCTCAGTTACTAACCATGTGACCTTAAGTTTACTGCACAACATCTAGAAGCTTCCATTTCTCTGATCACTCCAGAATATGGAAGTCATCCTGGACATCCTTCTCCCTGTTCACTCACATTCAATCAATCACCAGGTTCCAGAGTCTTCCTTCTAAATAACCTCAAATCGGCCAAGTCTGCCCTGTATTCACTCAGCCCTGCCTCATTTCAGCTCACTCACTGAGCCAGCGTGGTCTCTCTGCTCAAGGCCCTGCCATCCAACCCACCCTCCAGCTTCCTCAGTTAACCTGTCCAAAGCTGACCAGTCACTATCTCACTTTAAGCCTGCAGAGGCTCCCCATGGATCCCAGATCTACCCTGAGTCCTTCACGGGATTTGCAGACCTTCACAGCCTACCCGCACTGGCCTGTTCAGAGTGCCCTCTGTGGACCACTGAGTGCAGTTTCCAGAATACCCCACCCTCTCTCCTGCCTCAGCATTTTTCCAAACATTTTCTCTGCTTACATGTGCATGCACCCATAGAAAATAGGTAAGCCATTCCATGGTATTACTTTTTTACATAAAAGGCATCATGCTATATAAACACTTCTTTAACTTGCCCTTGGCGTGCATGGCTGCCTTGGAAATCTCTCTCTGCCCTGGTATTCAAACATAGATGGAGGTGACTCTTCTCTATAACCACTACACACACAACATTCTTCAGGAAAGGCTTTGCCAGTTATGTAGCCACTCCCCAAGCACGGGACCCCAGATGGCTTCCAATTTTCCTCTGTAAAAATTATCTGTGATAAACATCCTTGTGCAATGTGAAGGTCTTCCCCCAGGACAGATGCAAACAAGTGGAATTGTTGTATCTCAGGGTGGGCCCATTCTTACTCTGGTGAACCCAGTGGATTGCCAGCACCCCAGGACTGCTCCCATCCACATCTGCTTTCGGTCACACACCACTAGCTGCTATTTACCTGCAGCTGCCTTGGCCATGGGCTGTCCCCACCTGAGCTGCCTGGAAAACCCAGCCCCACAGCTGCAGCTTAATGCTGACACCTGGAGAAGTCTGTCTTCCTAGGCCTGGCTCTAGTCATCACACAGGTGGTTGTTCCCACCATCTGAGCTGGAATTACCCATCCCCTCCTCTTGCTGCACTGGACTGTGGGGTCCTGGGGACAGAGGGCATCCTATTCTATTCATCTCTGGTTTCCTAGGGGTCAGCACAGTGACTCACATGGCACCTGTGCTCAGCAAATCTTTCGGAAGGAAAGTAGGTGTCACTCAGTGTCACCTGTCCCCTCTCACCCTCCTCAGGCTCCCATCCTGACTTCTGCCTCCCACATTCAAACTCTGTCTTGGCCCCATCTCATTCAAAGCCTGGGATCCACACCTCACTGAGCTCCCCTCAAAGAATCAGCACACAAGAGTGGAGTGTCCACTTGACTGAAGACAGACTCAGGGACACAGATGAGGGCCTTGTATCACAACCCCCACAAAACCCTCTTGAGCCTGCGTCCCAGATGTTTGTGCCCAAGTCCCTCCACAGCCTTGCCTCACCCAGAGCCTCACCTCTTCTGCCTCCTCTCCTGTAGCCCTGCCTTACTGGTTCATCAAACTCCCTCTCAGCATCTCCCAGGGAATTTCAACCCCCCTCCCGTTACTCAGAAGTTCATCTCTAGAAGAGCTTTTGCCCTCTGGCTGCCACAGCTGGACTCATCTCCAATGTTCAGCATAGCTAAGGAATCCGGGAACAGGACCGGTTGACCACCCCTCCTCTGCCTCTGCCCATGGCCTTCAGGCCCCACCCCCCTTACACAGAGGAGGCTTCCAAACACCCACAGGCTTCTCCCAAGAGGAATGTAGTGAAGGCAGTTTTCTCCATGGCACCACACATATAAGTGGACTGCAAGATGGGACCACTGTGGATATGAGGCCTTGGACCACACAGGCTCAGTGTTGGGGATTTGGGTCTGGGGGGCACCCCGGCAAGGAAGGTCTGTTCAGCACAGCAACTGAGTGGGATGGAAGGCCCTAGAGGGTTGGGCTGGAGTGGGTTGAGTGGGGTACACCCCTCACCGTCTGAGTCCCCACATCTGGGCTCGCCAGGCTGACACTTTCATCATTGAGGCTGCTGACCTAGGCGTCATCTACAAGATCAAGCTCCGCCACGACAACTCCAAGTGGTGCGCAGACTGGTACGTGGAGAAGGTGGAGATCTGGAATGACACCAATGAGGACGAGTTCCTGTTCCTGTGCGGGCGCTGGCTGTCCCTGAAGAAGGAGGATGGGCGACTCGAGAGGCTCTTTTACGAGAAGGTGAGGCAAGGGGCCTACAGGGCCTGTGGCCATCCTCATGCCTAGGGGAGGTCCCTCGGCATGGAGGTGCTGGAGTTGCAACTGCCAGTCCTGCTCTCCCACACAGGAGTACACTGGGGACCGCAGCAGCAACTGCAGCAGCCCTGCTGACTTCTGGGAGATCGCCCTGAGCTCCAAGATGGCCGATGTTGACATCAACACAGTGACCGGGCCCATGGCTGACTACGTTCAGGAGGGCCCAAGTAAGTCAACCAGGGAGCTCTTTAGATGGGGACCAGGCACATGGAAATTTTTAAAGCAATTCTTGGATGAGCCACTCTTGAGCTGATGACATATCTAACGCTTAGTCATTTACATAGTTTTCACACGTATTGCCTGTTTTATCCCCAGAACAACCCTGCAAAGTGAGAGGGCAGGGCTAAGCCCCCTTTGCAGATGGGGAAACAAAGGTTAAAGGAGGTTAGGGTGAGAATGAACATCCCTTACATGTCACTAGAACATCACACAAAGCACTCAGCCATGCAAACTTAAGGCATGATGTGGTGGTGAAGGCAGGGGAAGAAGTCCTGAGATGGTCGTTTGGGGACTGAAGTTCCATTTCTGGTTCTGACAGTAAAATGTGTGGCCTTGGACAAGTCAGTCTCTCGGCTTCAGTTTTTTCCTCCTCCATAAAACAATATCATAACTCCCCAGCAAGTTCATTTTGCCAACCAGATTTTTGAGATAAGGCAGTTCTATAATTGTCTATTGAACATTTGAATGCACTACCTTCCTAGTCAGTTCTCTTAAACATAAGAGTATGGCAACCATGTTAGCCCCCTCCAGAAGGCCACACGGTGGATCTGTGGAGTCAGGCAGAGAAAGCCAGTCTGCTTACAGCTTTACCTTCTCACTCTGTAAATGAGTGATAGGACCCCCAAGAAAGTGCCTTTCCTTAAGCACTGTGATCACCTGTGGAAATCCTTCGCTGTAAAGATAAAATAAAGCCATGTGCAGGTAATTCCAGCCAGGAAGAGACAGTTTGGAAACTTTTCAAAGAAATAACAGATTGTATAACCTAAAATCCACTATACCAGGGTAGTGTCTCCCAAGCTATTGAGGAAGATGAACCAGGAGAAGGGTTTCCAACTTGTATCAATTAGTAACTGCAAATGACAGAGACCTGGAAATGGTCACAAACAAATCAGGAATTTTTTTTTTTTTTTGTATTTTTTTTTTTTTGAGACGGAGTCTCGCTCTGCCGCCCAGGCTGGAGTGCTGTGGCCGGATCTCAGCTCACTGCAAGCTCCGCCTCCCGGGTTCACGCCATTCTCCTGCCTCAGCCTCCCGAGTAGCTGGGACTACAGGCGACCGCCACCTTGCCTGGCTAATTTTTTGTATTTTTTAGTAGAGACGGGGTTTCACCATGTTCGCCAGGATGGTCTTGATCTCCTGACCTCGTGATCTGCCCGTCTTGGCCTTCCAAAGTGCTGGGATTACAGGCTTGAGCCACCACGCCCGGCCACAAATTAGGAATTTTTGTTTTCACTCACATGAAAGTCCAAAGGTAGGCCACCTGGGACTAATACAGCAGTTCCAGTGCAATCAAGGACCTAGGTTCCTTTAACCTGGTCACTCTGGCAACCTTATAAATGACCTAAATGTTGTCCATGGTTCCAAGATGAATGTTGGAGCTCCAGCCATCATATCCATATTCCAAGCAGAATGAATGGCAGGGTAAGGAAAAAAAGAGTACTCCTCCCAGTTGAGTCAGACCTTTTAAAAGAGATTTCCCAGCCAGGCGTGGTGGCTTGTGCCTGTAATTCCATTACTTTGGGAGGCTGAGGTAGGTGGATCACCTGAGGTCAGGAGTTTGAGACCAGCCTAACCAACATGGAGAAACCCTGTCTCTACTAAAAATACAAAATTAGCCAGGCGTGGTGGTGCATACCTGTAATCCCAGCTACTCAGGAAGCTGAGGCAGGAGAATCGCTTGAATCTGGGAGGCAGAGGTTGCAGTGAACCGAGATCATGCCATTGCACTCCAGCCTGGGCAGCAAGAGTGAAACTCCGTCTCAAAAAAAAAAAAAAAGATTTCCCCAGAAACCTACCCAACAATGTCTCCTTATGTATCATAACCACCCCAGCTGCAAGAAGAATGGATAGCTGGAAGAATGGAAACTGCGACTCTATGGACACTACGTGAGCAAGTTTTATGCTAATTAATCTGGTGTGTTTTAGAAATTGCTGTCTTCTAGGACTTCCATTCACTGTGTTGCATATATGATACATTTTTATTGTTCTTCAAATTCCTTCTTTCTATGAGACCTTGCTTTTGCCAACAGCATTTTTGTTGACCATAGTGAGCTTTTGGGGCATATAACGCCTATACATGATGAGAGGTTATTTTTCTTACCCTCCTTCACATAATAGTGCTAGATTCAAGTAGGATAATTGGTCAAAAGAGCTTTTAGAAGCTTGACACTCCAAACAAGTGACAAGAATGCTGTCTTTTGTCTTTACGTTGGGAGTTAGCAACTCCCTCAGTCCTTGGAGAGGAGACACGCACCACAGATAACTTACCAGTCTGAAGGGCTCATTGCACTTTGTCTCTGAGCAAGGAGCTGAGATCAGTGCCCTCAGAGGTCACTTCCAAATCTGTGAGCCTATGAGGCAGTGCCTGGTCCACCTGGTCTGTTATGAGGCTGGGCCCCGTGATCTCTTGCAGTTATTCCCTACTATGTGTCGGTCACCACTGGGAAGCACAAGGATGCAGCCACTGACAGCCGAGCCTTCATCTTCCTCATCGGAGAGGATGATGAACGTAGTAAGCGCATCTGGTTGGACTACCCCCGAGGGAAGAGGGGCTTCAGCCGTGGCTCTGTGGAGGAGTTCTACGTTGCAGGCTTGGATGTGGGCGTCATCAAGAAAATAGAGGTGCTGGCTTCTTGGGGCCCCATAATAGTGACCACCATAGGGACAGACGGAGCTGACCAGTACCTGGGTGGGTGGGGGAGTGCAGGCTGGGAAGAGCAGCCTACCTGAAGCACCCCTTAGAGCAGGTAGCAGAGGAGAACCAACTAGCCAGGTGATTTGGGTGAGCCACCTGCCCCTCTGTGTATCTGTCTTCCACCCACCCAGTGGGAATGTTCTGTGTATTAGTTTTCATGGCTGTGTAACAGAGTATCACAAACTTAGTGCTTTAAAGCAACACAAATGTATTATCTCACAGTTTCATGGATCAGGAGTCTAGGTGTGAGTTAGTGGGGGTCCATCTTCAAGATCTCAGTGGGCTGAAATCAAGTTGTAGCCAGGGCTGCGATTTTATCCGGGGCTTGGGGTCCTCTTCCAAGCTCACTGGTTGTTGGCAGAATTCATTTTCTTGGGGTGTAGGACTGAGGCCTTCATCTCTCAGAGGCCCACCATTCCCCACCATGGGACCATCTCCAAAAACTGGCTGTTTTCTTGTTCAATAGGAGACAATCTCTTCTGCTTCAAATATCTCCAACTTCTTCACCTCTGACATCTAGTCATGCTTTTTTAAGGGCTCACCTGATTAGGTTCAACCCACTCAAAGTCACCTAATTAGAGACTGTAATTATATCTGCAAAATCTCTTCACCTTTATGGGAGGGACCTGGGCCAGCAAGTGCACAGCACATTGGGAAGAAGCACTGAGGGAGGGGGCTGGGCAGGGAGCACTTCCTTCCCAGTTGTGCCCAGATCATCACAGATCAGGTGTGTCTCCTCCTAGCTGGGCCATGATGGGGCCTCCCCTGAGAGCTGCTGGCTGGTGGAAGAGTTGTGTTTGGCAGTGCCTACCCAGGGCACTAAGTACATGTTGAACTGTAACTGCTGGCTTGCCAAGGACAGAGGTGATGGCATCACCTCTCGTGTCTTCGACCTCCTGGATGCCATGGTGGTGAACATCGGGGTGAAGGTAGGGGGGCACTGTGAGTGTGCAATGCATGGCCAGGGCAGTGCAGGTTGAGGTGGGGAGCAGCAGGGGAGACAGAAGTGGAAGAAGTAGGAGACTCATCACTGGGGTATCCACAGGGGCTGCAGCCTGGTGTGCTAGACAGATGTGCTTTGCTAGGAGCCACAGACTGGACTCTCTTCTGGTCTGCTGTTGTGTGACCTTGGGCAAGTCATCTCATTTCTCTGGGCCTTGGTCTTCCCATACACTGCTTGGAAATAATGCATCCCTGCTACTCATGGCCTATTCCATGTAGGATCTTGGTGAGAATTAATGAGATCACAGTTCATGAAGAGCTTTGTGAGGAAGCAACTCTATGTAGACAGGCAGGGTCATTATTCACCAAAGGATCCACCATCAACAGCAGTAGGGTGGTGATAGGAAAGATGGCATCTGGGATACTGTGAACCTCTGAGTCTCATGGTGCAGCCAGTGGTGTCCACACAATACCCTTCTTAACTGGAAAAGCCTGGAGGGCAAGAGGTCTGAGCTTCGGTCCTGGCTCCACCTCTAACTGGCCAAATGGCCTGGGATAAGTTATATAAACACACAGGTCAGACCAGGCAGGAGGCAGATCCCTGGTGCTAGGATCCGAGGACCCACAGCCATTTGGTGGCCCAGAAGCCTCTGTTTCACCTGACCCTGTTGGTTTCTCTTTTTATCTCATGGCTATGGGGTCAACAGAAGGCCCCAGCCCTTTTCTCTGGTCCTGAATCAAAACCAGTGGGCTTCTTGGACCAGGTCAGAAGCTGTCCCACAAAGGTGAGAAGAAATCACCTGGACCTGAGTGTGCTCTGCCTGCATTGTATATGGAAACAGAAGTGGGGCTCTGAAACCTTGACAGGCAGGAGTGTGGTGCCTGCCAGTCTCCTGCTTCCCGCCTGCTGGAGAGTCAGAGAGTAGCACTTTCTATATCTCACATCCTTCCCCCACCCCCCAGACATCTCCATCTGTGGCCAGACGGATGGTGTGGGTGAGCACACAGTTCATCCAGGGACCCCCACCTGACCTACTTCCCAGCCTGTGTGTGTCTCTGTGCCACCGCCCAGCACACATGCACACCCCATGCAGTGCAGCTGCAGCTCCCTTGGAGCCCTTTAGTCCAGGAAAATCCAGACCTACACCCGTTATCCATGGCACAAAGGAACACAGGTTTGTCACTTTACAAAGAACTGCAGGGTTCTTTGGCCTGGCCATCTCCCCAGGACACCTGATATCAGACTAGAATTACAAGAGCACTGTTTCTGTCTCTTTTTGGAAACACACTTATTACATAAAAAGAGATGTGTCTGTGTAAAGGAGAGAAAGATGGATGCAGAGAACACAAGAGTCTGATGGACCAGCTCTCAGGGGCCAGTCTCCATGGGGCCGCTAAAGCACTCATTTTGATCATTCTATTTTTTATGCCTGCCTGGATAAGAGTAAAAAAGTGTTAGGCTCCTACTTTTGTTCCCAGTGGCTCCTCCTGACCATCATGAATGCCCTTGCTGGGTGGTCTAAGGGGATTTTCTTGGTAAAGCAAGAGGCTCTTCATCCGTTCCCTCAGCAAACATGTCCTGAATTTCTCCTGCGGGCCAGGCCTGCACAGAATACTTCAAACCTCACCGTGTCCTGGCAGAGATTCTAGATGCTGCTGGAAAAGCATGCAGCCCCCTCCAGGCACAATGATGGGGACATGACCACCGTGATTAATAGCTCAGGTTTAGAGGTCCAGGCTTCTGGATAATGGGAACCAGGCCCCTGCACAGGTGATAGAGGAATGTAGCAGCCTCCAGAAAAGGGACACACCGGGCCAGGTACATTCAAAGGAGATGGTCAAGATGGTCCTTCCCCGACCGTAAGTCTGATCCTCTCCTGAACCTTCAGTCTTCACTGTGAGTCCAGGGGCACTTGGTGAGAAGGAAGGGAGTAAGAATCTGGGACCAAAGAACATTCTAGAACAGTATAAGTGCTTTCTCTTGCCACGAGGCTGCCTCACAGAGGAAGAACCGAGGTGGGGGCTTGGTGGAGGCACACCAGGAAGAGCAGGCTGCTCCTCACCCTCCAGTGGAGACAGACGGCAGACATTCTCTTTGGCACACACCTCAGGCTAAATGGTAAAACCCCAATCTCAAGTGAACATCATGGAAGTAGGGGATTGTCCCACTTCTCAAGTGGATTGAGGCAGCACTCCCTCTGTAAACATCACTCCTGACGGCATCCCTCATTCGCAGCCGCAGGGCATGTGCAGGCTGTGGCATGAAGGGGAACTGACACCCAGAGTTTTGGCTGCTGCTTGGGGCCACACAGGTGGCAGGCTCAGCACCAGGCGTCCTGCAAATTGTCAGCAGCGCTCACTCTGTAAGGGAGCTTATCCCTATTTTACCACAGGGGAGCAGAGGCTGGTAAGGTCAGGCATCTGCCCAGGTCTAACAGCCAGCAGATGACAGATCTGGGATTCACATGGAGCTCTGGAGGGCTCCAAAGGCCACTGTCTTGCCACCATGCGCTGCTGGCACGGCTGGACTTAGGTTGGGATTCAACTGACAAAGAGTCAGTTAACACCGGGCTTTCCATCATGTTTCTATTGCAGAAGGGCTCTCTGTCAGGACTCCTTTCTAGGGTGGGACTGAGTACAGTGGGGGACATAAGAGAGTGGCAAGGCTGCCTCTTGCTGTCCAGGCATTTACAGTTGATTGGAGGAGGGGCTCTTTCCAGAGCCGTGGAACTTAGACAGCGTGTCTCTTTCTCTGGTGAGACTGAGGCAGGTCAGGTGGGGTTGGAGGGTGAGGCTGAGACTCAGCACCCGCATTCCTCTCATGGCAGGTTCTCTATGAAATGACGGTGTGGACAGGGGATGTGGTTGGTGGGGGCACTGACTCCAACATCTTCATGACCCTCTATGGCATCAACGGGAGCACGGAGGAGATGCAGCTGGACAAAAAGAAAGCCAGGTACCTGGAGGTGGCCCCTACCCCTCACCCCTCCCACATTCAACTCTTCCCCTCTGCCCTACCCTACCCTCAGCCAGGCTGATTCTCACATGCCCCCTGCAGACCATGAGGCCTTCTATCCTCTGTCTGCCTATTCTGTCTCAATACTTTTCTTTTTCAAGGGCCAGCTCAAATCTACCTCCCCTAGGAAGGATTCCTTGATCACCTCTACCCATAACATTTCTTCTTTCTTTCATTTGGTACTCAGAATTGTTTATTGTAAGGTTGGTAGATTAGTTGATGGTATTGTATCATTGTTAATGTCTTAGTTTCATTAATTGTACTATGGCAATATAAGATGTTGACATTAAGGAGAGCTAGGTGAAGAGGGCACGGAAGCTCTGTTCTGTTTTTGAAACTTTTCTGTAAGTCTCAAATGATTACAAAATAAAATGCAGTCAATTTTCAAAACATTAAAAAAAAGATTGAACACCTAATATATGCCAGGCACTGACTCAGGCACTGAAGAGATGATATAACCAAGAAGACAAGGGTCCTTGTACTTAACAGAGCTTAACCTAAGGAGAGCAATAACAGCAACACTAATATTTATAGGAGCTTGTTTTGTGCCAAGCATTGTTCTCTAATAAGCCATGTATTGATACACTTAATCTTTTCCACAATCCTATAATAATAACCCAATTATTATCATCCCCATTTTACAGGTGAGAAACTGAGGCATGAAAAAGTAAAGTCATATGCTCAAAGTCCCATGGCCATTAAGCGGTGGTACTGCAAACTACACCCAGGTGGCCCCCAGTCCTAAGCACTCATTAGTGATTCATAATGACATTAAAGATGACCCTCCTATAGTACTCACTGTCCATGCCCTCCCTTGGATTCCCCATATAGACAGTCCTGGGTTTGGGCTGGTTTGCCATGTTCAGCCACTGTCCCCCAAACATCCCTGGCCCCTGACATCTTAAGAACCAGAGATGACAGACTCAGAGTCCAAGCTTAGCATTTTAAAATCCCACCCACGGCAACTTGCCTCTGAACACACAGCACTCCTTCCTTTAGCTGGAGGGCAGGACCCAGGTGGCTTCCTTTTTGAGCCCCTCATACCTCCTAGCTCTTGCCTTGCTTGTAGTAGGCACTCAGTACTTCTGGATTGGGGTGGTGATGAGGACATTGTGGATGATAGTGAGGTTGGTGATACTGATGGTGCTGAATGGTAGGGATGATGACTGTGATGGTGGTAGTGATGATGAGGATGGTGATAGGGATGAAGGTGATGATAGTAGGGATGATGATGATGGTGGTGATGATAGGGGTGAAAGTGATGGTAGGAATGATAATTGTGATGATGGTGATGATGATAATGATGGTGATGATGGTGATTATGATGATGATGGTGGTGATAGGGAGGAAGGAAATGATGGTAGGGATGATAATTGTGATGATGATGATGACGATGGTGGTGGTGGCAGTGGTGATAGAGATAAAGGTGATAATGGTAGGGATGATAATTGTGATGATGGTGCTGTTGGTGATGATGAGGGTGTGGCTACTGAAGCTTTTGGGGACCAGGCAGCATTTCTTTTCGTGGACAAGGCAGCTCATGCAAGCTGGAGCTTTGCCCATCCTATGGGCCCTATGCAGCTCATCCCTGGGGGTCTGATGGGAAAGTTTTTGCCTGTCTTAGCACTTCTGCTCTCTCATTTTGCAACTCCCATTTCCTCCTTGAATTCTTCCCATATCAACAGCAATGGTGATAATAATAATGGCTAATATGCATTGAACATTTATTCCATGCCAGACACTGTTGCAAGTGCTTTTTAACATATATTAACTCACAACACCCCTCTTATCACTCTTTGCCCTCTTATCATCTCCACATTACTAATAAGATGCCTGAAACACATAGAGGTGAAATAACTTGCCCAAGGTTATACAGCAAGTAAGTAGGGGAACTGGGATTTGAACTTAGTTCTAGAAATAAAGGAGGACCAAATGAGAACAGAAACTCTCTACTTAGAGCTTGCTGTAACAAGAGACTCAGCCACCGTCACTTGGTTTGATAGAGATTTGAATGCTGTGGGAGGAGGAGGAGCTTTGTAATGAAGCATTATTTTTGGCACGGTAGAGCTGGAGGTTGGGTAGCTAGAATCAGGGTTTCATACGTGATTGCATTAGGGACCATATTTGGATTTGGTACGTCAGTCTGGTTAGTCCTGAGTTGGGAGCAGGGACAAAATAGGGAAGCTGGGGGCCATTGCCCAAGTCCTGATCATTCTGGGCCAATTTCTGTAGAGACCGTGGTTTCTTGGGATGGTCGCTGCAGGGGAGGTAGCTCAGAGTTCTATTATCACACATGGTCTGGCTACTATTGTTTGCATATTCAGCCTCCTATAGTCTTTACTTCTGTACTCTGACTCTAATCATTACCCTACCCCATATTCCTGGATTTTTTCTGATTAATTATCCTACACCTACATTCCACCTTGTTTTCCAGATGTACAAGGCTTAATTGCTGGTGGAAGAGACATCTTGTTTCTGGAAGTATCTAAATTCCAAAAGTGTTGCTTGAAAATCACATTATTATAAATACAACCATATTGTAAATGCTTTGAGGCACGTTGCTAGTTGAAGGATTTTTTTTTTTCTGAATAAAAATTTATTTTGTGAGGAGAGCCATCATTTCTTAACAACCCTGGTTTGCAAGCTCAGAGTTGTTACCCGAGACATGTTTTGATATTTTCATTTGCATGTGGCCCGATGTTTCACCTGTGTCCTGAAGTCCTTGTTAAGAATGTCTGCATCTTGACTAGGGAACGTAGACAGAGAGACCCACTGCGCATGTGTCGTGGGCACAGCTTGGTACTGTGCAAGGTGATACTTTCCCCAAGAAATGGTATGTGACCAGAATGAGGCTGAGACATGCATGCATTCACACAGAAGGTATCACGAGGCTTCTGCCTGCTGCAACGCTCCTGCAGTCAGATGCTGTACCCAGGGGCCAAAGCTTACAATAGCCAATAGCAATTCACTCTATCCCACTCCCCAGCTAAATTTCTTAACTTCTCATCTTGCCACTTCAGAGAAAATGGTTCTGGTAAATTAACTCCCACCGAGATGCTTGTGAATTAATACGGCATTCAGAAAAAATGATGCCCTAAAAGGTAATGCGTACTTTCAGGAGATGAGTCTCTAACAGAGGGATTTGAGGTGATTGGTGTCCAGTGGGTGTAGAAGCTATTTTTAGACAAAGAATTGTGTTATTTCTATAGCGGGAAGTAAATGCCTGTGAGGGATCATGCCTAGGCCAGTAGAGACCTAGTGAAATGGAAACTTCCTTGGACTGGACACAAAAAAGATTTTGGGTCCCTTTTTGTGTCACAAGAGTTCTGTTGGGTTTACCCCTCAGGATGGCCTGTTGCTTTCACTAACCCTTACTGCAAAAAGCATGGAAAGAGGCTGAGCTCAAGGGAATGGAAACAGAGGACAGACACTCAAATGGGATTCCAGTTGTCCTTTCAGGAGAGGATGGGGAAATATTTGGTTGTGACCGTGTCCAGGGCTGTAGTAAGCTTGTAAGTTTAGACTCTCTCTTCCACATGTTTATCACTTGAATCTCAGTCTGGTTAGCAATAAAGTTCTGAGACTGGAAAGGTCTTATCTTTGGGGATTCCATGGGCAGAAGACTTGGGTGGGAAGGTTGAGTCCTTCTCAAGGAGGTTGGAGGTGAGTCCCAGGGGATAGCATGAATGGTCTAAGAGAAGAGGAAGGAAAGCTGAGTTCCAGGAACTGCTGCCTTCCAGGGGCACCCAGGACAGGCAATTGAAAGGTTCCAGCACTCACTGCTGGGCACCCCTCTCAAAGCATCATCTGTAGCTCAAGGGCTGCCCTTTAAGAGGAGACTGGCAGATATGTACTAGGTCTGATCATGGCATTCAAGAATAGGCTTAGAATCTGTTTGAGATTTGGCCTTGTTCTACTCTCAAACCACAGCAAAGATGCCCATGAGATAGGTATACTGCTCCCCATCACCTCGTATGTCTAATGGGGGATGCACAAGGTCCAGTTTTTCCAATGGTCTCTGAGGAGCCCAGATCAGCAGAGCCTGGGACTGGAGGCTCTGTCTTTTGTGTGCCAGTTACTTCAACCCCATGGACATTTACATCATCACTGAGGCCAACTCCCTGCTGCTCACCGATCCCAGGCTTGGAATTTTCTCTGTGTGAGTTCCAGGGCAGCCTCCCCTTGTCTACCTGCTTTCTGGTCCCAAAGTTCTCCATTCACACCACTTGGGGCTGTATTAATTTCCTGAGGTTGTGATACAAAATTACCACGAACATATGGTAATTAAAACAACAGAATTTTCTTCTCTCATTTATCCAGAGGCCAGAAATCTGAAATCAGAATCTGTGGGTGGAAATCAAGGTGTCAGCACTGCCATGTGCCCTGTGGGCTCTGGGAAGAGAATCCACTCCTTGCAGCTTCTGGTGGCTGCCAGCAGTCCTTGGCTTGTGCCACATCACTCCAGCCTTCAAGGCCAGGTCTTCCCATCTCTGCCCCATCTTCACATCCCACCTCCTTTGTGTATGTGTTGATCTCTCTCTCTCTCTGCCTTCTTATAAGGACTCTTAGGATTACATTAATGGCTCACTGGAATAATCCAGGATAATCTCTCCATCTTAAGGCTCTTAACTTAATTACATCTGCAAAGACCTCCCTTTTCTTTTTACCATACAGTTGTATACATGGATTCCAAGATTTATAACATGGATATCTTTTGGAGAACCATTTTTCAGCCTGCCACAAGGGCTACAAGCCACAGAGCATGGATCTGAAAATTCTGCCACATGAAGAACAGTCAAAGATTCTAGAGACATTTACACTTTTAAACATTTTATCATAAACATACATATATATATACACATATATATATAAGTACATACATTATTATACTTATAAAGCAAAAACTTATGTAAACCCTCCACACTGCCTTCAGGCCAAGAAATTAAATCTTGCCAGTTCTCAGTTTTTAAGGTCAACATTTTCTTGTTTCCTTTCTTTTTCGGTCTCTATCTCATGGGTCTATACTTTCATATCACCTGGATTTCATCCCTAACAATAGGCTTTTATATCACCTGGATTTGAATGGTACATAAATAGAATCAGGCCATACATCTTATTTTGTGTCTTAGTTCTTTCACTCAGCATCAGGTTTTTCATATTTTCCTAAGCAATGTTGAGTGTGATTGTGATTTGCTCATTTTTGTTGCTGCATAATATTCTACTGAGGAGCCTGGAGAAGGGAGAGGTCCAGTGGCTTGTTTCAAAGAGACAGAGATGAAAGAGAGTAGAGGCATTGAGGTTAGTCAGATGTTGACAATTCAACAATTTGTTCTAGTGGCAGAACTCAATGTAACAAAACTTACTAAAGGTTGGCCATGGCTGTCCTAAAAGGAAAAGAGCTGCAAGGGTGGCCATGGGGCCCCTTCAGTAGAGCTGTCTAAGCATGGAACCACCCAGGAGGTTCACTTTGCCCACAGCCCAGAGATAACTGATTTATCAAAGCAGGGGAATTGCAATACAGAAAGAGTTTTACACATGTGGAGCTGGCTAAATGGGAGACTGGAATTATATTATTACTCAAATCTGCCTCCCTGAAAATTCAGAGACTAGGGTTTTTCCAGGAGAGTTTGGGAGAAGTGGGGGTGGCTAGGCAATGGGTGCTTGCTGCTGATTGGTTTGGGGGTACAATCATAGGAGTTTGGGAAATGGTCCTCATTGCATGCTGAGTCATTTCTGGGTGGGGCCACAAGAGTTGGCAGGTCCAGGTGGAGCCATTGGTCATCAGACATGTAAAAAAACTGAAAAGACATCTCAAAAGGCCAGTCTTCTGTTTACAATGGCGATGTTGTTATCTGCAGGGGTAATTGGGGAAGTGCATATCTTGTGACCTCTGGAGTAATGGCTGGCAATGTTTATGTCTATGTTTTAGCAGAATTCAGGCTTCTCTCATCCTCTGAGGCTGGTGGTCTCCCCTTAACTTTATGGAAGGGCTATTATCATTTAAACTATACACTAAATGTCTCCAAAGTTAGCTGGACCCAAACCCAGGAAGAATCAAGGGAAGTTTGAAGGCTAAAGGCAAGATGGGGGTTGGTTAAATCAGATCTCTTTCACTGCCAAAATTTTCTCACTGTTACAGTTTTTTCAAAGGTGATTTCAAGCATAAGCTCAATGGCCTTGGGTACAGAGAACTTCAGACTGGAAGGAGAGTGGTCTAGAGCAAAGCTAAGGCTGGCACTCTGACCCTGGCCAATCCTAAGAGCCCCGGCTATGCCCCTAAGATCTCACAAACTGCCTGAGCAGCTGCTCAGCCTGATGGACTTTAGATCCCACGTCATCCATATCCATCTGCTAGCCAGCCCTTTCCCAGGTTCCCTAACCATAACCCTTCCCTGGTTTCGTAGCAATGCCAAAAATTCTCCCATGAAATAGTTGCCCTTCCAGCCTAAGCCTTTGGCCCTGTTTAGCCTTCAGGCTGTGCTCAATCATGGAGCCCAGTGAGGGAGTATTTGCTGGGCTCTTCCCTAAGGACACCCTTTTACAACAGGCAGGAACAGAAGGAAACCAGAAAAGGAAGGACATGAGGGGCAGCCAAAGGGGGCCCTTCCCAGACACCACTCCCTCAGCTGCTGAGCAGAGGCTCCTTTGAGTAGATGAGCAGCAAAAATCCTGGGTCACACAACAGCCCTGTCCCTGTGAGCTCAAAGGTGGGCACCTCTCCAAAGGGTGGGAATCCTGAGCTCAAAGGCGGGCACCTCTCCAAAGGGTGGGAATCCTACTGTGTCAACTGAGGTGTCTGGAGGGGGTCTGGGGCACCTGGAAGGATGTGGCTAGTGAGTTGGGAAGACTGAAGGACAAATAAGGGCCTTCACTTTAGATGGTTTTACACCAAACAGAGGAAGTCCATCAAGGTTAATTGGGGTTCAGCCTGGAATGAAGGGTGAGGGTGTAAATGTAATCTCCTTGCAGTCTTCCAGAAGAAAAGCTTGTTTCTCCTCCCCTTTTCCTTACACCTGTCCCACCATAAAATCTCCATAAAATGAAGACACTTGGCTAAATTCAAAGAGTGAAAATTAAAGAGACATGCAAAGCAAAGAATTCTAAAGCTCTTCTGATCTGCAAAATCGTGCTCCTGGCAAGAGTAAGGAATTGAAAGATTATTTGGGAAAATCTCAGTGTGTGACATGAATGTGACATGAGCACCCCTTACAGTTTCCATTATGCCCAGAGGGACAGATGGGGCTTCAATTAGAGGAGGAGGGATATGGGGCTGACTTTGGGATAACTTTTTCATTTCTAATAATTGTAAAATGCACACAGAGCAAGTTATCAGAAGAAATTGTCTCTGTTTCATCACCACCTTTAAGACGAGCAGTAGTTAGTTCTCAATTTGCAATATTTAAGTCTCAGCCCCCATTGGCGATGGCCTCTGTTTTTAAAAGACATAAAAATATGTCTTGTATTCAAGGAAGCATGATGATTGCCATGCAGAGCCACATCTCCAGTGCCACCTGCATTACCCCAGGGCCTTATCAGCAGTATCATCTGGAATCAGTCAGCAGTCAAGCAATCAGTCAGCATTGAAGGTCGAATTGTACATGCGGCACTGTGGGAAGAGCAGTAAGGAATAAAGATAGAGCATCTCTGAGATGATGAGGTCATTCAGCAGGAAAATAATAATAGCAACAAAAGCAGCATTACCTTCTATTTGCCTACTGCTTTACAGTTGGCAGTAGCATTACCCAATTCAGGGCACTGTGTTCAGTTTTGCAGATGGCAAATAGAAAAATGCGAATGATGCCATCTAGAGTTGTGTGGTGCACTGCCTGCCCCACCATTCGCAATGGCCCTGTCACGCACAGAACCTCATTTAAAGCTTTTCAGGTATGGAATTCTTTTTCCATTTTAAATTGATTTCACATCCATTTGGTCTTCATCACAGTTTTGTGAGATTACAGGGCTAGTGTTATTCTCCAGACCACAGGTAAGGAAACCAAGTTCTAGAAAGGAACTGGGACTATTCTAGGTGACGGGTAGAATGAGATTAGAACCCAGCACTGGTAGCTCTTGGTTCAGGGCCATTTCTACTAGTCAAACCCACTTAACCCAGTCTTTCAGAAACACATCTGGGATGCAAGAGATGGGCTGGTGGAGAGCTGCTGAGAGCAGAGGGGCTGCTGAGTAAAGGCCTCATCTTCTCCCTCACCCCAAACCTGGCCTCTGGCCTGGCCCAGCCCTCCCCAATGGCCAGCTTCCCTTCTTCATGCCCCTCCTCTCCACACCCAGGTTTGAGCGGGAGCAGAATGACACCTTCATCATGGAGATCCTAGACATTGCTCCATTCACCAAGATGCGGATCAGGATTGATGGCTTGGGCAGCCGGCCAGAGTGGTTCCTGGAGAGGGTAAAATGTCTAGACCCTCACTCTTCCTTCCAGCCACCACCCACCCCTTCCCCCCTATTCCTCTGGCTTGTCAATGGACCTTGTTAAAACAAATGTCACGGTAAAGGATCATTACATGAACCCAGCCCATATGATTCAGTACGCCCTTTGGCATGAATTAATCCGAGAATGTCGTTTTATTTATTTGTGTCCAGTGAGAACTGAAGCAACTGTCAGGTAATTCAACATGAGCTGTCAACTTTACGTGGACAGAGACCCGAGGAAGGGGAGGGGTGGTGTGGGCTTCCTTCAGGACAGCAGCTGGGAGGGTTGAGAGAGGAGGAGCAAGGCCTGGGGCAGAGAGGGGCTGCCATGGTGGGAACTTCAGGCAGGACGGCAGAAAGCTTACTGGGGCCTCTGTGATCATGGAGTTAGGCAGCTGCCTCTTTTTCCATTGTGGCCCTCTGAGTCTGAGCTTGGTTGTCAGCACCCTGCCTGAGGATCCTGGATCCTTGGGCTCTCAGTTGGGCTGAAGCCAGCCTTGGGGATGCGATGCTGGGATCTTCAAGGAGCAACAGCAGCACAGGATTTCTTATTTCTGCCTCCATCCTCCCACTCTTCTCAGCATACATATGCACGGGCACATGTGCACACACACACATGCACATGGCCACAGACTCAGTTTCCACCGAGAAAGGAAGGCAGCTGCTCCTTCTCAGGACCTCTCATCACTTCCTCACCTTCCCCAGGCTGTGCGGCTCTGTGCCTCCAGGGTGCCCAGAGGAGAGTCATTAACACTTGCTGCTCCAGGGCAGAGAGAAGAGCATCCAGGGCAAAGGGCTAAGCTTCACTGATTTTGATGAGAACCACCATGATATTAGGAGTCCAACGGCTTTCCATGCTAAGAGTGGCTCCAAAACTGGTGGCCCCTGGCAGCCAGGAGGAGCCTCACCTGCAGCCCCACACTCACAAAGGCAATGACTATGCTGACGAAGATGACCTTCCTGCAGCCTCCGTGTCACACAAGGTCCTAGGCACACCAACATGTGTGCATCCTCCCTACATAATGTGTGTTAGAATCAGGCAGCATAACAAAGCACCACGGACTAGAGGCTTGGAACAACACACATTTATTACCCCCTCACTGTCATAGAGGCAGAAGTCCAAGGTGAAGGTGTCGGCAGGGCCACACTCCCTCTAGGGAAGCATCTGTTCTGGGCCACTCTCCTGGCTTCTGGCAGTTCCCTGGCTCAGGGCAGCATCTTACCAGTCTTCACATGGTGTTCTGGGTGCTTGTCTGGGTGGTATAAGATTGGACTAGGGCCCAGTCTAATGACCTCATCTGAACTGATTATACCTACAACAATCCCCTTTCTAATAAGGTCACATTCTGAGGGACTGTGGGTTAAGAATTCAACATATGAACTCTGGGGGAATACAATTTCACCCATAACACAAAGCTCTGCAGTCCCCTGCCTGAGTCAGCCCATGCATCCTCATCTACCAGAGGCCAGCTGTCCTGCATTGCCTCAGGCTCCTCCTCCCCTGTTCAGCCATTAGCAGATTTTCTTGAGTCAAAAATATGGGGCCCACACCAAGGACTATCCTGCAGATGTCAGCACTCTGCTCCCAGATGTTTGTGGCTGACGGGCTGGGTTGATCTGTTTTTCTGTCACTCATTCAGCAAACATCTCTTGTGCACAGTGACAGGTACCTCTGAGGATAAAGTTTTAGGTGAATTGCCCATTCCCAAATCCCAAGCTAGGGCAGTCCTCGTGAGGACTTCAAATCCCATGGCAAGCACACAGGACAGGGCCTTTGTCCTGGAAAGGGCCCTTTCCACACCTCCTAGGTCTCAGTCACAAGCGCTTGTCTCAGGTCTGGGATCTCCAGGGTTGGGATTTGGGGAGGGGCCGCATGGGCCAGTGGGTGCTGGTGGAGGTGAGAGAGGGCAGGGCATTCCCATGGTGGCTCCCTTTCCCCCAGATCCTACTGAAGAACATGAACACTGGAGACCTGACTATGTTCTACTATGGAGACTGGCTGTCCCAGCGGAAGGGGAAGAAGACCCTGGTGTGTGAAATGTGTGCCGTTATCAATGAGGAAGAAATGATGGAGTGGACCTCCTACACCGTCGCAGTTAAGACCAGCAACATCCTGGGTGGGTTGGGGGTCCCTCACACCTCCTGCTCCCTTGCCCCTCCAACCCTCAAATTCGGTCTGAGGCCCTGGTTTCTGGTCAGGGCATTTTTCTTTATATGGCCTTCCAAAATCTAGTCAATCCAAGTCTTCTCCAGTGTGTCACTTTCTGTCTGGACAAAACATTTCCTCCCAGTGAGTGACTGGTTCCCTCCCTCCTCCCTTTGGGAAATAGGGGAGAACATGACTGAGGAGTATGGTCAGCACTTTTGGAAATGGTACATTTCCAGTGGCTCTGGCTTGATGCAGAGCCTTCCCATCTTCCTTCTGCTGCCTGGCACCCCTCGCCCAAGCACCATGCACCTCAGGCATGCTCCGACCCGTGTGCTTGGTGGCCATCTACCGTGTGCCGGCTTTGGTTGTGGGTCTTAGGATACAGATGTGCTGCCCAGGCCCTTGCAGGTCCGACCTTCATTGGAGCAACCACAGTGCAGTGCGGTGATGCTCTGATGGATGCAATACCAAAGTCAAGTCCAGAAACACAAACACAGAAGCCAGGCAGACAGGGCACCCAGAGGAAGGGTCTTCTAATCAAAAGTACTAGCATGTCAAAGGCCAGGAGCTGAGAGGGAACACACTGTCATCTAGGCATGGGGGACATGCTACCTACACTCCCCTATCCCAAGCCTGCTCTCCAGGAGCCATTGCAAGGAATCTGGCAAGCTCATCACATTAATTATAAATGGTGAATGAAGGATTAACTTGTTGGCCATGGTAGCTTACATTTTCAACAGAGAAGCCTCTTGCTAAAGAAATGAAGCTCTCATGGTAGAATCTCAGGCATGAATGATAGGTCAATAAAGCTAGTAAATTTTGTTGGGGGTACCTCCTTTCTTCCTATTCTCACAATGGAATTTTCACCCCTATTGCTTAAAGTTCCAAGTGTCCACAAGTTTTCAGGCCCCTTCATCCCTTTATGATGCACTCAGAAAATAATAAATTCATTGATAACCACAGATGTCTGTCAGAAAAGCTTCGCTGGGTCACCTCTTCCAGAAGCGTTTGCTTTTGATTTGGGCCAATACCTGTATTTGGCTTAAGCAAATGAAACGAAGCTCTAGTGTAGAATGTCAATCAGAGACAGATTTAGGGAGCACCGAACTTCCCTGCTTCCTTCTGAACCCACACTGTGCAGGAGGTAGCCTATGTTTCTAAATTGTAAAGCCAGCCTATATGACACGCCTTTTAAGTTTGGGTGTATTTCCCCAGAAATAGGTGAATTTTGTACTAAACCCTTCACACTTGCTGACCACAACTCCAGTTAGACCAAAAGCTTTTGTAAGGCACAAAGGTAAGATGAAGAAGAGAATTGGAGACCTAGGACATTAACTGACCCTTTCCAACCTCACCCCTGGCCTTCTTGAGTCTGTACTCTGTCCACCTGTACCCCTGGCTCCTCTGAGGAGTCTGGGATCAAGGCCAGAGCAAGAGGGCTGTGTGTCAAAGAGGCTGGCACCCTAAGCCTCACCTTGTGCACCCCCCAGGAGCAGGCACTGATGCCAATGTGTTCATCATCATCTTCGGGGAGAACGGGGACAGTGGGACACTGGCCCTGAAGCAGTCGGCAAACTGGAATAAGTTTGAGCGGAACAACACGGACACATTCAACTTCCCCGACATGCTGAGCTTGGGCCACCTCTGCAAGCTGAGGGTCTGGCACGACAACAAAGGTAGCTCCCACTCAAGGCCAGGTTGGTGGGAGGGCGGCCCTCAGCTCCCCTCCTGAGCCCTCCTTCCCTCCCTGGCATCGCACTGACTCTGATTACCCCAGAGTGGCAGGCAACTGAACACAGTTGATGACCACCACATTGATGCCTCCATCAGTACTGAAGAGACAGTATTTCTGGGCAAATAGTTTTAGAAATGAAGCTTGGTTCCTCCTGCTTTCTCCCTGGGTGATTAGTGGTTCTCCATTGTTTGTGATTTCAGACCATTAATTTGACTTAGTTCAGACATAAAAATGAAGGAAAAAAAAGCTAAATTCATTTCCCATGGATTTTCTATAAACGATTATGTTTGTGCCGAGTGCAGTGGCTCATGCCTGTAATCCCAGAACTTTGGGAGGCTGTGGTTGGAGGATTGCTTGAGCCCCAGGAGTTCGAGACCAGCCTAAGCAACATTGTGAGATCCCATCTTTACAAATTATTTTAAAAAATAGCTGGGCATGGTGGCATGCACCTGTGGCCCCATCTACTTGGGAGGCTGAGATGGGAGGATTGCCTGAGCCCAGGAGGTCAAGGCTGCAGTGAGCTATGATTGTGCCACTGCATTCCAGCCTGGATGACAGAGTGAGACCCTGTCTCAACAAAAAAATAAAAATAAAAATAAAAAAATAGAAAAAGGATTATGCTTGTTCATAATAGTAATCCTAAAGTAGTTGAATTCACTTATAAACATAAACTATGAAATAGGATATAAACCAAGTGAGAAATTTATTTTTAACTATGCAGTGCCTAAGGAATGCTTTGTCATTTCTATAACTGTGATGACATTCATGTTCTTAACATTTCTTTGGTTATCATTTCGCTGTCTGTAAGCCACTCTTTATTTTCTCTGGCTTTGGGCCTATAAGTTCTATTTGGTATAATTATAATAGAGTTGTTAAATATTAAATTCCACCTCCTTGATGCATACTACTTTCTTCATTCACCTCTTTCATCTTCTGTAGAAACATGTCTCTGCAAAGCTATCTGCTCAAAGCCTTCTCTAGCCTTTGCTGGATCTCCCAAATGGCTGCCCAGAGCTGTCCTGAATGTTATGTTGCTCCTCACTTCTTCGAAACCCCCGCTGAAGACTAGCCTATCTCTCATGGTCACTGATGAAACCCAGCTCAGCAGTTTGCAACCTCTCTTCTATAGGAGCTAAACTATTTTACTTTAACATGGATTAAACAGTTAAAATTTTTTCCATAACACAGAATAAGCTCAGACTAGGCATTAATAAGATAGTTTTCAAAGCAATAAAATAACAAATACTTACACAGCACTGCACAGTTTTCAAATTTCAGTGTATCCCACCAGTCATTTATATACAGAACATCTAAAGTATTCATGACATGCCTGGGACTCTGTTAGGTATTAAAGATACAAACATTTGATCCTGAAAAATAGTTTGTGAGGCCAGGTGCTGTGGCTCACACCTGCTATCCCAGCACTTTGGGAGGCTGAGGTAGGCAGATCACTTGAGCCCAGGAATTTGAGACTGGGCAACATGGCAAAACTCCATCTCTACCAAAAATGCAAAAAATAGCCAAGTGTGGTGGCTCATGCCTGTAGTCCCAGCTACTGAGGAGGCTGAGATGGGAGGATCACTTGAGGTCAAGGCTGCAGTGAGCTGTGATTGCATTGCTGCACTCCAGCCTGGGTAACAGTGAGGCCCTGTCTCAAAAATAAAAAATAAAAATAAAAATAAAAATAAAAAATAAGCAAATAGAAACCTTTTTGAATTACTGCAGCAAAAGCACTTTATTGCTCCTCTTTTAACAACCAAGTAATATTGAGACCCAGTGACGTTTGAATGTCTTACTTGGAACTACACAGCAAGGAAGGGAAACAGCCATCACCCAAACCCAGGACTTCTGATGCCTGTTCTAATCCACCGTTCTGTGTGCCAGCCCATCTTGCCAGCCACCATTCTGCACCCTCACCAGCCACTGTGTCAGGTGGTCAAAAAGAGGATGAGGTGATGAAAAGCAGCCTCTTTATCTCTGTTTGCTACACCCCCCAGTATCAGGGTGTATCCGAGGTAGTCTAGTCCAGAAAAGCATGCAGTGGAAGGGAACTCTTCTTCCTCACTTGATCATTCAAGTGGCATTATGAGTCTGTGGAAAGAAGCATACTTTCAAATCATGCTCAAACATCCTTAATGCACCTCTCCACTTTCCCAAGATGCAAACAAAGCAAAGACCCCTGAGTTTTTTTCCCTCCCTCTCATCATCCATTCTGATTGTCTTAGGACTAGCAGCAGGTTTCCCAAGTCTGGTTGAATAATGGTAGCCATAATCATTAGGACCATCTCCTGCCCCAGACACTTCACAAGATCAGGATGAGATCTTCCCATGACACTCAACAGTGATCATGAAGTCAAGACAAGTGTGAAAGCATTGAGCCACATTCTGTGTATCTTCACAGGTCTAATTAGAGGGATTTGACAGATCAGATTAGTAAGGTTGGCAAGCATGGGGGTGTGGAAGGTAGGGACAAGGTCTGTCTACCCTAACTTGCTTGTCTACAGTCCCTCCTGTTAAAGTGGCTAAACCATTGTTTAGGAAGTATGTTCCCAAGAACTATGTCCCTGCCTTAATCAGAAAGAATCACATTATGTCTGTGGGCTTCCAACTCGCTGTCTGGTTACCAGCACACACTGGCAAGATGTCATTGCCGTTGAGGGTAGGAATCATGCCTTATTCATCTCTATCTTCAAAACTGCCTATAACAGCACCTGGAGCATAGTGAGGACTTAATAAATGTTAGTTTAATTGAGACTCCCCCCAGAGAGCTGAGAAATACCAGGTCTTTTAATCCTGTTCTGCCATAACCCCTATCTCAGAAATAGCAGAGACACCAAAGGAATTAGAACCCTGAGAAGGAAGAAGTGGTATCCCCCAGGAGCCTGAGCCCTTCCTCTAAGGCTCACTATGAGACCAGAAGCATGGGGTTCCCTAACATCTTCCCAGTCAGCCCAGAAAACTGGAGAAGGAAGAATTTCATGTAGACTATGATGACCCCACTTTTCCATGCCAGGGCCATTTACAATATGGGCATTTTATTAATGAGGGGTGAGAGTGGAGAATATAGCCAGAAAGACTGAGGATGCTGTGTTAAGGATCATACCCTGTAGAAATCACTCAGCAGTCTTGGGGCACAGGCAGAGGCAAGAGGAGCTGTCCACGGTTCTGACTCCTCTGGCTTGTCTCAACTCTGGACTCCACAAGCTGATCCAGGGTCTTCCCTTGGTGACTATTTTCAACCTGGCCTGCTACAAATATCCAGATGCTTGACAAGATGCTCCAGATTACCATGCATTCCACCCCCAGTTCACAGCAATAAAAGGTAGAGAGTTGCGGATCCAAGATCAGAGCTCATCTCTGCTTCCTGCCTGCAACTCCATCTTATCCAAATCTGAACTCCACCTGATTAACCCCTTTCTTCCCTGGATGGCTTCCCCTTTTACTGCCATACCTTCTGTCTCAGCCTCTTTCTTTAGGATGAACCTTCCAGAGTCCTTTCGGCCATTCCTGCCTGCATGTTGTACCCTTCCTTCCAAACCATCTAAGAAAGTAAAGGCTCATATATTTGAGAAGAAGGTTTAAAAAGTCATGTAATTACATTTCAGGAGTCAGTAATAATGATTGTCTTCAGTGATATGCAAGTTTCCCCCTTTCTTGTTTTCATCCTCCTGCCTGATGTGTCCTCTCCAGAGACAAAATGAGCAGTCCAGGTCCTTTGCAGGCCCAACAGTTCCCTCAGTTTTAATATTTATTTCAGTTAACAAACCAATTACAGCTGGCTCTCACTATTCACAGTAGTTATGCCCTATAATGTTGCTGTGAACTCTGAATAGGCAAACATTGAACCATTGCTCCTGCAGAAAGCACAGGGTTAGGTTCCTGTGAGCCTCTGATCACAACATTTTCACCAACTGACCAATAGATAACCTTGTTTTATGCGTGTTTCTGTTTAAAGACACCTTAGTATTTACTGTTTATTCATTAACATTGAACTCATGACCAACAGCACTATAACTCATGCCTGAGTGAAGCTTATCTAACATGTATCGTCTCTGGAAGGCACACTACAGCATTCTTGCATTTAGAAACACTAAATAGCACTTCAGCTTGAGTATCAAGCACTATGTTTGAGGGCCATTTTAAAACAATAAACTCACTAATAAATAGCACAAAAATGTGAAAACATGGCACTAAATAGACCATGAACAGTACAATTGTTTATGGCATAAAAGATGAAACAAGAAGGCAGTGTTGCCTTGTTCAGCCTCAGCTGAGAACATGTGCATATGGCAACTAAAATTTTTTGCCACTCTGCATATATCTACAAATGACCACATGAGTATTAATTTAGGGTTACAAATAAATTTTGGCAAATAGCCAAATCCACAAAGATGGAACGTGTGAATAATAAGTATTAACTATATATCTATTGAGTACTTACTGTCAGGCATTGTGTTCAGTGCTAGGGACAGAGTAGGGAGCAGCAGACAAGATTCCAGTCATCAGGATGACCTTCTAGCAAAAATTACATGTATTAAACAAGTAATTAATTTAAATAATGATGTGCCTCTAAAATGGAGGTCCACAGGATGCTAGTCTGAGGACTCAGAGAAAACCCCCCTGAAGATGGGATATTTAAGCTGAAACCTCAGGAATGAATAGGAGGAGCTATTAGGTGAAGTGTGGTGTTTGCTAAAAATGAAGGAACACATGTGAGGTAGAGTGAATAGCAAATATAAAAGCCCTAAAATAGAAAAAAATATCTTGATATGTGCCAGAAACTAAAGAAAAATCCAGAATGACTACAAAATAGGGAATAGGGGTGGGAGCTACAATATAGATAGGAACCAGGCCATGCATAATGTTATAAGCCATATCAAGGATTGGGTTTTTATCCTGACTATACTGAGAAGCCATCAAAGCATCTCAAGAACAGGAATCACTCAGAGAAGATCATTCTAGTGTCTGTGGGAGATAGGTTAGATGGAGAAGAAAATAAACTTCAAAAGATGATTAGGAAATTGGTGGGAGAATGTCTTGCAATACGATGATGGCAGTGGGGATGGAGAAAAAGCAGACAGATCTGAGAAATATTTAAGGCAGAGGACTTGTTAAAGGTTTGCCTGAGAAGACTTGAACAAGAATGGTGAGGATGCTGGAGAACTTTCTTCATCTTGATGAGTTTAATTTGAAGGCCTGAGTGACATCTAAGGGGTGATGTCCAGTAACAGTGGGGTCTGGACCTCAGGAGGAAAGCTAGTTGGGAGACTGATCTGAGATAGTAATCTAAAAGTTGTTAGTGCAGAGAGAGTAGTGAAGTCATCAATAAAGAGTGAATAAGAGAGTCTATGGAGAAAGTGAAGCTTGAGGAAAGCAAGGGTGGTGTAGAACAGATTCCTAAGAATTTCAACATTTGAGGTGAGACAATGGAAAAAAAAAAAGGAAGAGAAGGGGGAGGAAGAAAGGAGGAGAAGGAATTACCTCCATCTTTTGTACTTCCAAAGTGGGATGTGCCTGGGGAAGAAACTGACGTCTGGGGAACTCTGTAATGCTGAAAATTGTTCACTGGCCATGAAATCCCAAGATGCAGTATGTCAATTCCCTACTCCATAGTTTCCTGGGCATAAATTTAATAGAGGAAACATGAGGCCTCATTTGCTTCCAAATAGCAAAGCAATTCAAAATATTTAAAATGTTTATTTCTCCCTAGCAAATTTCTAGAATCCCTTGCTTAAAAATATCATTATACAGCCAAATATTTAAGCCACTGTATGTAACAGGGAGAAAGGAAGGGGTGATGAACAGCTTTCTGTAATTTGTGGATTTATGTTTATTAGACAAAAATGCTCCTCACTGCTTCCTCCCCCTGACACACACACACACACACACACACACACATACACACACACAAAGACAGGAAATCTTTTTCACCTAGCCTCACTCTCTCTGCTCTCTGGTCCTTTCTGTAATGTGGAATTGTCTTTGTTCCTGACTATTCTGACCCATCCAAAGAATGGCATGGTACATTCAAGCTTTCAAAAACTAGGGTCTCTCTAAGATTAGCTATTTTCATTCAAAAGGTTTTCTTTGTTATTTTCTCTCTTCCTTTTTCCTAGATCTCTAAACTTTCATTCCAGCCCTTATTTAAATTTCACCTTGCATGAAGTAACTTACATCTTTTGCCCAAGCTAACAGACATTCACAGATACCTAAGAGATAACTTTGCACCTGCAATTCCCTTCCCCTGCTAAATTCTTATGCATCCTTCAAAATCCAGATTAATATCACCTTCTCCATGAAGCTCCCTGATTATCCCAAATGAAGTTAGATGCTCCCTACCCTGTGCTCCTAAACTTCTCTGCTCATACCTCTTTATCTAGCACTCACAATGTTGAATTGTAATTTTCTTGCCAGTCATAACTGGCAGACTTTTGAGTCTCTCAAGGGTAGCAACTTTGATTCACATTTGTATGCTGAAAGCCTGGCATCTAGTAGGTATTTAACAATTATGTGACTAAATAAATAAATTGATGTTGAACATCAGTTTGTAGCAGTTTCTGAATCCTAAATAGATGGCTCCAGAATTCTGTCCTTTTCTAGACTTCCACGTAGATATCTTTCTCCCCTGTAGGTGATTGAGGGGTTTCTAGATGCAGCAATTATATCAGACACACTTGTTAAAGCATTTGTAATTATCCAAGGGTAGGTGTTATGGGTGAAATAGTGTTCCCCACCCACCAATTTCTTCTTCACCAAGAACCTCAGAATGTGATAATATTTGGAAATACGATCTTTGCAGATAGACTTAATTAAGAATCTTGAGATGAGATCACCATGGATTTAGAATGGGCCTTAAATCAATGATGACTTGTGTCTTTATAAAAAGATGAGAGAACATGGAAAGATGCCGAAACAAGAGCATGTGAAGATGGAGGCAGACATTGGAGCTGGAGATAGCAGTGACAATCTGAGGAACACCAAGGATTGCTGGGAGCCACCAAAGCTAGGAAGACACAAGGAAGGATTCTTCTCTAGAGCATTCAGAGAGAGAATTGACCTGCTGACACCTTGACTTCAGACTTCTGGGCTCCAGAACTCTGAAAGAATAAATTTCTGTTATTTTAAGCTACCAAGCTTGTGGTAATTTTTTTGATGGCCTAGGAAAATAATATGGTAGGTAAGAACCTTCTGGGGAAGAATAAAGACTTTCCTAGGGTCTCAATATGAACAATCTGCCTCACGATTTGCTACTGGGTGGAAAATGTTCAAGGCCACTGGACCAAGATAAAACTCACCAAATCAGAGTGCAGTCCCATCTGAGAGCCTAGAGTCAGCAGGGTTTAACTGCAGTAGCTTAAGGCATAGCAAGGCTAGGTGGCCCAGAGTCCTAACACTAAAGTTGGTGTCAAGTAGTGATCTGTTTAGCAAGATCATTGCTCCTAACTTTTACAACTGGTGTCTCCACAGCCCTGAAATTAGTTTGGTAATAACTGGGGCACAGAAACCAATTATTCCCCTAGACATGAAAAAGAGAGGAAACCCAGACCTGAAAGGCATTGTAGATTATTTTCTGATCCCACTCTGCAATTGTCATTTAATTCCAGCCACAGAGACCTCTGCCTTGTGACCTAACTCCCACCGTGCATTCTGCCATGATTATATCTGCCTGTCTGTGGTTTAGAAGCTCTCTTATGTCCTCACTTCCTTACTGAAAGTTCTTCCTATTGCCCTGACTTGCTTGAGCCCACTCCCAGAACAGTCGACATATCTGTAACTACATGTGTATTCTGTTTCTTTTACTTGAGCGTTCGCTCCACAGGTACCATTGTCTTGTTCATGTTCTTTCCCTAATGCCTATCACATTGCCTATAATATAATAAGGACTTAATATATTTTTGTATAATTTAATTATACTTATACTTCTCTTTCAGACCCTTCCGTGTCTTTTCATGCTTCAGTTATAGGGAACTCAGTTTTCCCCAGAATCAGTGTTCCTTTTGCCTTAGTGCTTTTTAAAAAAGCTGAGTCCTGGCCATGAAACTCAGACTCATGACTAAGTCCTCCAGTGCCAGCTGCCCCTCCTCCCAGACACTAATTGCACACATATCCAGACTTTCTCAGTTTTCTTGATGCATTTTTCTACCATGCAGAAACGTGACTCCAATCAGCCAATTCCTTCCAACTCGTCACGGTCAAAATCTGAAAGAGGCGGGTTCAGCACCGTGGACAGTTCTAAACCACTCCAACCTTGTGACTAGTTACTGTTGTTACTCAGATGCCAGCCTTTCCAAAGAGTTTGACACCCCACCCCACCACCACTTTGAATAGCAAAAGACTATTTGATTGCCTTGGACCCATAATGGCTCTTGGATTTAAAGAAATCCTGAGTGGTTGATGTGATCCTCTTCTCCTTGTAGGCAAAGAAGTGGCCCTCCTCCCCTTCAACAGACATTGGGTCTGAAACCAGGATAATATCACTGGTAGGTCTTCAGGCTCATCAAGAAAAGGAATATTTCTGCATCCTCATTTTTTTACTTTATTTTTGAGACGGAGTCTCACTCTGTCGCCCAGGCTGGAGTGCAGTGGGGCCATCTCTGCTCACTGCAACCTCCACCTCCCAGGTTCAAGTGATTCTTCTGTCTCAGTCTCCCGAGTAGCTGGGATTACAGGCGTGTGCCACCATACCCAGCTAATTTTTGTATTTTTAGTAGAGGCAGGGCTTCATCATTTTGGCCAGGCTGGTCTCAAACTCCTGACCTCAAGTGATCCACCCGCCTCAGCCTCCCAAAGTGCTGGGATTACAGGCATGAGCCACAGTGACTGGCCTTTCTGTATCCTTATTGAGCCCATGTGGTTGAAATACTAGGTTTAGGAGAGGGACAGAGAGGACAGACAGGTTTTGTGTCCAACTTCCTTTTAATGGTAACTTTCTCCTCCAGGGATGGAAGTTTAAATGTTAATACAAGCTAAGATGGCTAAACATGTCCTTAGCCTCTCTCTATGTCACACTTTTTATGTTTATTTAAAATTTTTTTCCAGATACCTTACACTTTCCTTGCATAGACATTTATGAGGAAAAATATATTTTGTTTGAGAGTCTTCTACAATAAAGATGGGGATTTCTGAACAAATACCATATAAATCAGATGACAAATGCTTAGTTAACTTAAAGCATAGCAATCTTCTCTTTCTCTGAATCTACCTTTCAACCTTTTTTGTCTATTCAATAGTTCTTTTTTAGTGAAAAATTTTAAACATGCACAAAAATGAATGGAATAGTGTAATAAACTTCCACATAGCCATCACCCAAGTTCAAGAATTATGAATTATTGATTCATAATTGAATCTATTGATTATTGAACTATCATATTTGAACTATTGAAATTTGTCACATCAGCTTCATTTTTCATACCTTTTTATTTTTTTTGGTTGCTGGGGGATATAAAATCAAATCCTAAACTTCATGTCATGTCAGCCCAAACATAGTGTGTGTTTATTTATTTATTATTTATTTATTTATGGAGTCTCACTCTGTCACCTAGGCTGGAGTGCAGTGGCACCATCTTGGCTCACTGCAACCTCTGCCTCCTGGGTTCAAGCAATTCTCCTGCCTTAGCCTCCTGAGTAGCTGGAATTACAGGTGCACACCACCACACCTGGCTAATTTTTGTATTTTTAGTAGAGACAGGGTTTCACCGTGTTGGTCAGGCTGGTCTCTTTTTAAAATGAACATTTTCTTACAAAATTACACCACCATTATCATACTTAACAATGATTTATTTGTATTGTTCAACTTCCACTCCATGGAGAATTTTCCCAATACTATGTAATATATAAATTTTCTTAATATTGTGTATGGAATATATGGAAAATAAGTAAATTTCCTCAGTACTGTATACTGAGTAAGTTTGTGAGGAATACAATGTATTGAGGAAATACAATTTATTGATGTAATATGAAGTACACAGAAGTCCAATTATTATTGGTGCTAACATCGAACAGTGGATATAGGGACTGCCAGCCTGACTACTCCACTATAAAGTTTCCTCATAACTCTTCATCTAATGGACTCACCCAGTGATGATCAATTAGGGTTACAAATGGCGATTTTCTAATTCTTTCATTTCTTATTCATTTAGTAGCTAGAATTTTTCTGTTAAAAAAGTCTCTCAGGCTATTTGATTACAATAAAATATAGTTCATAGAGGAAAATCAAGACAAGTGATTAATTCTCCATAATTCCAATTACCCACATAGCTTTTATAATACTGAACAAATTATAACCAGAGTATTTATTTTCTAAATTATCTTGTTCTTCATGCCTTCTTTGGTTAAATTAAGGCTCTGAGGAAAGAAAGAATTTATGTGTTTTCTTTTGAAAAATATAAATTCATAGAAATATTAGGTTGGTGCAAAAGTAATTGCAGTTTTTGCCAAAACCACAGTGACTTTTGTACCAGCCTAATATAAAGAACCTCAGAAGTCATCTATTTCAATCCCCACATTGTACAAGTAAGGATACTGAGGCATGGGGATATTATAATGTGTTCAGTTCGGTGTATATGCTGAGACTAAAACCTGATCTGCCAGATTCCAGAGTGTTGCTCTGGATGACCTCTTAGATAATATATGTGAAACAGTATTTGTGGAAAAATAATAGCTAGATTCTCATATTCATACACAGCTAGGGCTCTGTGATGGTTCCATATCTTACTTCACACCATTTATTGATCTTACTAAAGAAATGTGAGTTGCCTAGATGAATCCTTAGCTTGCCAAAGATTATTTTCAAGAATGGAGTTGCTTGGTGAAGAAAATTATCTTCCTACCTGAGAAGAATTTTTAGTGGTTTGTGCTGGAGCAAAGAATTGACAGTTCACTTTAGAAAGTAAAAATCATTGGTCAATTCTATGTTTATTGAATGCTAAGTCCATACCACTGTGATACAATTAAGAGCTCCTAAGATATGATTCTCCTCCCCTAAAATCTCACTAGAGAAGTCAGGCATACACATAAAGCCAGCCACAAAAGTTAGGGCATAGTCATGACCTGAATAGCAGAGATTTCTCAAGACGTCTGTGCTCATGGCCAAGAGAATGGACAAGCAAAAAATACTGACAGCCCGGGGATTTTGGAGGACCTTGCAGAGGAAATGAGGCCTCAATTTTCCAGAGGACAATAGGCGGGTATTTAAAGCAAGGGAAAGCTGGGTGCCATAATGAGAAGAGAGGAAATGCCAAAGGGATGCTTAAATCCATCTCACTGCAATAAGGGATTTGTAAAAGGGCTCTTCCTTATTGAGGTGAGAGATGAGGTGATTGGAGTCAGGCTGAAGAAGGCCCTAAATATGTAAACACAGAGTTGGGCCCTTTTGTTCCATCAGATGTGGAAAGCCACTGGGAAACCACAGGCAGGAGATGGCATGATGAACTCTAGGGAGCAGCTGCCAGTCTCGCTCCCATCCAGAGACTGCCATCTCTTGCCTGAAAAGATTGGGACCTCACACTGGTTCAGAGTTTCTAGGCCTTTTTCTTAAAGAAAACTTTGAAAAATGTGAGATAAAATCATCAATTCTACTAGAACAGGCCAGCCACCACTCACTGCTAGGGCTTTGAATTCTTTTTCCCATCCACTCTTAAAACTTCACCATTAGAGCCATTCTTCCCTATTCAATAATAGTGCACACCCATGCATGCAATAAACACTTATTTAATAATATACCAAGCACTGTTCTAGGCATTGAAACATAGAGATGGACAGGTTACAAAAGGATCCTGTTCTCAAGGGGCTTACAACCTAGTGGAAGAAGACAAACTATACAATATATGAGAAAACAAAAACAAACTTATTTCAGATTGTGAAGTGGGCATGTCATGATTGACAGCAAGTAATTGGGGATTAGGAAGCTTCTGCAAATAGGGTTGTTAACAAAGTCTTTCTCAAAGACAGAATATTTGATCTGACACCTCAGTGATGAGATGGTGTTGACATTCAGAGCCTGGGGAATATAGTTCCAAACAGACCGAATGGTAGATGCAAAGTTTCTAAGAAAAGAGAGGGCTTCACATATCAAGGGATAAAAAGGAGGCCAGTATAGGTGGAACAGAGTAAGTGAAGTTGTGAGTACTATGAAATAAAATCAGAGGAGTGGAAAAGGACCAGATCATGTCAATGCTAATAGTCCTTGGTGAGCAGTTTGCATTTTGTTCTGACAGTGATGAGAAGCCATTGGGGGGTTTTATATGGAGAAGTGAAAAAATCTGATTTATCATTTTAAAAGATGACTATAATGCGTGTGGAAAGATATTAATTATAGCATTGTGTGTAGAAGTACAAGTCTGGATACCAACTAATTAACCATCAACAAGGACAAGATAAATAATTTGGTGGCATGTACATTCAATGAAATACCAGGCAACTATGAAAAAGAATGTCAGTATTTATATTTTGATATAGTTTGTGAGTAAAAGGTGTCAAATAGTGTGGAATGTTTGTTACTTTTGTGTAAAAAAATAAAGTAGAACCCCAAAAAAGAAGACTTTGTAAAGCAACGGATTATTTGTCCATTTCAGATGGTTCCTTCTTGGTCCACTGACATGGCTTGGCTCTGTGTCCCCATCCAAATCTCACCTCAAATTGTAATAATCTCCAGGTGTCAAAGGCAGGACCAGGTGGAGATAATTGAATTGTGGGTGTGGTTTCCACCATGCAGTTCTTGCGATAGTGAGTTCTCACAAGATCTGATGGTTTCATTAGGGGCTTCCCCCTTTGCTCGGCCATCATTCTCTTTCCTGCCACCCTGTGAAGAGTTGCCTTCTGCCATAATTGTAAGTTTCCTGAGGCCTCCCCCACCACGCAGAACCATGAGTCAATTAAACCTCTTTTCTTTATAAATTACCCAGTCTCGGGTATTTCTTCACAGCAGCATGAGAACAGACTAATACGTCCGCTAAGGCCAGGTAGGATATTCACCATGTGGCTAGAGCTGGACACTCAGTTAGCCATTGCTGTACCTGTGAATCCATCTACCCATCTACTATCCTGCTGTCATCACGAGCAAAAACCAGACATATGACATCAGCCTGCCAGAGCCACCTGTTCCCAGTTGCATGTTTGATAGGTTCTTAGTGGGAGAAAGTCATGGCAAGATCCCTGTCAATCACACCCAAAATTTCCAAAACAAGGCGATTAAGTGAGCAGCAAGCACAAAGCTCATGGAAGGAGTTTCTCTGAAGAATTCTAATTTGAAAATTGTGGATGGGGTCAGACAATGCCAATTTTTGAGAGGACGGGGAAAGGGGGCCACAGTGGGAAGAGAGGCAGCCTGCCACTGAGCACCAGGGCAACCCAGGCCAGACAGGCTCCTACTCTGGTTGTCTTCATCCATGCAGTGGGGGCAATGAATTATATGTGGATAAAGGTAAAGCCATCCTAGAATCCACCCTTCCCCTTAGCTCACTGATTTTCTCTGTCACCATTCTGGCTGGAGCCCAGGAAGTGTAATTGGGTAGTGAAAACCATGTGGGGTATAGAGCACAACAAATGGTGCACTCCAGCAACAGAAACAATCTCGTGATGGCCCACGTCTCCAGGTAATGCCATCCTCCTCCACTAGCATACTCATGCACACACTTACACATGCAATCACATGTTCAAACTTCCCATTGATTTCCTATTGCCACGATTCTGTAGAAAGACCTCCCTGACTCTGGTCCTGATACATTGAATCAGTAGTTCTCAAGGTGTCCCTCTAGGACCAGCAGCATTGACCTCACCTGGGAGCTAGTTAGAGATGGGCATTCTTAAACCCCACCACAAACCTACTGAATCAGAAACTCTGGGAGTAGGGCTCAATAATCTATAGTTTAACAAACCCTCCAGGTGATTGTGATACAGGCCCAGGTTCTCAGTCTTAGTTACACATTGGAATCACCCGGAGAGCCTTAATGACTACTGATGCCTAGGTCCCACTCCAGAGGTCTGTAGCAATCAAACTGTGTAAGAGCTGGATAGTAGAATCTGTGTGTGTGTGTGTCTTCTGTCACACACACACACACACACACAGTGAGGATGAACGGTGGGAGGAGGACAAAAACTTTTCACCTGGACACCTTCCAATAGAATCAACAACTTACCACCTTTTTCTCTGCCTTCTTCTTTACCTGTCTCTTCCTTCCTATATTCCACTCCAGAAGTGTTTGAGCACTGCTTCAGCAGGTCTTCTCTGCCTCATTTCCAGACTGCATGCATTGAGGCTTGCTAAGTAGTTTAATCTTGGAAAGCTAGCAGTTGCACTGGAAGCAGAAGGTCTCGTCTTCATGACACTATCAGGAAGCATCTCAGCAGCCATTTTGCAAATTTACAGGTGGAATTGGCCCTAATGTAGAAAAATTGAAGGATTAATTGAGTTAAAAAACAAATTTATTGTTAAAATAACTTACTGCTGGGTGCGGTGGCTCATGCCTGTAATCCCAGCACTTTGGGAGGCTGAGGTAGGTGGATCACCTGAGTTCAGGAGTTTGAGACCAGCCTGACCAACATGGAGAAACCTCGTCCCTAATAAAAATACAAGGTTAGCCAGGTGTGGTGGTGCATGCCTGTAATCCCAGCTACTCGGGAGGCTGAGGCAGGAGAATTGCTTGAACCTGGGAGGCGGAAGTTGCGGTGAGCCAAGATCATGCCATTGCACTCCAGCCTGGGGAACAAGGGTAAAACTCCATCAAATAAATAAATAAATAAATGACCACTGTTTTTTATTTTAATTTTTTTTTTTTTTTTGAGATGGAGTCTTGCTCTCTTGCCCAGGCTGGAGTGCAGTGGCCAGATCTCAGCTCACTGCAAGCTCCGCCTTCCGGATTCACGCCATTCTCCTGCCTCAGCCTCCCGAGTAGCTGGGACTACAGGCGCCGGCCACCACGCCCGGCTAGCTTTTGTATTTTTTAGTAGAGATGGGGTTTCACCGTGTTCGCCAGGATGGTCTCGATCTCCTGACCTCATGATCCGCCCGTCTCGGCCTCCGAAAGTGCTGGGATTACAGGCTTGAGCCACTGCACCCGGCCCTGACCACTGTTTAACACAACAGAAGTGTTTTAAAATTTAGCTTAACTCTATTGGTGCTGTTTTCCACTTCAGTGAAGACCTGTGTTTACAAAACATAAGTACTTTTTCAATCTGGAATGATGCTATACTAGGACCACCAATGTGTATTCCCTGCTGAGCCTTAACATGTGTCCCCTGTGATTTGGGTGACTGCAAGTGTCGTCTATCTTTTTGTGCCTCTTTGTGCTTTAAGACCCTTGGAGTTTCCTTGTGGACATAGAATGAGCAGCAAGTAACCTGCCAAACCACGGGGATTTCCTCCTGCATAGGGTCCTTTGGTTCTAAGGGTTCTCAAGGACTTTGAAGAGAAGAGAGTAACTGAACCAGTGCATGGTATAAGGAGCATGCAGCTGTCACATGCATGCTATTTACACCGTGCAGGCAAGTGCACATCAATTCATATTTGATAGCTGTGCTATGGTGGGCACACTTCCGAGGGAAGCCCTGCCAATTTTAACAAGGGCAGCTATGTGTTCAATATTAGCAACTTACACAAAAGAAATAGCAGCTTTGGATTTGTTCTACGATTGTTGAACAGCTTAGCCAAGTCATGACACATTCATTCATTCAGCATTCATTGAGCAACTGCTACTTGCCAGTCATTACACTAGGCATGAGAGAAACGAAAACAAGTAAGACCTACTTACTGCCTTCAAGAGCTCATGGCTTGGAGGATGAGACACATGTAAATACTGACAACACAAGGTGGTCAGGATGTGGCCACGGCAGATGCAGGGGTCTATAGGAGCATGGAGAACACCTGATGCAGGCCTAGTGGGTCATCAGGGGACATCAGGGAAGGCTTCCTGGAGGAGTTGACACCTAAACTGATTCTGGAAAGATAATGGGCATGGACTAGGTAAATACTGGTGTCAGGAAGTAATAGAAGTCATCCTTCATCTTAGTGAGCTCCAGAAAATTCTATTTTGGGTCAGAGATCTCAATTATGAATCTAATGAAAGCCATGAGCTCTCCCCCTGGTAAAATGTTCATGTATAATTACAGCACAATTTCTTGGGGTCATGGACTGCTTAAGTTCCATACACAGATCCTCTAGGGTTCATGAACCCCAAGTTAAGGGCTTTGCAGAAAATTATATCCTCTGTGCTGGAGGAACCCTCCGAGACCACCTAACCCAACCCCTCACTTTATCAACAAGGAGATCAAGGCCCAAAGGGACAGATAACTTGTTCAGGGCCACACAGCCAGTGGGTTGTGGGGATGTAGAAGTCTGAAAGGGGAGGGAAGGCACGTCCAGCTTCCAGTCCCCATGGTGTCTTTTCCACAGGGGTATTTCCTGGCTGGCATCTGAGCTATGTTGATGTGAAGGACAACTCCCGCGACGAGACATTCCACTTCCAGTGCGACTGCTGGCTCTCCAAGAGTGAGGGTGACGGGCAGACGGTCCGCGACTTTGCCTGTGCCAACAACAAGATCCATGATGAGCTGGAAGAGACCAGTATGTGGGGGAGAGCATTGGCTCAGGAGGGAGGCAGGGAATGATGCTGGAATAAGAAGACACTGTTCCAGCTGGAGGGGGGTCAGATGCCCGATGCAGGGAATAATATGGAGAGATGCATGAGGAAACATCCTAACTGCTATTTGGTGAAACTGGAACTGCTAAGAAACATTGATGCCAGCTCATGGCTCAGAATCACAGGGACTAATTAGGTAGCAGGAAAACCCACTGGGGACAAGCTGACCCTGACCTGAAGGCTGAGCTGGGTGGTTTAGTGTGGAGTCCTCTCTGGTTTATTTTTATAACATGGACATCATCCAACTGATGCCTGTGGCAACAGCTGCCTAATCAACACTTCCTAGAAACAGAATGCAGGGGAAGCCAGTATCTCCAGCAGCGGCTTTCCTTTTGTCCCTTCCTCAGGGGATATTTAAAGGGGAAGAGTAATTGATCCTGAGGGGATGGCCATCAAAGCCTAGGGAGATGTGCCTCTCACAGATGCCAGGGTCTGGGCCCAACAGATTGGAAGAGGCTTGCCAAAGGCAGAGCCTGATATGAGAAATGCATTTTTCCAATCTTAGTTATTAAGGCAGCACTAGCTTCAGTAAGAGGCAAACCCCTAAATCTCAGTGCCTTCACACAACAAAACATTTTTCACTCCTTTTATACCCAGTCCAGTATGTGTGTTTGGTGGGAGGTCTTCCATGGAGTGATTTAGGGACCCAAGCTCCTTCTATCTGTATCTCAGTCATTTCTAATGTGTGGCTTCCATATTTCTTGCAAATGGGAAAAGAGCATGGAGAAGGCACACTCCCCTAATAGAACTCACATCCTGTTAGTGCAAACTAGTCATGTGGTACCACCAGATGCAAGGGCACTTGGGAAATGTAGTTCCTGGCTGGGCAGCCCCTTCCAGGGGACCACTGTAGGCTATGGAAAGGAGGCCACCGACCCACACTCATCTCTACCATGCCATCCAAACTGCTCAATGATGAGATTAGCTGCCTTGAGAGGTAGTGAGCACTATGTCCCTGGGAGTATTCAAACAAGGGCCAAGCACCCATTTATCCAGAATTCCTGTATGAGAATTCCTGCCCTAATTCAGAAGGTAGACTCCCAACTTGTGTAATTACACTCCTGAGAAGTTACTGGGTGCCCAGTTTTATTTTAGATGCTATTAATGATGCATATGGCTTTGTGGCCTCTAGTTTATTTGTATTGTCCTTTGCACATGCATTAGTCTCTCAATACATCCAAAGCTCCCACAGGTTAGGGATAGCATCACTCATGTATGTAGCCCTCTGCAGCTCTGCAGGCCTTGGGGATCAGTAGGTGCTCAATTGGTGCTCAGTGAATGGAAGAAAATACAGTACTTGTCCTTACAGCCTCACAATCTGGTTCGAGGGAAACCTTACGCACCTTACACAAGTGCCATGATGAGCAATAGAGATTCCTCAGGCTATTGGTGTCCAGGAAAGTAGAGAGTTGTAAGGCTTGGAGCATAATCACTGAGTCTCCTTCACAAATTCCCTGCCAAACCTCTGCTAAAATCTGTGAGATTTGGGTTGACAGGGAGATTGTAGAGGGTAAGTGACCCTTCTGTCGGTTCCAGAAGGATTTGTGCATGCTGGAGACCAGAGGGCAAGGATGCATAGCCAGGAGAGGGCCTGAATCAATCCCTCTTTACTGGGAGGTTGCATAGAGCAAAGTGATGCCATCTGGGCTGCCCATGAGGGGACAGGCAGCCACACCTGTGTCCTCAGATGGAGGTTCACCTTGGAAGCAGTCATGGATGCAGCTTGAGGCAAGCATGCCAACCCTCAGCTACCTTCATTTAACCATGTGACAAACTCTTACTGAGTACCCACAAGGGCCAGGCCCTAATCTGACTTCTGGGGACACACTAATCAATGAAACAGAGACTCTGCTCTCATGGCACTTACGTGCTGACATCACTGACCCCAAGGCATCTCTGGACACCCAGTGTGTGAGGACAAATACTCTCTTGTACTTGAACAGAGCTTTATGCGGATGAAAGCATTCCACATCCATGTTCTCAATAGATCTTTGCAATCCTACTCCCACCCCGTGAAATAGAGGGGGTGCAAATTCACACCTCTGTATCATGGATAAGGCAAACAAAAACCCAGAAAAGTTAAGTGACACATCGAAGGCCCACTGCACCGCCCCAGGATGTCTTGTCCTTATTAGGCCTGGCTGGTACTCCAGATTAATTGATTGCTCCATCTCATTTAGCCTCCTGTTCTCTACCTTTATCCCCAACTCTTGTTGGCAATTCTAGAAGCTGCTCCTTGCCCTCTCCGAGCATCTGCCTCTGCAGATGGTTCCAATGTGCAGCCAAAGCTGAAAACCATTGGCAATCTTTAAATACTACTAACGTCTGGATCCCACTTCCAGAGATTCTATTGTAATTGATCCAGGGTCAGAAAAAAGGCCAGGACAGTAAGATCATATGCACATGTGTTTACATGCATGCTTGTATACACATGCACACGTGCACACACACACACACACACACACACACACACACCTGGAAGGACAAAAACATCTCTCTCTGGGACATCCTCTGGCAGAGCCAATGTCTTCCTCTCTGCAGTCCCTCCCACTCCCTATGCTCCCACTCGAAGCCTTTTAAGGTTGCCCAGTCAGCCTTACCTGCAACATTTCCGGCCAAAATACAGTCCAGCTTGTAGGTCAGCTCCCCAGGGATGAAACGTTCACTGCTTGCTTCACCAGACAGTTCAGCTAGAAAATCCATCTTCATATTTATGTTATTGAAGCATCCATCCTTTGGTAGTCCCAATGGAGTCAAACAGAAAGTTTCAGGAGTGGTCAGGACTCTTGGTTGTATGTACCTGAAACCCAATCCTAAGCTGGCTCCAGCAAAAGGGAATATATTGGCTCCCAGAACTTGGAAGTCTTCGGTGGCTCTAGCCGAGACTTGGCTGTCTCCAGAGGCTCCAGTGATCTCAGTATGTCTCTTTCTTCTCCTCTCAGCTCTGTTTCCTCCCATGTGTCAAATTTGTTTTAGTACATTGTGGAAGTTGGCTGCTTGCAGCTCCAATCCCATACCATTCCAGCTTAATAGCTTCCATGGAAGGGAAGAGAGCATCTCCCTGAGGAGGATTCTGATTGGCCAGGTCCAGGACTCTCAGCCCCATCCAACCCACATGGTAGGAGCTCCCCAACATAACCAATGGTCCTGAAACACGAGACAGTGAAATCCAAATGCCCACCGGAAGCCCAACTATGCTCCTAGCATTCCTCCATGGCCATTACATGCCCCTGTAGTTCTTGTCTCGAGACTAAACATCTGTTTATTCTGCAGCTCCTTGAACAATGTGACATTGAATCTTCCCTGCATCCTGCCCTTTCCCCTTTCAGTACAACCTGTATCGCTCATTCGTTGCCCTCTGCAGATGCCATGCCCAGGATGAAGGCAAGATTTCAAGGGGGATCTGCTTGCTCCTCTCCTGTCTTGCCTTTCAAACTATGACCCATGCCCCCTAAGCTCACAGTAGCTTTGCTGGTGGCCCCTTTATGCTAGTGACTTCCATGTGCTTCTTCCTTTGCATGACTGCCAAGAGCCTTCCTCCAGTGGGGCTTGTCCTTGGGTGTGCTGGCCCCACGGGAGATCTCTGTTAGATGGGGTTCATCACTTCTACCTGCCCTGAATGTTCAAGCTCCTGATCCTGTTTCATCTGCTCCTTCCCAGCAACCTGTGAAAAAAGTTGAGAATCATGCCTTCTACATTTTTATCAAGCCGCTTCATCTGGGAAAGAAAGCAAAGTGAAAATATGCTGATTGAAACTTCCTTTCAAAAGACCACCCATGCGACTAGCAACATTTGTTTCTAATCTACCTAAATGTCCTTGCTTACAAACCTTCTCTACCTTATCCTTAGGACCATTTGGAAAGAATTCATTTCAATCCATGTAGGACAGCCCACCCGCATCATCTCTCACACTTCCTACTTGAGTCCATCACGGTGATATGAAGGTTCCCAGTGTTCCCTGCCTCCCTCGCTGATGCTGACAAACCATTTCCCTAACCACACCCAGGATCTCCCTTTGAATTCACCAGTACCTGTTTGCAGAACAAACCATTGCCTCCCATGAGGAAGCAGAAGGCAGTGGTTTGAACCACTGAACAATGTGGTTCCCTTGCTGGGATGGCTTTGGGTTCCTGGGCTGGAATCTGTCCTGGGCTGCAGAACCCTTCCCTACTGCAGAAAGGATGCACTCTCTGTGGATCTCTTCCTCCGTCAGAGGCTGCCTGTCTCTTTGCCTAGATTCACTCTCCTTGTTTCAGGTAGCAGAGATTTCTCCTTGAGAAAAGTTGCAAAAGGGTGGCTATGGGGCTGGGATTGGTGCTACACTGAGCCACAGGCATGGCCATCTCTCCTATTCTTTATTTGTATCATGTCTCTGAGAGAAAGGCACAGAAACAGAGATCCCCTTTGGATCCCCTTTGGATCCAGAATCCCAGACCGTCAGTCATTCAGGTACTGCAGCAAGGGGTCTATGTCTGGAGACACTTGAGCCAGATACTTACTGTGTCCTCCGGGGTGCCAGTTCCATCCCTGGCCTGGGCCCTGGGGAGTGAGCCTGGATCACGTGCCACACACCCTCAGTATCTTGACTTAGGGGGATCAGGTTGCAATTTTAGTTAGGGTGGTTAGATACACATCTCTGAGACATGACTTTTGAGTAAGGACGAGAAGGTGAGCCAGTGAGCCAAGCCGCTATGGGTAGGGGAGGGAGAAGGAAAGAGGGAAGGACTCCAGGCAGGATAGCATTGCAGAGCTCTAGGGTGGAGCACACCTAAATTCTCTGGGTGCAGCTAGGAGGCAGAGTGGCTGGAGTGAGAAAGAGACAAAGTACCAGGACATGAAGTGGGAGAGGAAATGGGGCGCCAGGTTTTCCTCTTACCCCACGGTACTTTGGCTCTTTTTTGCAGGGTTGTCCGTCACATTCTGTTACATGGTACAGTCAGTGTTTGTGTCTGGGGCTACAGATTGAATTCTAGTGTCACCCAGGGTCTAGTCCAGTCCTGGCACTTAGCACCTACTTAACCAGTGTTGGAGGAGTGCACGCCTGTGCAGACACGACTGAGGGAACAGCAGGGTGAGATGGAATGACACTGAGACAAGCTATGAGCGAGACTGCTTGCTGGAGCAAGTGCAAGGGTCTTCGGGGTGCTTTGACTGCCTGGGTCTTTCCCCTTTGCTTTTGCACTGGGCCCCCCTTCTTCTCCCTTCTCAGCACCGATCTCCATTTTGCATCTCAGCCCTGTAGCTGAGTGTTCACCCCCACCTCCTGCTGCATTCCCAGTGGCTCCCATATTTGCCTGCAAAGAGGTTGCTACTATAAATAAATGAGAGCATTCACTGTAACCCCAGAATCTGGGCAGGTTCTACCTACAATGTCTCAATCGTGGTGATTTTAACCTGCCTCCCCCACGCCCAGGCTGTAGCCTAAGACTAAATGAAGGACCAGAGGCTGTGGCCCTATTGCTCCCGCCCTGATGATGGGCACTGTCTCCCCTGTGCTGACCCTCCCCCACCTCCTCCATTACAGCCTACGAGATCGTCATAGAAACGGGCAACGGAGGCGAAACCAGGGAGAACGTCTGGCTCATCCTGGAGGGCAGGAAGAACCGATCCAAAGAGTTTCTCGTGGAAAATTCTTCTAGGCAGCGCGCCTTTAGGAAGTAGGAGGGGGAGGCCCATGGGAAGTGGTGGGGGGTGGGTAGGTAAGGGAGGACCCCAAGAATCTCCCACTTGGGTGGGAGCCATAGGTACACAAATGGGCCTAACCAGCAAGTACTTACTGAGCACCTACCGTGTGCTGATCCTGTGCAAACACCCCGGGGCTAAATAGGCAATGGTGAAAGGGAAAGCATGGGACTGCATTTAATGGGAGCCTACCCTGTGGCTGGACAGTGCTACTCACTGCAAACATTGCCTCACGTCTACAGAGACAAGGACCACACCTCCTTCCATCAGAGCCACTTCTGAACTGCTCAGATGCCCACTTCATCTCCTCACTCCTTCCAGGACTGCTGAGACAGCCTCTACCTCCCCCTTAACTCTGCTACATCTTTCTCTTAGTCCATTAGACTGGTAGCTTAGAAATAACAGAAATGTATTTCTCACAGTTCTAGAGGCCGGGAGTCCAGGAGCAAGGCACCAGCAAATCTGGTGTCTGGTGAGGGCCCGCCTCCTGGTTCATAGTCAGCCATCTTCTCACTGTGTCCTCACATGGCAGAAGGGGGAGGGAGCTCTCTGGGGTCCCTTTTATAAGGGCATGAATCTCATTCATGAGGGCTCAGCTCTTATGACCCCATCACCTCTCAAAGGCCCCACCTCCAAATACCATCATACTGGAGAATAGGTTTCAACATGTAAATCTGGGGGAGCTGGGGCACAGACATTCCATTTATAACAACCTTTTCTTCAAATCTCCATATCAAGATGAAGTCTGGACTCCTTAGACTGGCACTTACAGACCCCCACAGACTGCCTGCACTCCTACCTTCTCCATTAGCTTTTCTCTCCCTGAACCCAAACTCCATCCAAGCTAGCATTCCCCCAGAAATATCTCTACCTCCATACCCCACTATTCCCACCCATGACTTTGCTAAGACATGTCTGTTTCAGGGGACTCTTCCCTTCCCCTCCTCCCTCTGCTCTCCAAGTCTCACCACTGTCACCATCTCCATCCTGCATAACGATGTCACCATTCTTTGGTGCTGGGGCCAGGCAGCTAGTGGGGCTTTTTCATTGTGATTGTCTTGGCCCCAAACTGAACTGAACCCCTCAAAGCCCCCAGGACTGCCGTGAGGTCCTGCTTGCCATCCCATCCCTGTTCCTGGCCCAGTGCTTGGAATGCAGCAGGCCCCCAACAAATGCTTACCTGCTTCAGTGGGCAAAGACCACACCTTTGTTTCCTGCAGGGGGACCACAGACACATTTGAGTTTGACAGCGTCTACTTGGGGGACATTGCCTCCCTCTGCGTGGGCCACCTCGCCAGGGAAGACCGGTTCATCCCCAAGAGGGAGCTTGTCTGGCATGTCAAGACCATCACCATCACGGAGATGGAGTATGGCAATGTGTATGTACTGAGCCTTTCCCCAAGGAAGTGCCACTCCCTCAGCATGGGGCAGGGACTGAGCTGGAACGTGGGCAAGAGAGCAGGGTGTGAGGAGGTATCTTCTTCAAGGTCAAGATTACCCCATTCAGGAGGCCTAGAAGGCAGGAAGGGAAGAGACACCTGTATGGGTTCTGAAGCTATCTGGATTATGCATCTACTGTCAGGGGCAGGGGAGTAGGCCAGATGACCTTGGGTGCATCTAGTCTTTGAATCCAGGGATGCTTCCTTGGAAGAACACTGAGAAAGTCAAGCAGTGCCAGAGAGCAGAGACTTCCCTTGCCTTCCCCTTCTCTCAATCTAAAATAACAAAGAAACACAGCTTTGAAGACTGCTGTTTACACGGTCATAGTGAAAACCCACCATCCATGTGGGCAGAGTAGGGACCAGAGACAAGGTAGGGTAATTCAATGGTCCATCTGCCTCACAGTACCCCAGATAAGGAGCTTTGCATTCTCCCATCAGAGCCTTCTGGAGACTCGGGCATTTCTGGAAGATTAAGGTTCTTAGTTACCTGGGCAACATAGTCACAGTCATCAATTTGTCTAATTAAAACCCCTTGGTAGCCAAACTGGAAGCCAGAAAGAACCCTGAGGCTCTGGAAGGCAGGAAAGGTGCTGAGAAGGAGGCAGGGTAGGGTGGAAAGGGGAATCCAAGGTCAAGGCTTGCCAAAGGGTAAGTGAAAGCTGAGTACACAGCTCACAGGGCCAGAACCACCATGGACCCTCCCACATCTGCATCTCTCCCTGGGGCTGGCCCTGCTCATACCACACCCTAGAGCCTTCCCTGCACAAGGAAAGGTAACCTCTGTCTGCACAGAAGCAGTAGCCAGGCTGGACCCAGGCAGAGCCCTCAGCTATGGGCTCTGGCCCTCAGGAGCCCAAGCTTCTCAAAGCCATATTCGTCCAACCTGCAGCTCCCTGGATTTGGCTCCCCCAAACCAAGCAAGTCCTTGGAAATTTGGCAGAAGAGGTTCTGACCTCTGCTCAGACTGCCATAACAAAATATCAGACAGTGGGTAGCTTAAACAACAGAAAGCTATTTCTCACAGCTTTGGAGGCTGGAAGTCTGAGATCAGGGTTCTAGCATGGTGAGGTTCTCGGAGGACTGTCTTTCTGGCCTGCATATGGCCGTCTTCTCTCTGTGTCCTCACGTGGTGGAGAGAGAGATCTGGTTTCTCTTCCTCTTCATGTAAGGGCACTAATTCCATCATGAGAGCCCCACCCTCATGACCTTATCTAAACCTAATTATCTCTCAAAGTCCCCCATCTGCAAATACCATTGCATTGGGGGTTCCAGCTTCAACGTATAAATTTGGGGAGATACAACTCTGTTCATAGCAACTTCCCTCTTGAGCTATGGCATTATTTACTGCTCTTTTAGAGAAAGCTCAGCTCAAGTACAATCAATCCTGTAGGAGTTGCTCTATGTGCCTGCTAGGACCAGTACTGATGAGAATTTGACAGCTGGGAGACTATCCCAGAAAAGTGAAAGACTCACTGAGCAAGTCAGGGCCAGGCCTAAGCCCTTTCCATGGCTCAGTACTACCTCCCATTCACAGGGATTGTGTCTGCTGATACTGCTCCTCTGCAAACCTCCCAAAATAAACAAAACAAAATAAAATAGTCACCCTCACATTACCCTTAATACCACAATGTTGGCCAAGAGAGAGTTCTCAGCACCACCTGGCACCTTCCTGTCTTAGGAGGAAAGGAAGGCAAAGGCCCAACTATAAGTTTCCCGTCCCACGGGAATTGTAGAATTTTTCGAGTTGTAAAATTTTCCATCCTGTGGAAGAAGAAACCTCTCCTAATTGAAGCATCTTTCCCTCCAGCCTCAGGAATGCAGCCTGTCGTTGGCTGTCACCAGAGCTGGAGGGGGAGGAAGAGATATCTGTGGGGAAGGGGCTCTTCCTGAAGTGAAGGGGTTGCAGGGGTTCCAGGCCCCTGGATACTAGCACTGTCTCCTGGTCAACTGTGTGGCCTCCAGCAGTTACCCTTCTCCTCCTTGTGCTTCACGCTGCCCTTTGGGAGGAGAGCTGGATGCTCTATAGGGTCTAGGGTAGAGGAACGATGGCAGGGGTGTCAGCCTAGGAGCTCTCTGAAGTCATGCCCTAGCTCACCCCTGCCTGCCTGCAGTTCTCAAGCCTGTGGTCTCTGCTGGATGAAAACCTGTTTCCTGCAGAAATACCACTTTCGTCCAGAAGGGGGACTTTGCAGGCATGTTTAATTGTGGTGACAATTCACATGGTCTCATTCTAGAAGGCACCTACATTCTGTATTATAAAACCACTTGCTTAACACTGTGTGTAACATCCACAACTCCTTTCCTGCCACCACGTTAGCCATATTTGGAGTTCCATGAATTACAAATGAATTTAATCTGAATCTCTCATATACGCAGTATCTCCAAATGTCCATCTCCCAGCTATTTCCATTCTGACCCCTCTTTTGCAGTGTGCTGTTGACCTTCCTGACCAGTTCTCATTCATCACTAATAGCCTCAGGATTTGGGTGAAAGGTCATACAAAAAGGCCTTTATTTTTTAACTGAAAACACCTTTATTGTTTATCCCAGTAGCATATCTAATACACAACCATAAAAATTCAAATAATACAGAAACATATGTAAAAGAAAGTAAAAATTCCCTACAGCCCTGCCCATCAGAGGTGGCCACCATGATAAGCATTTTGGTGACCCCATTCTCTGTGGCATTTTTCTGGTACACAGTGTTCACAGATGTGCACTTATACATAGTTTTGAATATGCATCAGTTCTTTCTGCTCATTTTTCTCTGCTTTTGCCTTTACTCTGGCTGGACACCTTCCCCCCTTTCTAGCAGGAGCAGCCCGCTGCGTGTCCTTCCAAAGCCAGAGCTTTGTGTAAGTCTGTAGGGCCCACATTTTGGTGATCCTATAATTATGTCTATCAGAAAACATTTCCTTATATCTACACCAGGGAATATTTTTCAGCCATCAAAAATAATGAATTAAATACATACCAGATGACTTGGAGCAATTCCCAGGAAGTATTATTGAGTGAGAAAATCGAGACACAGGAAAACATGTCTTATGTGATGCCGTTTTGTAAAGGGAACACTGACATCCCCATATGTCTATGTACACGTGGGTCTGTGCAGGGTTGGGTGAAACGGAGGGAAATTTGGCAGGCTACACCCTCAACTGTTACATGGGTTATCTGAGGAGAAGGGATGCTGAAGTGAGAGGAAGAAGAAAGAGAGAGAGCCAAGCAAAGAGGGAGCAAAAAAAAGTACATTTAGAAAAGTATGTATAGGATCAGATGATTTTTGTAGTTATATAGAATTATGCATATTAGTGGGCATATGCATAAAGAAATGCATTTTAAGAGAATTTTAAAACAATGCACGTATATCCTCCTCTAAGAAATTGTAGTATGTAACAACAATCCAAATTTATCAAGTGATAAATTGGGGGAAGACAATCTCAAAACAGAATAAGGATTTCCTGCAAATGTCTTTAAATGGCTTATTCTTCAGGGCCAGGCAGGCTTTGATTCTGGGTCACCTTAAGCAGTGACTTTTCTTCTCCAAGCCTCAGTTCCTCCTCCTATGAAATGGGAGGATGATGCCCAGGGTTGTTGTGGGAGCTAATGAGATTCAAGAATGCAAAGTCCTGGAGTTGTGTAAGCAGGCAAAAAACCAAAGGTGTTTTTTGTTGTTGTTGTTGTTTTTTGTTTTTTTCTGTTAAGAATGTTCATCTAAAATAGGGTTTGATTTTGCACCATTGGGCACACCTTTTCAGTGTTGCATTCCTGAAGTTGTTAGCCAGCACCAAGACTGCTTGTTTTCAAAGGTGTTAGCATATTAGCAATTTGGAGTGGGAAGAAACCATAGCAATTGTTCAGTACAAACCTCCAGCTTTGCCAATGGGAAAATCAAGATCTGGGTAGGAGATGTGACTTGTCCAAGGTCACGCAGGTGGTAGGTGGCAGGGCTAGGGCAAACCATGCCCTCTCACATCATGTGCAGCATTTTCCCACCATGCTGTCTGACTTTTTCCTTTGTAATTCCTGAACCCACTGTCATTACCCAGAGTCTAAAATTGGAGATGTTCAAGAGAAGGTTTGGGAGGACTTCTTGGTCCAAGACAATTCTCTTGGCTCCATACTTGCTTCTGCTTGTGATGGCTTCTTTGGTAGAGGACTTTCTCTTTCCCCTTGTACTCTGCAGTCTGTGAACACATAGACACACACACACACACACACACATGCATGCATATATACACAAACTCTTAGTTCAACTCAGTCAAGTGTAAGGAATTTGGGAGCACAAATTTAATAGTCATATTTCCACTTGGTTTTGCCTAAAATTGTCACTCTGGATTCAGCAACTTCCTCTAAAGGTGACACCACCAGGTACAAACATTAACCAGTCCCTTTGAGGGAGCAAGAGTATCTGCAGATGGGAGTGAGCTTGGAAAAGAGCAGGTGACAGGTGAGAAAGGAAAGCACAGCTGTGTGCAGTGACCCACACCTGTAATCCTAGTGCTTTGGGAGGCCAGCGCAGGAGGATTGCTTGAGGCCAGAAGTTTAAGATTAGCCTGGAAAACATGGTGAGACCCTATCTCTACAAAAATATATATTTTTTAATTAGCTGGGTGTGATAGTGCATGCTCATATTCCCAGCTACTCAGGAGGCTGAGGCAGGAGGATGACTTGAGCCCAGGAGTTCAAGGTTATAGTGAGCTATGATCACACCACTGCAGTTCAACCTGGGTAGCAAACTGGTACCCTGTCTCTAAAGAAAATAAAAATTAAAAATACATAAAAATGAATAAAGGAAAACACAAGGGAGAGAAGAGTCAGATCATGAGGAGTTTTGCAGACCATTGTAAAGTCTTTGGCTTTTACTTGACATGGGAAGCCACTGGAGGGTTCTGAACAGGGAAAGGTCATACTTGGGCTTACATCTCAACAGGATCACATGGCTGCTGCATACAGAATTGACCACAGGTAGCAAAAAGCTAGAAGACCAGTTAGGAGACTCTTGATAATTTCCAAATAGGAGATGATGGTGACTTAGACACAAGTAGCAGCAGGGCAGATAGATACTGGATAGTTTTCAAGTGGGCTGGTTCTGGATATGTCTTAAAAATAGGGTCAGCTGGGCGCAGTGGCTCAGGCCTGTAATCCCAGCATTTTGGGAGCCTGAAGCGGGTGAATCATGAGGTCAGGAGTTCCAGACCAGCCCGGCCAAGATGGTGAAAAAAAAAATTAGAGTCAATAGGATTTGCTTATGGATTGTACATGGAGTATGAGGGGCAAAAAAGAAGTAGAAGAATCAAGAAGCAACTGGAAGAATGGAGATGCCTGTCCATGGCGAATTTTAAGTTAAACAAGAATCCATACCCACAGTTTAACCCAACATTTCCAGCTCCGATATCCCATCACCTTGGGAAGGGACCATTTATGGATGAGCAAGGGGATCTGGGGAGGGAGCAGCCTTGGCTGGGGTCTGCTTAGCCCCTCCCCCTCCTCTCTCCCACCTCTCTGCCAGGTACTTCTTTAACTGCGACTGCCTCATCCCCCTCAAGAGGAAAAGGAAGTACTTCAAGGTATTCGAAGTTACCAAGACGACAGAGAGCTTTGCCAGCAAGATCCAGAGCCTGGTGCCCGTCAAGTACGAAGTCATCGTGACGACAGGCTATGAGCCAGGGGCAGGCACCGACGCCAACGTCTTCGTGACCATCTTTGGGGCCAACGGAGACACAGGCAAGCGGGAGCTGAAGCAGAAAATGCGCAACCTCTTCGAGCGAGGCAGCACAGACCGCTTCTTCCTGGAGACGCTGGAGCTGGGCGAGCTGCGCAAGGTACGCCTGGAGCACGACAGCAGCGGCTACTGCTCAGGCTGGCTGGTGGAGAAGGTGGAGGTCACCAACACCAGCACCGGCGTGGCCACCATCTTCAACTGCGGCAGGTGGCTGGACAAGAAGCAGGGGGATGGGCTCACCTGGAGAGACCTCTTCCCTTCTGTCTGAGGGGCTACGGCCCCCACCCTCTCACTGAGATGCCCCGATCTCACATTTCTGCCCTCCATCTTGATGGTCAGCAGCCCTCCAAAGCCTCTGGAGTTGGCACTGGGGGCCAGCAGGCCGCTGAGAACTTCATGGGGTCCTGCTCCCCACCCTACCCCCAGTTTATTGAACCTACAGTGATCATAATTAGCTTGTGTCATAATCTGTGGCAGCCCAAAAATAACTTTTTGTATTTCCTTTTTCTGTAATAACAGTAGTGATCAGGCTGGGACTTGCTGTCGAGTGTGGATGAGAAATTGAGTCTTCACCCAGGGGATAGAAGTGGAGAAGGAGAGGGCATCGAGATGGTGTATTTTAAGCAAAAACTAATTAACACTTTTCCCCAAAAAAGCTGGGCTAATTAAATTATTACCAACCATATCCTATAAAGAATTCATCTTAGCATCTACTTGCTAAGAAGTGTATGATTTTCCCCAGTTTCAATAAATCCAGTGGCAAATGGAGAAAAACATCAGGAGGAAGTGTTTTGCTGGGGGATTTATGAGCCTGTGAAAAGTAGATAATTCTTTCCATCACTTTACAGAGAACGCATTGGCAAGTTCCTGCTGGTTATCCCAGCCTGTGCTAACACAGGACTGGACACAAAGTTGATATGGATGCACCTGCAACAGCCTGGTCACTGGCACTCTAAGGCCGGGAGAGAAAGCGGGGTCATTCAGGTTATTTGGTGATTATAATCTGTGGCTCTCTGTGGGCAGGGTTTGGACGGAGAGCTGAGAGGGGCTTGGGAACAAAGTGAAGACCTGGTCTCTACCCTCAAGGGGAATGTGACCTTGCTGGAGAGGCAGCAGGAGAACTGTACATTTGAGTACCCACACAGATTCGCACATGCACACACACTCTCCCTGATCGGCAGTCACGAAGTCACAGCAAGACTTCGCAGAGATCAGCACCTAACTTCTGATTGTCCTGCAGAGAAAAGGACAGCAACAAGGTGGGTCAGGCTGGAAAATATCCCTATAGGAGAGCACCCCAGGACCAGTGTTTCTGCCGCTTTGCTGTCCCTGCACCCTCTGTCCCAGAAAGGTCTAAACTCGCAGTGAGGCTTCAGGACCCTGAGGCAAGTTCAGGCCCCTCTCAGAGATCTCTTAGAGAGAGCTTAAATGCACTGACTCTGGGGCAATCAGCCTGGGTTTAAATCCCCATTCTGCCTCTTCGCAACTGTGAGAACTTCGGCACATTATTTTCTCTCTTTGGGCCTCAGTTTCCTTATCTGTAAGACAGTGGGAATGATAATAATGCCCACCTTGTAAATTATTATGAGGACTAAATGAGTTCATGTGTATGTAGTTTTAATTCAGTGCCTACACCAGATAGTGAGTATATCCACCATGCTGAACACGCAGGACTGGGGTGTATGGGGAGGGGAAGATGGCATCATTAAACAGCTTTGTTTCCATCTCTTTCTGTGGAACTGGTTCTCCCCCTGTCCCTAAATGAAAATTTAGACAAGCCTCACAACTCCTGTGGACTCCAGTAGGTAATAAAAAGTCCAACAAACACTTTAAGTCATGAAATCCATCTCCATTCTATAATTTAAATGTCCAGCCCCAATATAAAGATAAAGACATCAAACTTAAAATTGAGCTTCCTGCCATCTCCTGGCTCAGTCCCATCACAGGTGGGCCCCACACACAGTAAGGGAGGGGTGTGAGTGTGTGTGCATGGTGTGTGTGTGCAGTGAGTGTATTATGTAGTGTGCAAGTATGGTGTTTGTGTAGGTGTACACATTAGTTCATGGTGTGTGCCTGTATGTGAATCTCTATGCATGTGTGCATACATGAGCATGGGTGTGTGGGGGGTATATGTGTGCATGTGAATATGTGTGAGAGCATGTGTGCACACACATGAGTGTGCGTGCCTGTGAATATGTGTGTGTGTACACAATTGTGGGTGCGGAGTGTGCATGCATGTGTATCTGGGTGTGTGAAGGCGTGTGTGGGAGAACACATGAGTGCAGTGCGGTGTGTGCATGCATGTGAATCTGTGCATGTGTGTGTGTATACGAGTGTGTGGTTGTGCTGCACATGCATGTGAATCTGTGTGCGTGTGTGTGTATATGAGTGTGTGTGGTTGTGCTGCGCATGCATGTGAATCTGTGTGTACATGAATGTGGGTGTCGTGTGTGTGTGCATATGTGTGTGTGTGAGTCAGCCTCCCCTCTCTTCCCCTGCCTTGCCCTGTCCCTCCTCCTCCTGCCTGTTGGTGCGCCAGGGTTTCAGACTACTGCGGGAGGAGGAGTAGTGAAGGCAGCAGGCAGCTTCCTGTCCGAGGGCTGCTATTATGGCTGGTGTCTTTGTTTCCAGACCTGACAGGTGTTTAGACTTTCATGAGCGCTTATGCGGGTTCACCCTCCACTCTGTCCTCTTATTTAGGATCTGAGACACTCCACAAGAGGCCCTCGGGCACCCTTCGCTCTGACACACTCCAGCCGTTCAGGCCTCTCACCTCTCTGTGACCAGGGCCAGCCCATCTCACCCCAGCCACGTCTCCAGAAGGGGCAGGCAGCTTGTCTGCCATATGCGGACACACCCCCTCTCACATAGCCCTGCTGGAGCCCCAGTCGCTCGCCTCAGATTCAAGGGCAGCCAGGAGGCAGGGCGCACACTCAGCCCCACAGCAGGCCTCTCAGGATGTCCTGCCCTTGAATCCACTGCTTCCTCTCAGCCTTCCCATTCTCTGACAGGATCTGGAGGGATGTGTGCGGCCCAGAGTCTAAACCGGTTCTCTGCCCTGTCCTTCTGGCAAGAGATAGGATACATGGGGCTCTCACTGCAGAGTGTGGCATCTGTGGGTGACTCGGCCGCCGCTGGTACAGGAGGAACCTGTTACCATCCTGCTGCTGGTGTGTCCTATTAATGTTGGCTTACCATCGACAGGGTAGTGTTGGCCTGGCTCAACAACGTACCCCAGGACCTTAGCCAGCTTTCTGGTCATCCTTTACCTGCCCTACCGGCTCAGCTTTCTTCAGAGGACTTGTTGAGATCTGAGGAAACAATTGCTTTGAGAGCTCCATTAAACTCATTAATACTTTTGGTCCATTCTGGGGCACTTTCTTACCCACAGGCCTCCCCACCCCCTGCCCCCACCTGGTCCTCCAAGTCCCTGGACCTGGGCCATCTCCATCTGGGCAAGTCGCCCACAGCTCTGTGCCCAGCAGGGTGGCCCCCAGCAATGCCATACACACTGTCCTCTCTGCTGTCCTCTGCCAGGGCTGACCTTTGCCTGAAGTCTCCTTGCCACCCATCCACTCCTCCACTCTACCAGGCACTGTGCTTCACATTCTCTTTTGTTATTATTTGTTTTGTTTTTTCGAGAAGTGTCTCACTCTGCCACCCAGGCTGGAGTGCAGTGGCACGATCTCAGCTCACTACAACCTCCACTTTCCGGGTTCAAGTGATTCTCATGCCTCTGCCTCCCAAACAGCTAGGATTACAGACACAGGCGACCATGCTCGGCTAATTTTTGTATTTTTAGTTGAGATGAGGTTTCACCATGTTGGCCAGGCTGTTCTCAAATTCCTGACCTCAGGTGATCCACCCACCTCGCAAAGTGCTGAGATTATAGACATAAGCCACCACTCCCCGCCCACATTCTTTATTTTTAATTGATGCACAATAATTGTACACATCTATGGGGTACCTATGGTATTTTGATACATGTATACAATCTGTAATGATTAAAGCGGGGTAATTGGCATATCCATCACCTCGAACATTTATCATTTCCTTGTGTTGGGAACATTTCAAATCTCCTCTTCCAGCTAATTCGAAATATACAATAAATTACTGTCAACTAGAGTCACCCTACTGTGTTATAAAACTCTAGAACATATTCCTCCTATCTAACTGCATGTTTGTACCCGTGAACCAACCTCTCTGTATTCCTCCCAACCCCATTCCCAACTTCTGATAACTATCATTCTACTCTCTACCTCCATGAGAACAACTTTTTTATCTCCCACTTCTGAGTGAGATCATGACCTGCTGCTCTGCTGCTGAAGGGCAGTGGCAGCAGTCCAGGGCAGGTGGCCCTCAGGCTCTGGGGAGCACATACTTCAGCTCCCTTTGTCCCCAGGGGAGACTCCTTGGCATGCTGCATCACCCATTCCCCAAGATATAGGATACTATGTGGGCTAGAGTGCTGGGGACCTGGTCACACTCCTGGGTCCAGCCATTGTTGCAATGCTGCAGGCCTCTGGGTAGATGTGGGGGTTGTGGGTGAGTATCCAGGGATGTGGAGATGCAGGGGTTGTTGGACCCCGGGGGCAGGATGTAGTCTGGTGGTGGCTGGGTTCTTAAGATGGTGCTGTGCTGCAGCTGCTTTGGTCTCAGGGGGTGTGTGGACCTGGTATGAACACGATCTCTGGAGCAATGCAGTCACGTGGGCTCTAGGCAGTTCTTCATACTTGTCTCAGCCCATGAGGGCTGAAGCACTTTGCCATGATGAGGACTGCAGTGTAATGTGGACCACTGGGGATCTCTTGCTTACCTTTTCCCCTCCTGGCTCTGAGCCAATCCCTGCCCTCTCCTTCCATGCTTTAGAAGTTCCCTCTCACTTCCCTGTTGAATTCTAGTGTTCTCTCTTGGAAGCTCTATTTGATATGTGGTTATCTACTTGCTGTTTTGGTTGTTCTTGGTGGAGGGGGTGAGTTCAGGGCCCCTCTAGTCAGCCTTCTGGAAGCTCCTTCCCTGTGCATCACATTCTTTACGTCTCAACTTAAGGCCTCCAATCACTCCAAGAAACATTTCCATTACCCCTCCCCCAAGACAGAGCTAGAAGCCCATCCACATCTATGAGAGGTATGTTGGAATTGTGTGTCTCCTCATGTGTCTTCCTAACTGGATTGTGAGTCCTTAAGGAGAAAAGCTAGGTCTCACTCATCTCTGTAACCCCAGCACTTAGCACAGGGCCCAGGGCATAGTGTGGGTACTAAGTGCATGTGTGGTGAATGGATGCATAGATAGATGATTGGATGGGTAGGTGGGTGGATGGGGGGGTGGGTGGATAGATGGGTGTGTGGATGAATGGATGAATGGATGGTTGGATGGGTGGATGGATGGATACATGGGTAGGTGGGTGGTTGGATGGGTGGATGGAGAGATGGATGGGTGGATGGTTGGATGGGTGGATGGAATGGGTGGGTGGATGGGTGGATGTATAGATGAAGGGGTGGGTGGGTAGATGGATAAATGGGTGGATGGGTAGATAGATGGGTGGGTGGGTGGATGGATGGGTAAATGGGTGAATGGGTGGATGGATGAGTGAATGGGTGAATAAATAGATGATGGATGGCTGGATGAATGTATGATGGATGGATGGATGGATGGATGGATGGATGGATGGATGGATGGATGGGTAGATAGATGGGTGGGTGGGTGGATGGATGGATGGGTAAATGGGTGAATGGGTGGATGGATGAGTGAATGGGTGGCTGGGGGGCTAGCTGGCTTATTGGCTGACTGGTTGGCTGGATGCATGAATGGATAAATGGATAGATGGGTGAGAGAGAGGGTGGATGAATGAGTGGATGGGTGGATGGATAGATGGAGAGCTGGTGGGTGGATGGATGTGTGTAGGTAAATGAGTCTATTTCATGGCTTAGAAAAATTTCTATGATGAGACTCATCCCAGCTCAAGGACTTGAGGAAGCCCAACCTAATCATCTGTGATCAGGATATTCTTCTTGATCCCTCAACTATTGCCCAAGAGCCCCTTAGCCAGTCTGAATCATTTCTCCAAAGACCTATTGCTTAACCTTCTGGCAGCCCAGCTCTCCCTTTAATGGAATTCCCAAGTTTGGGAACTTCAGATTTCAAACCCTTCCTGGGGCATGCACATTGTGTATTGAGCGACAGTGGCCCTGGGCTCACCTCTGGGGTGGATAGAAGAGAAGATTGTTCAGGGGATCCGTGGAACCCTTTGCCTCAGGGAGCTTCTATGTATTGTTGGGGCTGAGGAAGGACAACACCAGGAGTCCTGGTCCAGCCTAGAGCCATTCAGTAGAAGTTACCCCTGGTCATTCATTCACATGTCAGTGCTGGGGAAAAAGTGGCAAGTAAAAGAGATGAAAATCCTGGATTTCACGGAGCTTATATTCTAACTGGGGGACACAGATGTAAGCAAACAAATAAATAAACTGCATGATATGTCATATGGAAATTCATAATGAAGGAAAATAAAGTAGGGAAGAGAAACATGGGGGATATTTGCAACTTTAAATAGGGTGGTAAAAACCTGACATAATAAATCCCTAATGCAGATGAGATGATGCCATGTAGACATCTGAAGGGAAAGCACTCCAAGTAAATGGCACAGCAAAGATAAACCTGGAATGTTGTTGAAACTTCAGGGAGGCCACTGTAGCAGAAGCAGCATGAGGTCAAGCAAGCCAGTAGGAGATATAGCCAGAGCAGTGATGAGTCCTACAGGACCTTGAAGGTACTTGAGGGTCTCTGGCATGTACTCTGAAAGAGATGGGTAGCTATTGGATGAGCAGAGAATGACATCGTCTAACTTACATTTTAACTAGATCACTGGGGTTGCTATATTCAGGATCGATTATAGGGTAGAAGCAGGAAATCTGCTGGAAGGTTACTGCAATAGCCCTAGCATGAGATGAGAGTGGTCCAGACCAGGTTGGTAGAAGTGAAAGTGCAGAGATCCTCTATATCCATAGAGGCAAAGCCTGTGATTGAGGGCTTTGCTCAGGGACTTAGGCATCCGTGGATTTTGATATATGCAGGAGTACTGGAACCAATTCCCCAAGGATATGGAGGACTGACTGTAGTTCTGTGCATCCCTGGACATCCCTGGAGTAAAGCCAAAGGCCAAGAACTGTGATTCAGAGACCTGGGGCCTAGAGGAGCAGCCTAGGGTAAGAGTTGAGTGTTCTGGAGTCTGGGTTCAAATCCCAGCCTCACTTCCTGGCAGTGTACTTTGGGCAAGTTATGGAACTACCCTCTGCCTCCCTTTCCCCTGAAAGTTGGAGATGATACCAATGTCATGGAATTATTATAAGGATGAATGAGGCAGTTCATGTAACCAGCTTAACACAGTGTCTGGCACCCAGTAAGGGCTTAGGAAGTGTTAACGGTCATTATCAGTTTCAGCTCTATTACTTACTAGGTTTGTAACTCTAGTGACTAGATGCACTCTCATTATTTTTCTTGTTCTGTCCCACTGTGACTCTAGCAAAGACAAAAATCTGAAACCTGAGACTTTCTCCTCTCCAAGAGATCCTGCTGTCTTTTGGAACCAGCTCAGCACTCTAGAGGGAGAGGCTGTCAGGCTATTGCCAAGAAAACTTCAGCCTCAGAAGCAAGCTGATGAAACAGGGCTGCCCCAGGTCTAGATGATAAAGGTAAACACTGACTCCAGCATCCCGTTTCCTCTTCCCTGGTATTCCAGCCAGGGCCCTACTTCCCCTCCCCCAATACCTTAACCTTGTCTTTTCTGATGCCTCCAGCCCTCCCAAAGCTCTGGGCTTTTGACCCTGCAGCCTGCCCAAGGCAGAAGGCTCCCTAGGAGGCTCCCCAGTCCAGGGAGAGGACTCTAGTAACTGGAGAGACTGAATTCATCCTTCTTCCTATCTCTTCTGGAAAAACCCTGTGTGTGTGCCTTAATGTTTCCAGCTCATCGTGCAAATACCCTTACTCACAACTGAGTATCTGCACTGAAAGCTCAGGCAAAGGAACACTGTAGCTCATCCTGGGCTGCTGGGTTTTGATCCAGCAGCTACCAGTATGAGGCTACCAGTATATGTGCAAGAGAGCTTGAGGGCACTCCTCCAGTTCTAGGTCATTCACAGGTGGGACTCTACCCCCAGAGAGCTGAGTGCTTTGACGCCACTGCTCTGGCCTCCTGCAGAATTGCCCCACTCTCTGTCCCCAAAGCCACATGCCTAGTCCATGTCAAAGAGCACCAGGGAAAATGGCCTCGCAGGCCTCTTAGGAGAGGCCAGTGCCTCCTGCCCCCAGATGAAGACCCATACAGAAATGTCTTTATGGAAGTCCAGACACGTTTTCCACATCTGGGAAGCAAGTGTGGAGCTGGGTGCTTGTTGTGGCCTGAGACGCAGAGTGAGGGCTTTCACGTCCACTGCCAGCTGTGCAGTCCCACACTGCCGTCTTCCCCTGAGCCTATTGTCCCCAGGCCCAGGGCCTCAGATCTCTGTCTGGAGACAGTTCTCCAGAGAGTAAATGTCTCTGGAATATGGGGTATGGGAGTAAGTGAGTAGGTCCCTGGTTGAGGGTGGGAAAGGAATCCCAGTCTTTAACTGCTCCTTAAACTTTCAACCCATCTTCCTGTTTTCAGCTTCTTCATTGTACTCCACCCTTTAGAGATTTCTGGCACTTCCAATTCTTAAGAAACTTCCTTCACGTTGGCTTCTCAGCCGCAGGCTAAGAGGTGTTAGTTTTCTTTTCTCTGCTAATCGGTTTCATCTAGTCCATCCTCTTTCATCTTGCAACACTTTGTTGACATCTCTCATCGCCTAGGCCCAGTGGATTTAAGTGTTTCTGATTCTTTTGTGGTTCTTTAAGAGGAGCTTCCAGAACAAATGAGTTTAATCTCTGAATTTAAATGGAGCCATCTCCAGTTTTTAGTTCCTACATCCTGGCTTTAGATAAATAAATAACTACAAATGTGTGTATAAGGATACTTTATGTATTATCATAAGCTACCTCAAACCCTTACAGCCACAGATTTGGAAACATGTACCTAAAAACACATGTCTGACACATCTTCCATTTTTAACAAAACAGTTGCTACTGGTTTATTCAAAGGAAATAGAATGTAATAATGAGTTTCAGGTAGCACCGAGAAAGCAGAGACTACTCTTCACCCAATGGGAGCCTCCTGAAACCAGAGGCAGCCATGCTGTTTATGGAGATACAGGGGGAACAAAGAGGGTGGGATGAGGCCCCACGCCAGTGCAGCCTTTCTGCGTTACAGGAGCAAGGACGGAGAACAAGAGAGAGCCTCTGACTCACTGAGGGTCACACAGGGGCAAGGCTGGGCTTGATCCTGGCTGTCTAATGGGGGCCCTCCACACCCTGAGTGCCCGGATGGGACCCCTCGGGAGCAGGCCTTGGGGCAGCAGTAGAGGAAGTGGGAGCAGGTGTGTGGTTGGGGAGAGGGGAGAGGGAGGGGGCTGGGAGTCTTGCCAAATTCATCAACCAGATCCCAACTCTGTACTTTTATAGGATGAGATGGCTTCTTTGGGCCGGGCACTGATTTTCCCTAGGGGATGCTGGGGCATTGGGCAAGCTCTGTTGCTTGACGCATTCCAGTCGGCCCTCTGCCTCCCAGGCCATGCTGAGACTGCAGGTGAAGAAGAGGGGAAACCCCCTTACAAGGGCCTGGGGAGAAGGGTCCGGAAAGGTGGCCTTCCTGCCGCATTCTCTCTCCTGATTGCTGTGCCCAGCCTGGCTACTGCCCTCATCCCTGCTGTCTACTGTGAGGAAGGAATGATGGGTGCCTATGAGAAGCCTCCAGGAGGGTGACTCCCTCCAAGTCTTACCCCATCCTACTCTGGCCTGAACTTTGCTTTCTTTTTCTTTTTCTTTTTTTTTTTTTTTTCGGGAGGGGGTTTCCCTTTTTTTGCCCAGGCGGGGGTGAGGTTGCAAGATCTCGGCTCATTGCAACCTCTGCCTCCCGGGTTCAAGCGATTCTCCTGCCTCACCCTCCCGAGTAGCTGGGATTATAGAAACGTGCCACCACGCCCAGCTAATTTTTGTATTTTTAGTAGAGACAGGGTTTTAGCATCTTGACCAGGCTGGTCTTGAACTCCTGACCTCATGATCCACCCGTTTCGGCCTCCTAAAGTGCTGGGATTACAGGCATGAGCCAGCGCGCCCAGCCTTTTTTTTTCTTTTTTTGAGGCAAGGTCTCCTCTGCCGCCCAGGTTGAAGTGCAGTGGCACCATCATAGTTCACCGCAACCTTGAACTCGTGGGTTCGAGCAGTCCTCCTGCCTCAGCCTCCCAAGTAGCTAGGACTACAGGTGTACACCACTATGACCGGCTGATTTTTTTAAAAAAAAATTATGTAGAGTCAGGGATCTCACTGTGTTGCCCAGGCTAATCTCAAGCTCCTAGCCTCAAGTGTTCTTCCAGCAGCCTCTCAAAGTGCTGGGGTCACAGGCATGAGTGCTGAGATTACACTACACCTGGACAGGTTTTGCATTTCAATAAGTCTTCATACTCGTGGCAGGGCAGAAAGCAGGGCCAGGACTGAGGTGAGGCAAGCAAAGGCCCAGGGTGCAAAACGTTAGGAAGGCACCCAACCTCAAGCTCATGCAAATGCAGGGCTGGCACCTGAGAGTGAACTCCTCCTATCCTGGCCCCAGCAGAAAGCTATTCTTCTACCTATAGCTGCCCTGGAACTCTGTATCCCAACAGTCCTAATCCTGAGGCTGAGACCAGGCAGCCAGCATGGTGAGTGTGTACAGCTCCTTCTCCGGAAAAGGGCCTCCCTCAACCTCTCACCCCAATACCTCTTCTGCTAACATCCTGTGGTCCAGGATAGACAGTTTGTGCTGAAATGCCACCTCTCTCTGGCCAAGCCCCTCATTAGGGCTCAGGGTGAAGAAAACAAAGGAAGGGGAGGGTTCCGTCCCCCCAGCACCTCCTTTTCTTTTCCTGCAGTCCTTGCAAGAGCAGCTCATTCCCTCCCCACACCCCCTTGGGTATTGATGGCTCACATGGCTCGAAAGTTCTTCCTTATAAGGATGGCTTTGTGAGTGACAAGGTTTTATATCAGCTCCTTCTTTCCTCCCCTGATTCAGACACAGTCTGTATTAAAGAATGTTTGGAGAGAACAGTAATTATATTGCTTTGGAGTAACTGCTAACAAAGTATTTCCAGATAAAAGTCCCTCAGGGTCTACTTTAAAGAAGAGATAAGACTTATTTGCAATTAGCACAAGCTATTTACATACAAACTGTTGCACCGAAGTCTAGAAAACACTCTCGCTCTTAAGTAGGTTAAACAAAAGCCTTCTAATGTTGTTTTCTTGGTTCTTTGGCTAAACAACTCTTTACATCCAAAATTTTGGTACAAGCAAACTCAGCTCAGTCCAGGTACATCCTTTCTGGATATTGATTTGTGGAGTACAAATGGATGAGTTTGGACAGGGCTATGGGTGCCCTACTTCCTGAGGACCCTTGGTGTGTCCATCCTGAACAGGCACTCCCATTACTCCCAGCCCCTTTTCAGAGCCTGGCACCAGGCATCAACCACCCACAGACATCCCCAAATGCCCTGAGCAAGGTTAAGATAAGGGGGTTTCAGGGAACAGATAGGGCCATCTCAGCCTTGGACAAAGGGAATAAATAGACTCTCTAAGAAAGGAGGTTTTGGACAGAAGGGCCTGGAGAGAAAAGTACATTTTAGTCCTAAATTTAGAAGGTAGAAGGGGTAGTTTTGGTAGGGGCACCTGAATGGTGTTGCAGGGGAGGTTGCTTATGAACAGGAGGGAAGATGGGTCTGTACTTCTAGCCTAGTGGCCTCAATGTGCCTTTTCTTCTAGAGTTTCCAACTGAATGCAGAAAAAAAAATTGTTTTATCAGTGATTTGAGAAGTCTTAGTGCTGAGACCTCAGCCACTAGCCCCCTGCTGGACAGGGACTGCTGGTGGTTGACCATGGCAGGAAGTGGCCAGAGGAGAAGGGTAGATATTGATAAGGTCTGGGAAACCACCTAGGAAAAGGAGAGGGAGGAGAGCCAAGAGGATCAAAGAGAAAGCCAACAGAAGGCAGGGTTTAAAACAAATAATATCATCATCATCTTAACAGCTAATATTTATATAATGCTCACTATAGTTGAGACACATGTTAAGTGCTTACACATATTATGCTCATCAAATTCTCATAAAAGCCTATGCGGCAGATACCATTATTATCCCCCTTTCATAGATGAAGGAGCCAAAGCACAGAGAGTTTAAGTAACTTGCCCAAAGTCACACAGCAAGCAGCTAGCGCAGGAAGCTCAAGAGTGGGCTTTTCATCAAACGATATGTTCAACGGAAGCTCCATATTTAAAACAGACCAAAGAGTAGCTGCTCTGACTGGTTGCAGGACCAGGGTGGAAATCCCAGGCCACTCAGTGGTGGATAAGTGTGGGTAGAGACATGTTATTTGCCAGGTTGAAGACTGCTGAATAGGGCATGTAACTGAGGGCCAGAGGGAGTGAGGACAGGACAATGCCTGCAAGAGAAGGATCTTGTTTCCCACTTCCCAGGAGTGGGAGGGGCTTCCCATGGCCTGCAGAGCACTGGGGAGGAGAAAGAGGAAGAAGCCAGGTGTGAGGTTGCAGGTGATGGTGAGGACTGGGGGAGCTATAGGGAGAAAAGTACTGGCTGGGAGGCACCCGAGAGTGTCTGGGAGTGAGATGAAGACAGATTTCACTCCTCCTTAACCTGAGGGGTCATTATGGTGACAGGAAGTCACAGGGCACATATGTGGATGTTTTCTGAGAACCTCTTTCTCCTGGGTGCTGCAATGGGAAAGGGGCGGGGGCAGAGTCTAGGAAGACTGAATAAATTTTCATGTGTTGAGTGGACACAAAATCCAAGGAAAGAGAACTGCTCTTCTCGAATCCCTCTCCCTTCACCCCAAAAGCAGCCCAGACCTTTCCTCCCAGGATCACCTCCATCTTAAATGCTAACAGATTAAACAGACAAACGGATAATAGAGGGAGGTAGGAACTTGAAATAGAGACCTGTGGCATTTTAGAGTTGGAAAGAGCTTAGGCTACCATCCACACCAGCAGAGCCAGAGAAGAGAAATGTCATGCCACATTCACAGGACTGGCTGGGGTGAGCACATGGATCAAAAGAGATACAGAGAGAAAGGTATGGAAAACTACAGACTTAGGTTCATCTCACTTGAACAAAAACTAAGAATCTAAACATTCATTAACCTTATGTAAACTATGGCCTTTACTTAATGCATCAATATTGGTCCATCAATTGTAACAAATGCTCCACATCAATGCAAGATGTTAATAATGGGATAAACTGGTGTGGAGATGACAGGATAGATGGAAATCTTTGTATTTTATGCTCATTTTTCTGTAAACGTAAAACTGCCCTACAAAATAAAATATATTACTTTTTTTTCAAAGTTCATTAATGTGGGTTCTGTTTGCAGTTTTTCATTCACTGACCCCACACTTTTTGGAGGGCAGATTCTAGACAATGCAAAGAGCATGTGAGCATGGGCTCTTATAAGGGAATAGAAAACCAACACCCGTTGAAAATCAAGTTCCTTCTCTTTTATAGAGAATCCAAGTAGCCCTCCAGTTCAAACACTCATCTGAAGATTGATCAAAAATGGGAACTTTTGACCAGGCATGGTGGCTCACACCTGTAATCCTAGCACTTTGGGATTAAGCTGGGAGGATAACTTGAGCTCAGGAGATCGAGACCAGCCTGGGCAATATAACAAAACCCTGTTGCTACAAAAAATAAAATAAAATAAAAATTAACCAGGCATCATGGCACACACACCTGTGGTCCCAGCTACTTGGAAGGCTGAGGTGAAAGGATGGCTTGGGTCCAGGAGGTTGAGGCTGCAGTGAGCCGTGATTGTGCCACTACACTCAAGAAAAAAAAAAAAAATCCCCTTTACAATTCATACCTAAAGGAAATAGGTCAATTAGATGGTTGGTCCACAGTCATAGAACAGATTCTTTAAGAGACAAAGAGGTAAAAGAAAGAAATAGATAAGAGAAAAGAAGGAGTGGGAGGGGGGAAGAAGAGGGTGAAAGAAGGGTAGAAAGGGAAGAGGAAAATAAGAGAAAAAGGAGAGAGAACGAGGCAAGTTGGTGAGAGCTAGACAGATAACTGATAGTGTCTCCTATCTTGGACAAAGACAGAGGCCTGGAGAGGCTTCCTCTGACATGCCCTGGGTATGCACCAAAATAAACACCCAGCACGAGTAAGGTGTAGTTAGCAATGCAGTTCATTTTTATTAGTTATAAATAAAGTACAAAAAATCCACCAAAAGTGAATCTAAGCATTTACACAATTCCTAATGTCTCCACCTTTTCATTGATGCACTATTGCTTTAATATTCATAATAAATATTCTTCTAGCTTTCTGCTATAAAATAGTCTATGTAGCAAAATGTTGCACAGCACAACAGAACAGAACAGCAGGAGGATTACAAAAAAGGACAATCAACACTGAGGATAATCCTTTCACTTACCAGGGGCAACCAAATTACCCCCTCAAGGGCTGGTGCGGCTGGCTCCATGGCTGAGAAATGAGCCGCATCCGAGGCCAGGGGTGGAGTGGGGGCAGAGGCTCAAAGGTGAGGGCACAGGCCAGCCAGGGCAAAGGGCCCCTTTCCTCTCTGACCCTGCAGAGCAGCATAAGGCATGCCCATCCAGGAGCCCTGCCAAGGACGTGGTGTCTGCCAGGCCCAGCAGTGTGGTGGTCATGCTCCCTCCAGTGTGGTGGGGGACTCCATGAGCTGTCTCCAGGGAAAGCAAGGCTCCAGGCTGGAGGCAAAAGGGGAAGCTGGGCAGGAAGCCCAGAGGGGCATCCATCGCTCAGCTGGGGCAGAGTTGAGGCTTTGGGGACCATACACAGCCCGGTGCTCACACAGCCTCGCTGGGCAGTATGGCGAATCTCGGTCTCCACTTCCTCCACATCGGCACCTTCCCCATGGGGCCTCATCCCCACCAGGTAAAGGCAGTGATGTAAAGAGGCAAGAAGGAGGATAAGCTGGGAAGGAGGGGAAGGAGAAGAAGCAGGAGAAAAGCAGACAGGCCAGGTCCCAGCTGACTCAGGGGGCTACTCTCAGGGGTGTGAACTCCCTCTCTCTCCTTTTGGCTCAGAGGCATCAGGCTCACAGCTGTGACAGCCTTTGACGGTGGCTTCTCCATGTCCTCCCCCATTATTCCTCTACAGGGGCAGGGGAACTGGAGGCCCACTCCCAGTCCTCCACAGAAGCTCCTCCTGTCCACAGCCCCCAGGGAGCAAAGGCAGAGGGAGACGGACAGAGGAAATGCTGGGAGCAGAGACCTTGATTCCAAAATCTATGTCCCAATCTGTTTTCCATGGGAAGCATCTCAACAATGAAGCCTCTGGGAGATGATAGGATGGGGGTGCCAGTCCCAAACCCATAGTTTGGGGCTCCTTTCTGCCTACCCCATCCCTATCTCTAACAAGACATGGATTTCAGCTCACTCTCCAAATGACTGCCCAAGCCTTGTGAAAGGGCATGTCCCATGTGTGTTCACCTAACTCACCTCCCTGTCACCCACAGGATGCCACATATAACAGGACAGAAACCCTCCCAGAAATCAACTCTGAGCAAGCTCAGATAAATTCTCAGCTCACTCTCTCTATTCTTCTCTTCCTTCCTCTCCTCTTCTCCTCCCAATCCTTTCTCCCTCTTTCCCTCTTTTATTTTGAGACCGAGTTTCACTCTTATCACCCGGGCTGGAGTGTCCTGCCTTAGCCTCCCGAGTAGCTGAGATTACAGGCACCCACCACCACACCCAGCTAATTTTTGCCTTTTTAGTAGAGACAGGGTTTCACCATGTTGGCCAGGCTGGTCTCAATCTCCTGACCTCAAGTGATCTGCCCACCTCAGCCTCCCAAATTACTGGGATTACAGGTGTGAGCCACCGCGCCCCGCCTTTTCTCCCTCTTTCTTCTCTCCTGAGAAGGTGAGACAGCACAGCACAGTGGTTTCCCACGGGATCTGTGTCATATTCTACTTGAAACCGAGGGACCCTAAAGATCTCCCAGTTCTCCTCACTCACCCCACCCAGAAAACTGAGACTTAGGGGCCAAGGGACTTGCTCAGGGTCACTGGGATGTCTATCATGGAGCAGATCTGAAAACCTGAGCCTCTCAGCTCCCCAGTCCAGGGCTCGTTCTAAGAAATCAGCCTTTTTGGCTCTCTGATATTCCTCTTGTCATGTCTGGAGGACTCCAATTCTGGAGTTGGAGGCCAGGTGGAGACAGTGCCCCCTAGTGCCCCAAGACTTTCCTCAGAGGATAGCGGCTGGGTGGGCTGGGCTGAGGTTGTGGGAGGAGCGAGGGAGTAGGAAAGGCAGGTTCAAGCTGGAGAGGTGGGGTTGTGGGGAGAGGGGGGTGCCAAGGATAGCAAGTGAAAGGATTACCCCAGTCTGCTGACAAGTGCAAATTATATTTATATATGTGCTAAATACAGTCACTATATTGGAGTTTTTCACTAGATCACAGCATACAGAATCAAAGGTTTGCATTTCGTATGGAATGTATCCAAAGAGGCCAGCACCACGTTAGGACAGCTTGCAATCACACACCCTGATAGTTTGGACGAAATAAAGTTTGCAGAATTGTATTTAAATTTTTTTTGTATTCGTAGTTGTTTGTCATCGTACCAATGCATGCAAAGCATTCCACTCCCAGAAACAACGCCAAAATGAGGTAATAGGAGTAATAAAAAAAATTAGTATCCTTTCTAAATAAATAAATTATAATTAAAAATGCAAAACAACTATAAAAATAATTAAATAAGAACCCACGATATCTACAAGTTAGTCATAAATTATGATTGTTAAATATAAGGCATTTAAACTCACAAAACCCTGTAAACTAGCAACGTGCCATGTTTTTTGTTTTTTGTGTTTTTTTTTTTCATTTTTGTTTTTCTATCAGCTGAAATCGCTCTAGCATTTGCTCTACGCGCGCAGGAGATGAAACACAAGGGGGCCTGACAGACGTTGCTACAGCCCCACGCAGGGAGTGTTTGTCCCGCCGGCAGGCGGGGGGCTTAGGGGATTTCTTTAGGAAAAAAGAAAAAAAGTCTGGTGCTTTTTTCTTCACCATTGAAAAAACTGTGCTTGTTCATTAGGCGTAAAGAGTTAAGAATACTTGCACGGAGGCTGGGAACATTTGCAGAAGAGGAGCTTGAGTCCTGCCACAGGTGGTGGCCAAGGGCGACAGGGGGCCGAAGGGGGTCCTGGCCAGGTGGAGGGGCAGCCCCTGCTCACCCTCTGCTTGCACCCAGCCAGGCTTGTGGTGTTGGGTTGATTGATTGGCATCCTCGGTGGACCCGCGGCGGCACAGCTGCGGCAGCGGCTAGGACGCCCAACTTAAACCCTGGGGCTGCTCTCACCCCAGAAGGCACTCATGCGTCTCAGTCAAGAAGGGGTCTGAGTCCCTTGAGTTGAGCAGGAGGAGGACTTACCAGTGGTCTCCCCTCCTGGAGGTGGTGGATGTGAGATGCTGAGGCCTGACCCTGCCTCTTCTCCACTCTTCCCAGACTCCCTGACCAGTGCCGGGAGCAGAAGCACAGACCCGGCCCTCTCTTCTCCCCCAAACAGCTGCCGGGCTAAAGAAGTGGGAGCTGCAGGGTTCTGAGTGCCCCATCACCTCCTGTCCCCACCTGCAGTGGACAAGGTCCCCAGAGATGGGAAGGAGGAGGGGCTTCAGGGTCTAACCCCAAAGTAAGCAGCTTCCCTCTTACTTCTGGTGGTCCCCTCCCCAGTCCCTAATATTAGCCTGGGGCAGAGAATTGGGAGGGGGAGGGGACCAGGGCCCACTGTCTCACTCAGTATGTGTGCCCCCAGCCCAGTCTGAAACAGAGTGTGTGCCCACAGAAAGTCCTTTTCAACAGTTGGGTGGGCACACAGCTCTGCCACCTTGAAGAAGATGTGTTGATGTTAGGGAGGATCACAAAGTGTGAGTGTCAGAAGAAAATTAGCAAGCATCCAAGCCAACCTCCTTAGGTTGTAACTGAGGAAACTGAGGCCCAGAGAGACAAAGGGAAGTTTCTATTGTTGCCCACTTTGTCAGTGAAGAGCCCAGACTGGAACCTGGGACACCAGCTCTAGTTCTATCCTGGCCTCTCCATTGACTCCCTCCCACTTGCCAGCCTTTCAGGCCAGTCTCAGCAGAAAGAATGAAAGACTGAGATTAAGAGAGGAATGACCTTCCTAGACCACCCTAACTACCTCCAGGCCAAAGCCATCTTCCGATGATTTCTTGGTTTTCACCCAGCCATTGGAGAGAATGGGGCAGAATTCTCAACTTCCTGTGGCTATCAGTAACTAGCTTTCCCCCAAAATCCTGACTCAGATGTACTTTCCCCACTGGTGGGATCTCCAGCCTTCAGCCCTGGAGACATTTTCATGCACTGGAGCTACTGAGTTGGACACTGTGATGCTCACTGCTGCTAACACTGAATCAGGTTATTCACCATTTTGGCAGCATTGGATGTGTCTCGTCTCCTCAGCTAGATTGCGAGCTCCTCAAAGCTATTGTCTCTCCCAGCGCCTGCACCGGTAGGCACTCAATAAAGATTTTATAGAACACCAAGATATTAGTGCTGGGAGAAACCTCCTACCAGGAGCCACTTCCCCCACTCTCTGCCTGCAGGTGGCCAGAGCAGCCATTCCCACAAGAACCTATAGTGCTAGAAGCTCTTCCTCAAGCTAAGATCTGCCCGCCTGTTACTTTTACCCATTGGTACTGGTTTTACCCTTGTAGCAGCAATACAGACTCAAATTTCCTTCACTGTATGGAATTTCTTCAAATACGTGACAAGTATCCTGTCCCCCTCACCCCAGTCTTACTGATATGAGGGCATTGAGACTGGGTTAGGGATGGAGGTGAGGGGGAGACTTAGAGAGCAGTGCAAATGGGGGAATGGTCCGGGATGGGGCTCAAAGGAAGGTGACAGAATTCCAGCTAATCTGGTGTCATCCACATAGGGAGAAAGAAAGTTGGGTTTGGATTGGAATTTGGTGGATTTTCCCATCTCCATTCTTCTGTCCTCTTATCTCTCTGCTCCCTTTGGGGTTCAGGAAAATTGTGAGATGGTGCAGAAAGACACACTGTATCAGGTCTGTGTCTCCCAGTATGCCCATCCCAACACCCCACGAGGTTCTCAGAAGAGAGCATAGAACACACTGGACAGAGAATATGAATCCTCACAACATCTAGGTGAGGTAGCAGGACCAGAAATGGGTTTGCACTGTTATCTCTCCCCACTCAAAGGAGAAGGAAACTGAGGCATAGAGAAAGGAAGGGACTTGCCCAAGATTATCAAAGAGTCAGAGAAGGAGCCAGAGACCAGGGACATGGGGCCTCCCAAACCAAGATGAGGGGCCTCCCAAACCCAGCTGATGTGGCCTCAGAGTCAGGGCCATCTCTGAGGGACTGTGTCAGGACTGGAGACATCCCAGGGGATGCTCAGCTTCCTCCCCAAGGTCCGCGGTATTGACCTCAGCCCTGAGTGCTGGCTGAGAGCACTGTGGCCAAGACCGAGCGGCCATCACCTATGCTGTCTTATCTGCATCATCTGGTTAATTTTTTGCATAGGGAGGCAGTGGCTATGTTGCCTCTTTGTGACAGGCAAGAGCACAACCTAAAGGAAGGAGTTGGAGTAAGCATGGGCCTCTCCGCTCCCAGGAACACAGCGAGAAGCTGTAGCTGAGGGCTGAGCCCTCCCTGCTTTAGTGTGGAACTGGGTGGGGGTTATAACTGGGGTCATGCAGTTGAGCCCTGGGCCTGGGGAGCCCCGCCTAGATGAACTCTCCCTTCACCTACTGGAGCTCTGCTGCCTTCCCTCACCTCGGCTAAACCCTCAGAGGCCGGAATAAGACCCCACCAGCTCCTTTTCCAGCTCTCCCTCTCCCAGACCTCCTTCCACACTCCGTGCACTGTAAACATGAGAAAAACAAAAGCCAAGGTAAAAACAAAAACTAAACGAGAACCCCCCCTCCCGCCTCCCAAATTGGGTGAAAAACAAAATCCTTTTTCACCGTAAACAGAATTTGGCTTTTTTTTCTTCTACCTTTGATTCCTTTTTCCTTTTCTCTCATAAAGACGGGAAGATTGGGGCTGTCGTTGGTTCGGTCAGGCACCAAAACAAGAAACTCAATGAGAAATATTTGGTGCGAATTCGGTAATAGCGACATGTCCACCACAAGATGACTAGAGCACCACACACAACATTTTTCTTAAGCTAACATGCTCTGGCTGCCATCCACAGAAATAGCTAGAGACCCCTACATGGTTCCTACATGGTCGAGAGGTATATATACAATCCTTCAGAGGACAGGATTGAGGGGCCCATCTGTCAGCTAGTGCCTTCAGGATCCCACCTGGGTTCTCCGCAGCCTGGGCCCCTCCTTCCCGCCCTTGCGCTGGGCACGGCCAGCTCCCTCTCTCCTGCTCAGCCAGGCGGATGGGGACAGTCGCCATTCCGGAGAGGTGGGTCCTCCCCCAACCCCTCCTCTCCCTCGACACCGATACCACCAACTCCTCTTTCCACAAAATGTGCTTGCAGGCTTTTCCTCTACGTCAAATGGCTCAGAAGGCAAAGTTTGGCTGCAAGGGCTATGGCCGTGGGGGGACCTGGTGAAGGAAATGGGGTGTCCACTGGCTAATTCCTCCCTCAGCTGTCGGCTCCCAGTTGTGTCTCAATGTCCACTCGGCAGATGGGGCATTTCTTGCTCATGGCGAGCCACTGGTCCACGCACAGTTGGTGAAAGAGATGCATACAGGGTAGGCGTCTGGAAGAGAGGAGGGAGAGTCAGGGGCCCTGCAGGAGCTGAGGGACACTGAGCAGACCAGGAGACACACACCTAGGACCCCTGGGAACTGCCCGGCTATGGAGGGAGGCTATGGCTGAGATGGGAAACAGTGAAGCCTCCACCAGGAAGTGCTTTCAGATGAACCTGAAACAAAGCCACAATTTTGTCTTAGACCCATTCAGACAGAACACCACACTGTTCTCTTACACTTTTCATCCTCGCGTCCATACCCGGTCATCACACATCTAGAACATTTCATACCCTACCTTCCCAGGGCAACCATGAAGCACATTATAGCACACTTGGCACACACGTGCACAAGCAAACAAGCACCCCAACTCTCAGACACACGGCGCAGTGATTGGTCACCAATACCTATAAGAGAGGGTAGAGGGAATCAAATGGCGGTCTCCTACCTCACATCTTCTCCATCTTCCAGCATAGACAGACAAATTGTGCATTTCTCATCTGTGTCTGACTCCTCCCCCTCATCCTTCTTGCCCTTGCCATCCTGGGGTCTTCGCTATGAGAAGCAGAGAGAGGAGTATTCATTACCGGGGCAGACTCACCTGGTGGCTGTTGGCTTTCACCCACAGGCTGCTCTTCCCCTGGGAGTCAGGTTTTTTAAAGTTTGTTTCTGTTTTTGAAATGGATTCTTGCTGTGTTGCCCAGGCTGGAGTGCAATAGCATGATCTTGGCTCACTGCAACTTCCACCTCCTGGGTTCAAGGGATTCTCCCACCTCAGCCTCCCAAGTAGCTGGGATTACAGGCACCTGCCATCATGCCTGGCTAATTTTTGTATTTTTGTAGAGACAGGGTTTCACATGTTGGTCAGGTCTTGAATTCCTGAGCTCAGGTGATCTGCCTGCCTTGGCCTCCCAAAGTGCTGGGATTACAGGTGTGAGCCACCGTGCCTGGTCATAAAGTTCTTTCTTTTTTTTTTCCTTTTTTTGAGACGGAGTCTCGCTGTGTTGCCCAGGTTGGAGCGCAGTGGCGCAATCTCGGCTCACTGCAAGCTCCGCCTCCTGGGTTCACGCCATTCTCCTGCCTCAGCCTCCCGAGTACCTGGGACTACAGGCACCTGCCACCACACCCAGCTAAATTTTTGTATTTGTAGTAAAGATGGGGTTTCACCATGTTGGCTAGGGTAGTCTCCATCTCCTGACCTCGTGATCTGCCCACCTCAGCCTCCCAAAGTGCACAGATTACAGGTGTGAGCCACCGCAACCAGCCTTTAATTTTTTTTAGAGATGGAGTCTTGCT
>NW_012116254.1:3074816-3132366 GCF_000951035.1 Colobus angolensis palliatus | reverse complement strand
GCCTCGGCCTCCCAAAGTGCTGGAATTACAGGCGTGAGCCACTGCGCCTGGCCAAAGTTCTTAAGTAATACCCAGAACTCCTTCCCACCTACTCTTCTGCAGCAAGGGGAGTAGGAAGAGGTCAAGTGGACATCATTTTTGCTGTCCCAGGCACTTTCAAGGGATACAGAGCTTAGAAAGAAATTGGGTTCCTAATGAATCGATGCTTTGCAAAGCTATAACTGTGCACAGTTTCCCTTTTCTGGTCCCTTCACACCATCCACTCCCCCTCAACACCCTTTACAACCTAGATTCCTGCCTTCAGGTTTCTCCCTCCACTTTCAGGCCCAGCAGGCTTCATTTATTCTTTCAGTCAACCACTGTTGACTCATTTATTCACTGATAACTACATGAAGACATCAACTCTTACAAACTGTAGCCATTTTTATCAACTATTTATATTGTGGGATTTATCTAGTTCACTTAAGATAGGCACTATTGTAAAGCAATCATGAAACACTGTTTATACTTGTTGACTTCCCTTGTACTGTTTTTAATTTTATGCTAATTATTTGAAAATAGTTTACTATTATGCAGAAGCCATATGTAGAATCATTATATAGTTTACCATTATGTAAAGTCTCAAGTTCAGATGGCATGGACTCATGGCTTACCCTTCTTTAAGCCCCATAGTTGGTCACTTACAAAGCATATTAGTACTTGGTAAATATTTTGGGAAGAAGAAATCTAATCAGTGAGTGAAATCAGCCCACTTTTCATGTTCACATCTTCCCACTGTGCCATGAAACAGTCTAACAATAACCGTAAGAGGAAAATTACCCATTCTGTCCCTCTCCAGAGACAGGCTGACTTCAAGGTCATTTTGCAAAGAGAAAAATCTGAAGAGTCACAAGATGAAGACTACCCAGAGAATGACTGCAGGGCAAGGCCCAGATGCCAAGTCTCCCTTCTCTGGCCCCTGGTCCTAAACTCTGGAGATCCTGAGTCTGATTTAGTCTGGGGAATACTGTAACCTCGCTGGAACACACAAGAAAATCTATTTGTTCTGCTTTCTGCCTCACTGTGCCCTATATACTCCACTGCAAACCCTGCTAGGCTTCTGTAATAAGTTTTCCCTTATCTAGAATCCAGAAAATCAGAATTACACCCATAGTTCCGTATAATTGTCATGGCTTTTGAGTATGAATAGAGTCATGATGATCTGCCTGCTTAAGAGTCCAGCTATGTTTGCTGGAAGAGTGGCCTTCATTTAGCTGGCCCTGCTAGAAAAGGGAGGTCCAATAAAATGTATTGGTAAGAGTCACCTATTTGTCTACTTTCTATTATTTTTTGCCATCATTATTCATGATTTTCCTTTTATAGTTAGTAATTTTAGCTTAATATTACCCTGTTTTGCTGTCTAATCTATATATCTTCTCATTTCATTAACCTTCTCTTTAATTTTTTTTTTTTTTTTTGAGATGGCCTTGCACTCTTGCCGAGGCTGGAGAGCAGTGGTGTAATCATGGCTCACTGCAGGCTTGACCTCCCAGGCTCAAGCAATCCTCCCACCTCAGCCTCCTTAGTGGTTGAGACTACAGGTGCACACCATCATGACTGCTAATTTTTCTTTTTATTGTAGAGACAAAATCTCTCTGTGATGTCCAGGCTGGTCTCAAACTCCTGGGCTCAATCTATCCTCCTGCCACAGCCTCCCAAAGTGCATGAGCTAGTGCTCCCAGCCCCCTTTTAACTACGATGTTATTGATGTTAATTTTATGTGTTGCTTTCATATCTCTTTCTAGTTCTTATTCTTTGCATATTTTTCTATTTTGACTCGGTATTTTCTATATTTTTATTCTTACATCATTATTTTAAAGTATATTTTTATTATATATAATTACACTCTCAATTTAAATTTTTAAGGTGTTTTTTCTCCTTTATTGTCTTTTTCACTTGTGTATAATTTTTAAGGGTTTTTTCCACATTTTATTTGGTTCCTAACTTTTGTCATTTCTTATTTTTAATTCATTTTTTCTTTTTAATAATATTTTTATTCCCTTCTTTTCATTCTCTTGTTTACCTGAGCCCTTTATCTACTTGATTCAGTCCATTTCTCCTTTTCATTCTTAGCATTGGTTCTCTTCACAATTTCCTTGTGCCTGTTGAAGTGACAGCAGGTGAGGTGTGCATCCTTGGTAGGAGTAAAAACCCCCTGGTCCAGGACACAGGTGCTGCTCCTGGACTCAAATACACCACTCATTTCCTTCTATGTTCTTCTCCAATAGCTTAAAACTCTCTCTCTCTCTCCAGAGAATGATCATTTTCCCCATGTAGATGACATCCTTATTTAGTGAAATGCTGCCATTTCCTCTATTAGCACACTAGCCAAGTTCTGATACATAGTAGGTACCCAATAACTGCAGTCAAAATCATTTATGAATAAATCCAATGCCTTGAGAGGAGCTGCCTATACTGATTCATGGTCTTTGACATTGACACCACTAGCACATGGGCTAGGGGAAAGCCTATGAGAAAGCATCAAGGTAGCAGCAGCTTACCATTCCTGGGCACTTAGTAGGTACCAGGCACTGTGCCAAGCTGTTCAGGTGCATCATCCCATTGAATCCCCACAGCACCCCGTATGGTAGCTACTAATGAGATCACTCCCATTTCACATTTTTAAAGGGGGAAGTGGACAGGGAGGGGCCAGAAAAGCCAAGCAAGTTGTCCAAAGTCACGGAGCTATAAGGGGTAGAATGGAGAGTCGAAATTGGCTCTAACTCTAAGAGTGCTCTCGACCAATGCACCCTAGGGTCTCAAGATGGTCTCTGGCTCGACCATGATGAGGACAGTCCTCCTCTAAGATTCTTAACGTTTGTCAAGCTTTTAATTTCCCCTGGGAAGGATGAATGTTTTAAAAATGTATTAATATTTATTTATTTATGTATTTATTTTTATAATAGATGTTATTTTGTAGAGCAGTTCTAGTTTACATAAAATTAAGCAAAAACAGACTGGGCATGGTGGCTCATGCCTGTAATCTCAACACTTTTGGAGGCCAAGGCAGGTAGATCACTTAAGGTTAGGAGTTCAAGACCAGCCTGGGCAACATGGTGAAACCGCGTCTCTACTAAAAATATAAAATTAGCCGGGTGTAGTGGCACATGCTTGTAATCCCAGCTACTTGGGAGGCTGACGTGACAGAACTGCTTGAACCCAGGAGGCAGAGGTTGCAGTGAGTCAAGATCATGCCACTGTGCTTCAGCCTGGGCAACAGAGCAAGACTCTGTCTTAAAATAATAATAATAATAATAATAATAATAATAATAATAAGCAAAAAGTACAGTGTTTTCCCATATACCCTATACTCCCAACACACAGTTTCTATTATTAACATCTTGCATTAGTGTGGCACCCTTGTTATGATCGATGAACCAGTATCAATAGACTATTAACTGAGGTTCATTAGTTTACATTAGGGTTTGCTCTGTGTTGTACCATCCTATCAGTTTTGACAAATGCATAATGTCATGTATCCACCGTTAGAGTATGATACCAAATACTTTCACTGCCCTGAGACTCCCCTATGCTCCACCCATTCATTCCTCTCTCCCTCCCCACTAGCAACCACTGATCTTTTTATTGTCTCCATAGTTTTGCCCTTTCCAGAATGTTATATATTTGGAAACATACAGTACACAGCCTTTTTGGGCTAACTTCTTTTTTTTTTTTTTTTTTTTTGAGACAGAGTCTTGCTCTGTCACCCAGGCTGGAGTGCAGTGGCCGGATCTCAGCTCACTGCAAGTTCCGCCTCCCGGGTGCCTGCCATTCTCCTGCCTCAGCCTTCCGAGTAGCTAGGACTACAGGTGCCCTCACCCGGCTAGATTTTGTAATTTTTAGTAGAGACAGGGTTTCACCGTGTTAGCCAGAATGGTCTCGATCTCCTGACCTCATGATCCACCTGTCTCGGCCTCCCAAAGTGCTGGGATTACAGGCTTGAGCCACCGCGCCCAGCCGGGCTAACTTCTTTTACTTAATAATTCCTCAGTGCATTTCTGGTTCAAACATGTCTTTTCATGGCTCAATAGCTTATACTTTTTCTTTCTTTTTTTGATACAGGGTCTTGCTCTGTTGTCCAGGCTAGAATGCAGTGGTGCAATCATAGCTCACTGCAGCCTTGAACTCCTGGGCTCAAGTAATTCTCTTGCCTCAGCCTCCCAAGTAACTAGGACTACAAGTTCATACCACCAGCCCAGCTAACTTTTTAAAACTTTCGTAGAGATGAAGTGTCACTATTTTGCTCAGGTTGGTCTTGAATTCCTGGCTTGAAGTGATTCTTCATCTTTAGCCTTCCAAAGCACTGAGATTACAGGTGTGAGTCACTGTGCCCAGTCCTTATTTCTTTTTATTGCAGAATAATATTCCATTATCTGGATGTGCCACTGTATGTTTATCTATCTTTCACCTATTGAAGGACATCTTGGTTGCTTCCAAAATTTTTCATTTATTTTAATTTAAAAAAATTTAAACTCAGGTTTCTGAGCTCTAATCATGTCCTAGATTCCTACTTCTTAGCCCTGGAGATTCTACCTCTATGGACTTAGGATAAAACCTGTGACTCTGTGGCTTTAAAAGCTCCCCAGGTGATTCTGACACTCAGTCAGATTTGAAAACCTCTGCTTGGAAGCCTTAGTTTCTCATTTGTTCACATGTGAGATTGGACATGGAATTATTTTCTAAGACAAATATTAGCCTTCTGTGCAGGTATCCCTTTGGCCCATCTCATTTAGAGACAAGTATTTATGTGCCTGACACCTATAAATGTATACATGTGTAATATACCCAATGGCAAGTCCACATGCACACGTGCATACCCAGCTCTCCTCCTTTACTGAGAGGCCTCCCATCTTCCCTCCTGGCCACACCTGGCACAAAAAAGTAACATGACCCTGGGAAGTTTTCACAGCCTTAGAACATCTAACCAGAGCAAAGGTTTCTAGATTCTGGACTGCACCCCTCTGTGAACAACCAGATCAGAGTCAATTAGACAACCCCCCTGCCCCATTCCCTGACTATGCAGGCTGGCCTGCTCGCAGACCCACCTTCTTATACTTGTGGGGGAAGGTGAACCTCTCAATGGTGTTCTGTACAGCTCCCCGAGTCACATTACCCAACCTGTCCTCGAGCTGCAGCAGCTCCTGGAAAGAGAAAAATGTGCACATGTGTGCTCAGCATGTATAAATGCCCACATGCACACAGGATATGGATTGGGGAGCTGGAAGACATGAGCAGGAAGCATTCACATAGCTATCAGGAAGAACTCATCTGATGCTGAAAGACTGCAGTATCTCTACCGTCTCTCCCTTCTTCTCTCTCTTACTCTTAACCCTGAAGCTTCCTGACAACCATACCCTACTCACCAGCAGAGGTGGGGAGGGAAAAGGGATGATAAACAATAATGGCATCTCCACCAGCCCAGTTGGTAACAGACAGAGCAACATACCTCATAGCTCTCCCGTACGGCGGAGGTGTGTCTGCTGGGATTTAGTCCCTGGAGAGCAAGGAAGTGAAGCTGAGGATAAGGGTAGTTTCGGATTTCATGGACGACCTGTTGGGGAGAAAATGCCTTGGATAGAGCAAGGATTCAAGGTTTCTTCATAAGTCCAGCATGCAACCTCTCTGCCTGTAACCCATTCAGTACACCCTGAGATGCTGTGGGCAGAAGTATTGTCTTTCCTGCTCTTGCATCCCTTTTCTCTCACCAAGAACCAAGCTTTGCCTGGACACGCCCCAGAAGTAATAACAGAATTAATAAAGTAACAACTAACCTTCATGGCAGGCACTGTTCTAAGCACTTTACATGACTAATTGAACTATCTCACCTAATCTATAATGTGGGTGCTATTACTATCCCCATTTTATTGATGGGGTAAATGAGGTACAATAGATTATGTAATTGGCTCAAGTTATGCAACCAAGGGACAGAACCAGGATTTCAAACCCAGGCAGTTGGGTGGCAGAGTCCATTCCCTTCACCTTTTGTTTTAGTTCATTCTCACGCTACTATGAAGAAATGCCCAAGAATGGGTAATTTACGAAGAAAGGAGGTTTAATTGACTCACAGTTCCGCATGGTTGGAGGGCCTCAGGAAACCTACAGTCATGGTGGAAAGCACCTCTTCACAGGGCAGCAGGAGACAGAATGAGTGCCAAGCGAATGGGGAGGTCTCTCAGATCTCATGAGAGCTCACTCACTATCATGAGAAAAGCATGTAGGAAACTGCCCCCACATGATTCAATTATCTCCACCTGGTCCTGCCCTTGATATGTGGGGATTATTACAATTCAAGGTGAGATTTGGGCGGGGATACAGAGCCAAACCATATCACCCCTACTCTGCACTGCCTCCAAGAGCAGTTTGATGGTTAAAGGCTTGGGTTATTGTCGGCACCAAGGTGGGGGCACAAAATTAGAAGGGCCACCAAAAGCCTCAGTAATCAAGATCAATAATATTTCAATGTAATGTTTTTTAAAGTCAAATAAATGCAAAAACCCTCCATGCTGAGCAAAATGTCAGTATTTTAAATAAAGAGAGTCTGACTCTGTTCTTGCATGGCCTGCCTCACTCACCTCTCCCTTACCCTGGCTATGAGTCAGAGAGGAGTTTCCATCACAGCTCCTCCACTTTCTCACTGTATGTCTCAGGGCCAGTTACTTAGCCTCTCTCTTCCTCAGTTTTCCAGTCTTTAAAATCAGGATGATACTCTTTTGTGGGAGTTTTTGAGAGGATTAATGGGATAATTTATATGAAGTGCTTACAACAGTGCCTGGCATGTAGTAAGTGCTCAATAAATGTTTGCTTCTTTATTCTTAAGAGATGGCGCTTCACACACAAAGCATGGACCCTCAGAGCTTACCAGGACTCCAAAAATTACTCATGCAAGCTCCTTATTATACAAAAAGCAGACTGTGAGGAACTGAGTGGTTAGTGACAGAGACAAGGGTTGGAAGGTGGAATTATGCTTTAGGGCAGCAAAGTGAAGCTGCCTGGAAATAAGATTTTCAATCAAGCTTTTGCAGCTTTCATGGAATACCTTCATTTTAATTCCATGCAGCTTGCAATGTCAGGAGCCCAAAGGCCCCCAAGCCCAGCCTGACCCATGATTCAGCACTCTGCAGCCACAAGAAGGCCTGTCCTCTGAAAAAGGCAGAACTGGATCTGCAGGCTAGGCCCAAGAGCTCCCGCTGGGATCTCTTTTGATCCTCACACCAACCCTGTGAGATGGGCGAGACAGGCATCTTCATTTCCATTTCACAGATTAGTAAGGCCAAAGCCCAGGGAGGTACTGACCACAGGAAACTAAATGAGGCCGTATGAGGTGCGAGGTCTACTCTGCCTGATCTTAGCCCTGAGCCTTTTACCCACAGACCACACCTTGCCATGCTGCCCCTTTCCACTCCTCCAGTGCCCACTCCTGCTCCCCTCAGCAGAACCAGTTTCTGGTCCAACAGGTCCCCTTTCATTCTCCATCAAGCCAGAGTGCGAATAGGAGCTGGGAAGAGAGGGGAGCTGTTGGTCTGCCAGGGAGCCAGGATACAAGAAGGCCAGGGCACAAGGGAGTCAGAGCATGGGGAGTTGATACACAGGTGAGCTGGGTCATGTGGAAGCCGGGATATAAGGGGGACAGGGCACAGGGGAGTCGGGGCATAGGGGTTGATACACAGGGGAGCCAAGTCATGTAGGAGCTGGGGCACAGGGGAGCCAGGATATAAGGGGGCCAGGGCACAAGGGAGTCAGGGCATAGGAGATTGATACACAGGGAAGCCAGGTCATATGGAATCTGGACTGCAGGGCAGCCAGGATATAAGGGGGTTGGGGTACCAAAGAGTCAGGGTATAGGGGCTTAATACACAGTGGAGCTGGGTCATATGGAAGCTGGGGCACAGGGGAGCCAGGATACAAGGGGGCCAGGGCACAGGGGAGTCAGGGGATAGGGGATTGATACACAGGGCAGCCGGGTCATGTAGGAGCAGGGGCACAGGGGAGCGCAGGCCTCAGACCACCACTGGCACTCAATAGGCACAAGGGAGTCCATTTTCTTTCACTTACCATCTGCGTGGAGGAGGAGTTTCTGGGAAAGTGGTGCATTCGAGGAGTCGCTAGGTAATGCTGATAGTGCTGAGGGATGGGCCGCACCTGGAACTGAGCAGGACTCAAGCCAGCGTCCACACTGAGATCCCTGCAGGGAAACAGCCTCGGTGAACCATAGGGTGATGTGATTTAGCCGTCAGGTTACAGAAGGGACCTCAGACATCAAGCCTATGGAGCAGAATCGGAGTGACACCCTGCCAGAGCTGCAAGGGACTTTACGTCTCCCAGCCTTTCCTCTCGCTTTAGAGGGAAGGAAACGGAGACCCAGAGAAGGAAGGGACTCTGCAAGGTCTGAAGGAGCTAGAGCAATCCGGGCTCTAGGAGACTTCTTTAAACTAGGGGACCAAAGCTCCCTCCTAAGACAAAGTCCGTCTCTGAGAGGAATGCTGAAAGAAAAATCTAAATCGAGCAAGCCAGAGGCACCAAGTAAGGGAAAGACAAGGTTCAGATAAAAGTGGAAGAGGGAGCCAAGGCTGTATTTTTACCACTTTGAGAAAATGAGAGAGACCTCTACACCTAGACCTACAGGCTAGACAGCTTGTCCTAGCCCACCACATCCCACTCCTAAAAATATAGGAAAATTCATTTTGCTTAAAAGCAAATTGATTGATGAATTGCACTGAGGATGAACCAATGGCTAATTTGGAAAATGGTCAATTTCAGATCTGGAGAGAAGATGCACAAGATGAGATGGAAACATCTTGTCATAACTGGAAACAAGAGAGCTATCAAAACACTACTAGGATGATGGCAAAAGGGCTCAGAAGCCATCCTGAAGAGGCTTCCACTGGCCAGAGTTAGGACAATGTGCAGGTTGACAAGCATAACTGCAGGAGAAATGGAAATAAATAAAAATTGTTTAGGCCGGGCGCGGTGGCTCACGCCTGTAATCCCAGCACTTTGGGAGGCCGAGACGGGTGGATCACGAGGTCAGGAGATCGAGACTGTCCTGGCTAACATGGTGAAACACCGTCTCTACTAAAAAATACAAAAAACTAGCCGGGCGAGGTGGTAGGCACCTGTAGTCCCAACTACTTGGGAGGCTGAGGCAGGAGAATGGAGTAAACCCGGGAGGCGGAACTTGCAGTGAGCTGAGATCCGGCCACTGCACTCCAGCCTGGGTGACAGAGCAAGACTCCGTCTCAAAAAAAAAAAAAAAAAAAATTGTTTAAATCCATGAGCATGAAATGATGCTAGAAAATTGGTCCCCTTCAAAGGATGCTGGAGAACAAACTCTTCTTTTCTTTTCTTTTCCCTTTCTTTTTTTTTTTTTTTTTTTTTTTTTTGAGATGGAGTCTTGCTCTATCACCCAGGCTGGAGTGCAGTGGTGTGATCTCGGCTCACTGCAACCTCCACCTTCCGGGTTCAAGCGATTCTCCTGCCTCAGCCTCCTGAGTAGCTGGGACTACAGGCGTGCCACACCACGCCTAGATAACTTTTGTATTTTTAGTAGAGACGGGTTTTCACCATGTTGGCCAGGCTGGTCTCGATCTCCTGACTTCAAGTGATCCACCCACCTACCTCGGTGTCCCAAAGTGCTGAGATTACAGGCATGAGCCACTGCACCCAGCCAACTCTTCATTTTGAAAACTAGTACATAAATGAAAAGAAGCCTTTATTTTCTTACTGTATTTCCAGGTAATCAAATATTTGATGAGTGGAAATTTCTGTTTATAAAAGTTTTTCAGCTAATAAATGAATAAGGGATGACTGAATTTTTGTTGAATTTTTGTCACCATTTTGCCTCCCCTAAAGAAATAAAGGATCTAAGCAAAGATCATTGATTGTTGCTAACATCACAAAAAAAGCAACAACCAGATAGTAAGTGTTTTCTGGTGGAAGAATACAATATTACCTATGAAGTATTTTTGCCAAGAAATAAGAGTTGAAGCTGAATCTACTCAAGCCTTAATCCCGGTGCCAAGGTCCAGAGAATACAAGAAACTAATGAACATCTTAAGTGACAACACCAGAATGCAACCAGCAAAATCCAGATAAGAGGACACTATAGGAAAAACAGTCTGATTTCTTCAACAAACACATTGGAGAAAAAAAAGAAAAGGATATAGAGGAGAATTAAAGGAATTTCTGCTTCTACTAGTGATAGTTTAACAGGCGTTAAATTTACCTTTCCACTTTAAACCTCTGGAAAGCTGAACAGAATATATGAAATCTCTGTTTTCAGACATTATATGACAAGCAATGTAGACTGCTATCAATAGAAGGACAACACATGAGGTGAGCCCTGCAACCTCCCAGTTTTTTTTCCATGAAGGCATATTCCAGACCATGAGCAGGGAGAGAACTAAGAAGAGCATGATAATCTTAATGAGCTGAGGATTCAGATATCTTATTTCCAGGAGACTGAGGTCTCTGAAAGTTGTGGTGCCATGATTTGGAGAGAAGAGGCAGCTACGCAGAAGGAGAGCTCCAGAAATCTGCACGGAGATCCCCTTGAGTCTTTACTGAATACTAAGATCTGCATACATGGGGTGAAATTTTACCAGGTTGAACAAAGAGCATCCAAGGTATAGTGGGTTCCCAGAGATTAGACAGTGCCGGGAAAGACTCATATTCCAGTCAGCCAGAGCAGAGAGTACTTGGACACACAATAGAGACCCCAGAAGAGCCTTTTGAGACTTATTTATGTGTCTTATTAGGGCAGATCTAGAGTAGTCTCTTCTCTAGGGGTACTCCAGTCCTGCTGAAAGAAGACTTAAAAGTAAGCCTCAAAAGGATGAAACTGAACTGCAAGTGCTGCTTACCAGAACGAAGCCTAACACTCTCTAAATGAATAAAACAAATGTAACTACTTAACAGTGTATAATCCACAATTATTCATAAATGATGTTCATCATTCAATAAAAAATACTAGACATGCCATAAAAATGATAATATATCCCAGAATCAGTTGAAAAATCAATCCATTGAAACAACTATGAAACAGAAATAACAAGGATGCTAAAATAGCTATTATAATCATATTCAAACATACAAAAGAAAGCATAAAAACAGAGAAAAGTAAAACATATAGAAGAGGACATATTTTAATGATGCCAGTGAAACTTCTAGAGATGAAAAATCCAGTGTCTGAAATGGAAAATTCACTGGGTTAGATTAACAGTAGATTAGACACTACAAAAGAAAAGATTCGTGACTTTAAGACATAACAACAAAAGTAATCCAAAATGAGCCAGGCAGAGTGGCTCACGCCTCTAATCCCAGCATTTTGGGAGGCCAAGGCAGGAGGATCACTTTAGCCCAGAAGTTTGAGGCCAGCCTGGGCAACATAGTGGGACACCACATCCACCAAAAAAAAAAAAAGTGTAAATTAGCCGAGTATAGTGGTGTGTCCTCTGGTCCCAGCTACTCAGGAGGCTGAGGTGGAAGGATCACTTGAGCCCAGGAAGTTGAGGCTACAATGAGCTGTAGTGATGCCACTACTGCACTTCTGCCTAGGTGACAGAATGAACTCCTGAATAATAATAAGAATAATAATATTCCAAAATGAAGCACACTATCAGAAAAAGACTAAAAAATTAACAGACTCTCAGTAAAAATATCAAGCAGTCAGCCATATGGGTAAGTAAAGACCCAAAAAGAGAGGATGGAGGGTAGATGACAGAAAAAATATTTTAGGGAAAAAATGGATGAAATATTTCCAAATTTAATAAAAACTATAAATTCACAGATCCAAAAAGTTCAATAAACTTTAAGCAGGATAACACAAAGAAAACCACTCCAAGGGACATAATAATCTAATTCCTGAAAAATAGTAATAAAGACAGGATCTTAAAAATAGTGAAAGAACAAAAGACCCATTTGACATAGAAGAACGTAGGTAAGAACGATCGGAGACTTCCCATCAACAACAAAGCAAGTCAGAAGACAAAGGAATGGCATCTTTGCACTGCTGAAGTGAAAAAAACTGCAAACTTAGAAAGATATACCTAGCAAAAGTACATTTTTAAATGACAGTGAAATAAAGATGTTTTCAAAAAGTTGAGAGAGTGCACTGCCAGGAGACTGTTACTACAAGAAATGTTTTAAAAACTTCTTCATGCTAAAGAAAACTAACACCAGACAGAAACTTAGATCTCTACAAAGGAATAAAGAGTGCCAGAAATGATAATTGTGTGGGACATATAAATAATTGCTTTCCTATTAAAAATTGTCTCTAAAGGTTGACAGTTTAAAGCAGAGATTGGCAAACATTTTTCTGTAAAGGATCATAAATAGTAATTATTTGGGGCTTCAAAAGTCGTACAGTCTCTGTCACAACTATTCAAGCATCACTGTAGTGCAAAAGTAGCCATAAACAATAGGTGAACAATAGATGTGTCTGTGTTCCAATAAAACTTTATTTACAAGAACAGAGAGCAGGCAAGATTTGATTCACAGGCCATAATTTGTCAACCACTGGTTTAAGCAAAAATGATAACAATGTATTTTGGTGATTATGCATACATAGAGATAAAACCTACCAAACGAGTAGCAAAGGATGGGAAGGGGTAATGGAAGTATACTGTCGTAAGAGTTTTGCATTACACACAAAATGGTATAATTCTATGTTAGGGTGTGATATGCTAAATAGGCATATTGTAAACCTAGTGAATTCCCAAAATAAAATAAAATAAAGTAGTATGACTTTTAAACCAATATTTAATACTAAAAATTCTCAACTGATCCAAAAGAAGGCAAAAAACAGACAAAACTTTTAAAAGAAAAACAATGAAATGACAACAACAACAAAACTGATGGAAGAAAAAGAAAACAAATAGCAAGATGGCAGATTTAATTCCAACCATGTAGACAATTGCATTAAATGCAAATGGTCTAAACACCCCAGTTAACAGACAGAGAGTGTCAACTGCAAAACAATCACCAACTATATGCTGTCCATTCAAGATATAAAGATGTAGATACTAGGTTAAAAGTAAAAGGGGGAAAGAGATACATCCTGTAAGCGTTAACTGGAAGAAATCTGGAATGGCTATGTTAATATCAGACAAGGTAGACTTTGAACCAAGGGATATTACCAAGGATAAGGAAGGATGTTTCATAATGATAAAGGGGTCAGCTCGTCTTGAAAAATGACAATCCTTTTAATATGCTAATATATATAAGTCAAAATAAGTGAAGCAAAAACTGACAGAACTGAAAGAAAACAAATTCATAATTAGAGTTGTAGACATCCCCCCTCCTCCTCTATAATTCATGAAAAAAAATCAGTAAGAATATAAAAGACCTGAACAATACTATCGACCAACTTGATCTAACTGAAATTTACAGAATACTCCATCCAAGAAGAGTAGAATATATGCTTTTTAAAAACACATATAGAACATTTACTAAGATAGAATAAACGCCGGACCATAAAACAAGTCTCAATAAATTTAAAAGGATTAGAATTACACAAAGTATGTTTTCCGATCACATTGGTATTAAATTAGAAATCAACAACAACAAAAATTTCTGCAAAATCCCGAATTTTCAAAAATCAAATAATAAACTTCTAAATTACCCAGGGTCAAAAAGAATTCATAACGCTAATTAGAAAGTTTGTAGTCCTTAAAGAAAAATTCAGTTTTATATGCTTATATTAGAAAAGAAAACCCAAAGTCATGATCTAAGTTTCCACCTTAAGAAGCTAGAGCCCAAAATAAGTAGAAAGGAGGAAATAATAAAATCAAGATCAGAAATCAGTGAAATAAAAAACAAACAATGGGATCAAAGGCTATTTTCTAAAGAGCAGTACAAATGATTAAATTTCTATCTAGATTGATCAAGAACAAAAGAGAGAATATACAAATTGCTCATATGAGGAATGAAAGAGGTAGAATTATAACAGATTCCACATGTTCAAACGATAAGAAAATATTATGAATAGCCTTATGCCAGTACATCCAATGAAAAGAGAAAATTTACTGAAAGACGAATTACCAAAATTACCAGATGCAGTGGCACACACCTGTAATCCCAGCTACATGGGAGGCTGAGGCAGGAGAATCCCTTGGGCCTAGGTATTTAAGACCAGCCTGTGACTGAGCACAGTGGCTCACACCTGTAATCCCAGCACTTTGGGAGGTTGAGGTGGGAGGATCGCTTGAGCCCAGAAGTTCGGGATCAGCCTAGGCAACATAGCAAAGACACTGTCTCTACAAAAATTTAAAAAACAAAAAGTTAGCTGGGTACAATGGTGCACACCTGTAGTCCCAGCTACTCAGGAGGCTGAGGCAGGAAGATTGCTTGAGCCCAGGAGATCGAGGCTGCAGTGAGCCAAGGTGCACTCCAGCCTGGGTGACAGAGCAAGACCCTGCATCTAAAAATTAATTAATTAGTTAATTAAAAATAATAATACCAATCCTATACAACCTCTTTCAGAAAGTAGATGAAGAAACACTTCCCAAACCATTCAATGAGGCAAGCAGTGCACTGATACAAAAATCAGACAAAGACATTTCAAGGAAAAAAAACCCTATAAACCAATATTACTCATGAAAAAAGATGTAAAAGTTACTTAACAAAATTTTAGCAATTTGAATCCAGCAACAGGTAGATTAAATGAGACTTACGTGACATATCAACCAATCACAATGCATAAAACTTATCTGGATCTTGATTGATACAAAGTATAACAGAGAAATTTTAATACTGGCTAGACATTTGATTATAGCAAAAATTATTATTACATTTCTTTATGTTAATAGTGGTATCAAAGTAAGGATGTGGAAAAGCAGAGTCATTATCTCTCGAGATACTTAGTGAAATATTTACAGATGAAATAATATGATGCCTGGATTTGTTTCCAAATACAGCAGTTTCTCCTTTTCTGTGAGGGATATGTTCCAGGACACCAGTGGCTGCCTGCAAATGCAGATAATACTAACTCTTATATATACTATGTTTCTTCCTATACTATATATTCATACCAATGATAAAGCTTAATTTATAAATTAGGCACAGTAAGAGACTAACAACAATAACCAATAACAAAATAGAACAATTATAACAATATACTGCAAAAAATGTTATGTGAATATGGTCTCTCTCTCTCTCTTTTTCAATCTCTCAAAATGCTGTAATATTTTCAGACTGTGGTTTACATGGGTAACTGAAACCCTGGAAAGCGAAACCACCGGTAACAGAGATGACTATAACATCAGGGAACAAAGATGAGTAAAACTGGCCATGAGATCTGGGCATGGTGGCTCACGCCTGTAATCCCAGCACTTTGGGAGGCTGAGGCAGGCAGATCATGAAGTGAAGAGATCGAGACGATCCTGGCCAACATGGTGAAACCCTGTCTCTACTAAAAATACAAAAATTAGCTGGGTGTGGTGGCGCACACTCAGTCGGGAGACTGAGGCAGGAGAATTGCTTGAACCCGGGAAGCAGAGGTTACAGTGAACCAAGATCACACCACTGCACTCCAGCCTGGTGGCACAGAGTGAGACTCTGTCTTAAAAAAACAACAACAAAAAAACTGGCTATGAGTTGATGTCAAAGCTGGATGACATATGTGTGTGAATTCATTATACTATTCTCTTATTTTTTTATTGTTTGATATTTTCTATAATAAAAAGGGTTTTTTTAATTAAGAAGTTTCTCTGTTGTGCAAAGGTAACGTCCACTAACTCCAAGTTTTATCTCTATGGGCACCAACTTCAGAAATACCAAACACATTCATGGAAACTTGTGGCATTTATTAGAGAAAATATGCTGCAAGCAGTCGTTTCTTGCAGTGTGCTGTGTACATTGAAGTGGTCCCTGGTAATTAGGACACAGCTTCCCTTTGGGAAAGTGCAGCTAGGCCCTAAAAGCACCCTTGAGAGGAATGCCAGGGCCTCAGAAGGTTCAATCTCAGATCCTACAGGAGCGAGACGGCAGGAGGCACGGGACTCTGAGACTTCCCCTCCTCATCTTGCTGCGAGCAGGCCCTGACCATTAACTTCCTATGCTTCCACTGTGCCTGCTGCTGCTGAGCTTGGATCCCACACAGCCTGGGTTTGGCTACACATTGCCCTGCAATGTAATCTGAGATGGTTCTAAGGGAAAAACCCAACAAAGCCGTCAGCCTTCAAGGGAGTCTGATCCCTGTTCCCTGGGTTACGCTCACGAGCGTATGAGCCCTGGAGAGCTGGCAGGAGCTCTCTGATGGTCTCTGATGGTCCCTGACATCTGGCCCCATCCTCCTCTTCGCACAGCCCAGGTCTAGCTGCTATGGGCAGGAAGGACTGCCAGTCACTCTCACAGGCTCCATGCACACCACAGCCTGAACAGCAGCAGCTGCCAGAAGACCCAGGTCCCTGTCCCAGGCCCATCCCTTCTTAGCTGTGAGACCCTCTGTAGCTAATTCACCTCTTTGAGTCTCATCTCTAAGATGATGATAACAGTAGCTCCTCATGGTAATGCTGGAGCATCAAATGAGAAAATGCAGGTAAAAGTTCTTTGTGGAGCACTATAAAGATGCAAAGAGCCATTATCAGGCCGAATTCCTAGAACAACTCATGATGAGCCCGTCACTTGGGAAATGAGCTAAACTCTTGGAGCCAGTTGGATGCAAACTTAGAAATCCACTAGGCCAGCCCCTCCATCTGAGGCCTGCAGTAGGACAGTGCCTCATTCACAGACCTTGGCTGGCCAGTTGGGACCATCAGGGTTTCACACCCTTGTCTGGGCTCATTCCATTGCACTGCCTCACATGGCAGAAGCTCTGATTTTTAGCATTTACCCAGAAGTCTCAGGGAACCCAACAAATTCAAAACAAATGTTCAAGGAATTCTACCAAGCAAAGTCCCAAGGAACTTGGAATACAGTCACCGCAATCCCAAGAATGCTAACTGTAAAAGCAAGAGGCACTTGCCCCTCAAATGGGTGGGATGGTCTGCCCTGGGTGGGCCTGGGTGGGTTCTCATGATGCCCCTCTTATCATCTCATCAGAAATTCCTTCCTGGACCTAGGCTACCCCAACAGGGGATGTGGTTCCTCGAACCCTAAAGAAGTCTGGACCAGGACCTGCCTCAAAGAGAAATTAGCCCCTAAAGCAGCAGTGTCTCCAGCCTTTGCTGTTGCCACCAGCCTGTAAGAGCTTGCTAAGTTTCTAAATGGGTTGCAGGAATATCCCACAGACCTAAAGCCACAGGGTTAACCCAGAACTGTGTTTTGGAGATTTCTTGTGCCAATGTATCATTTTTGGCCTTTGTATCTCAACATCACACTGAACTTTATTCTCCACTTTCAATGTTCTTGAACATGTTGTGGTCTGGTTGCTGTGCAGACCCTAAGTTCTTCCTAGAATTTAGCCCCACAAGTGCCAGCACCATCCTATGGGTGACTCCAGGCTCAGGGAGCTTTTGGGGGTTTTGCTGAGGCAAGGTTTCCCGGAGGGGAAAGGACAATTAGAGGTGCTCACCCTCCACCCACTCTCTGCCGACAGGTCCCAGGTACTTACAGACCTCGGCCTGGGCAGGGCTACAGCTGTGACACAGCAGGGTACAGTCCACACTGGGGAGCAGAGTTAGAACTGAGAAGTCAGGACTGAGTCCAAGAAGGAGCGTGAAAAGGACGGAGGCACTGGGTTGTGGCTCAAGGTCAGGATAAAGTTATTAGGCATGGGCGAGAAAGAGAGGGGTTTGGGATGTATCCCCCAAGGCCTGCTGCTTCCACACACTCTCAGGCCAGGGTTCCCAGCTGAGAGAAGCTGCTTGGGTTGGGTTAAGATATCCCAAAGTAGGAAAAAAGGCCAGGGTAACCTCAGGGGCTGGACGACCTTGGGGCTGGACACAGGCTTGCAGCCCAGTTTCTGGAATGACCTAGGGCAGAAGTCAGTGGTCTCTGATGGTTCTCTAAAGGGGATGGGGGATGCAATAGACACACTCCCCTGGCCCCCCAGGGGCTCCTTGCAGAGGGTGAGAGTAGAGATATAATGCATTTCCTGTCATCCAATTACCAGGCTGCCTATCTCCTGGCAGAAGCAGCTCTCTAGAAAAGTGGGCTGGGATGCAGTTAGCACAATCAATCACGAAACCCCTCGGCGCCACTAGGCTGGCCCCTGCTGGAGCAGGGCTAATTATAAGGGAGGAGAATCAGCATCCTACTTGGGAAGTGGGAACAGAACAGGCAGAAAGAGCCCAAGGGTGGACCAGATGGGCCTCCAGGCAGGGCCTCCCAGCATCCCCTGCTAGGGCAGGGACCAGCCTCCTGGAGCCTCCTTCTTTCTGTTTCTTGGGGCAGGTAGGAGCCAGGAATGCAGACTGGTTTAAATAAGAAAGATAAGGAGGTTTGGCTCTGTAAAGAAAGCTGAGGACAGGGCCAGCACCTGCACTGCTCCTCCTGCCATCTCCCCAGGATGAGTCCCACCTATGTCACCTGTTCTGTCCCACTTGCCTGTAGGCCCCTGTGCATGTTCCAATCACTCAGCCATATGCAAGGGCCCTGAATGCTGCATGTGTGCTGAATTGAATTAAATGAAATTGACTTGACTGCTGAGGGACAGAATTCAATCCAAACTGCAATTAAATCTTCCTAATTTGAATCTGCTAATTGGAAAAGGCTGGGCAGAAGTTGGCTGCAGTGCAATCTATCTTTTATGGAATTGTTCAATTTAACGGAAAGTGTACCTGAGAATGAGCAAAGGGCTGAAGAAAATGGAACATGTGAAAGCCACGATTTCCTGCACCTAGAAGCACCCTTAGCATTCAATTGACTGGAACTATTCTCTGGAATCATTCCTGGGTGTGCATGGGAAGGGCTCCCAAAGCAACCCTGGACTAAGCCTGACAAATGGCTAAAAAATGACACAACAGCACATCAAACTTTAAGATAATTCATGCTTTTCCATTGATAGATTATTTTACACTCTAAAACAAAACAAAACAAAAAACATTTTTGACCTAAAAGTTGCAAGAACAGCTAAAGAATGCCTGTATACCCTTCACCCAGATTCCCCAAATGTCACCATTTTACTGCATTTCTATTTCCTTCTCTCTCTGTCTCCCTTTCTCTCTCCCCCCAATGTATATAACATACTTACACATACACACACACATGCACACATGCATACATATATCTCCATACACAATCCTCTGTGAAGATAGATGATAGATTAGATACATTTTTTTTCCCTGAACTCTTTGCAGGCATGATGCCTTTTACCTTTAAATATTCAGTGAACTGCACATCTTTTTAAGTTTTCAAGGGTTCTGATCCAACTCTAGTTAATATCGGCTCTCTTCTGAGCTAGAACCAGAGTTGGGTGGGACCCAGGATCCAAAACCAAGCGACCCTGCATCTCAGGACAACAAAGACGTCTGTCCTGAGTGAGGGAAATTATGGGCAGGTCTCTTAGGGGCCCACTATCTGCAAAAACTCAGCAACAACACCACCCTCAACCTCTCTCCCCAGCTCCCCTCCTCAGTCCTGACCTCTGACCTGGCTGGCTTTGTCTCCATCCTTCAAGATGCAATGTAAGCCTGTGTTTACACAGCCACCCCACCCAGCATTGCCTTGCTAGCATACCCTGGCACTTCTCTGTGGATCCCTTGAGACACACCTCCTCCAGGAAGACTTCCTGACCACCCAGTTCCTCAGAATTCTCCTTTCTGCTCTCCCCCAAGGGGCCACTGGTTCATATCCCTCATTGAGCCTGGGAAATGTTTTCTATCCCTGTCCCCCCTCCCCCACTGCAGGACCATGAACACTGAGTCCTATGCTGAACACTGATTCCATAATAGCACCCAGTAACATCTAAGCCAATTGCTAGAACCAGGCCCATGTGGGACCATCTGGCCCAGAGAGTGGCTGGGAGCAGAGGCAATGGCTGAGGCCTGAGAACTAGGCCTCCTGCACCACTCAAAGTGAATGAAAACAGAAACTCCATGGACCTGGCAAGACCTCCCTCCTCCCTCCTTCCTCCCTTCCTCCCTGCCTCCCCCAGGGGCCCTGAGACTCACCAGTCAGTGCCCTCAGCCAAATACCTGGGCTGAGGTGTCTGCAGTTGGCCAAAGTCGAAGCTGGGGTGGAGGCGGTGGGGGTGGACAGATACACGCTCCTGACTCCGCCTGCACCAGAAGGGATGGAGAGCCCTGGCGTCAGGGGCTACCCAGGCCACTAGTTCTCAGGAGCTCTGAGAAACCCTCAGGTTGCCCCACTCTTGCAGCCCCGCTCAGCACCCACAGTCTAGCAAGCACTGAGCTTCACCACTCTTGACAAACTCCAAGGAAGCTTCCCAGATGAACAGCAGGCTGCACCTCAGGAACTCTGGCTGTCTCCAGGCTGCCCACTGTGCGGAGGTCTCTCCCTTGGTGTGTCTGCGGCAGACTACCTGCCTCCACCCACACTCTCTGCCTCTCCGCCCTTCTCCTTTTCATTGTCCTTGGTGGGCCATCTTCAAGACACACACACTTGCCTCCTGCAGGCTCGATGCACCCCTCTCCTCCCATCATGCTCTTCTCCTCTCCTCAACCCTTTTTCGACACTCTTCCCAGCTTTCAAGGCACAGGTCAAAGCCTTCCTCCTCCAGGAAGGCCTCCTTGAACATCCCAGATCATGGTGACCTCTTCTCCTTCTGATCTCCTACAACACTCACCTTCTATCTCAAGCATCCTAGGGCCTTAGAGATGATATAGTCCAGCATTTCTCAAAGTGTGCTCCGAGCATCCTTGGGAGTCCCTGCAACCCTTTCAGGTGGTTCAAGAGGTCAAAACCATTTTCCTAATAATACTATAAGGCTATTTGCCTTTTCACTCTCATTCTGTCACAAATGAACAGAGAAGTTTTGCAGAAACTACATGACACAGATTCTGCAAGATTGAATGCAGAAGCAGACATAAGAACACAGCTGCCTTCTATTAAGCCACACATTAAAGAGATTTGCAAATATGTTTTAAAAAAGTCATTCTTCTCACTAAATTTATATATAGTGGTTATTTTTCATAAAAATGTATTATTATATTTAAAATATATATAATATAACATATATAAAAATATATATATAATATAACATGAATTTGTTGTTATTTTTAAGAGAATTAATAAATATTTAAAACTTTTTAGTTTTCATATTTAATATGGTAAACATCAGTAGTCAAAACCCACATAAACAGAAGCTCTTTGTAGTCTTCATTAATTTGCAAGAGTGGAAAAGAGTCCTGAGACCAAAAAGTTTGAGATCCACTGACTATTCAACTCTTTCTCCTGACAGTTGAGACTCAGAGAGGCACAGTGACTCACCCAGGGCCCCACAGCTACTCCAGACCTATTTGATTAGGATTGTCTAATTTGACTCCCTGCTTGTTTCCTAAGTATTAATATGCAGCCAGACTCTATCTAGACTGTGGGCTCTTGAGAGCTCTTGAGGGCGGGAACCAGCCATTCCTGGAACCAGTCATTTCCTTTTGGTATTCTTTAGGGTTCTTGGGTGTTAGAATCAGGCAGTCATAAAGCTGGAGGGGACATGAGCGGTTCCCTGGACAAATTTCCTCCCACACCATGCAGGAGTCCACTGTGAGGATCGTGGACCACCAGTTACCCAGTCCCTGACCCTGCACCTGGGTGACGCAATGGGGACACACACTGGCTTCTGAGGGAGCCCATGTCAGGCCAGGACAGTGCTCACTGCCTGAAATGAATGCCTCTGAAACAACAGCTACTTCCTGCAGAGACCCGCTTGGTGACTGTCAGCCAAACCAGGGAGAGAAGCCAGGAGTCCAGCAGCCTGTAGCCCCGCCCCCGTCTCTGCCACACCGGACCACGCCCTCGCCCTGGCCCTGCCCCCTCACCCAGCCCCACCCGGGTCCCCACCTCCGCCCCAGGCAGCACCAACCTGGGGTGCGAGACGAGCCTGCGGTGCTGGGCTTCCAGGAGCTGCTGCTGCAGGAGGTATTGCTGGTGCAGGGCCTGAGGTAGGAAGGAGGGACCTGTGACGTCCTGGAACTGCAGGGTGGGCAGCGGGGTCAGCGACTGGTGCAGGGCGCCGCTGTGCTGGTGGGCCGGGGCCATGTGGGCGCTGAGGCCTGGCTGCGACTGCACGGGGTGGGCCAGCGGGAAGTCGGGAGCGAGCTGCTGCGGCTGCGGGGGGCCCAGGTGGAAGTGGCGGCAGGAGGTAGCGTGAGGATGCTGAGACCTTTGAAAGGGGGCACCTGGAAGGCAAGGACAGAGACATCTCCATGACGACCAGCACGAGCAGCCACCACACTGACTCTTGTGCCCACCAGGGGCAGCCTGGGGCTGGTGAAGCTCTAGACCTGCATTAGGACACAGCAGCATCATCACTGTTAGAGGCATGTGGTCATCTTTAACCCAGCCAGGTAAAGGCTGTGTGTGTGTACCTGTTGGAGGGGGGAAGTGTGTCTTTAATGAATACATAAGCATCCTTTTTATAACTAACGTACTTGTTTAGAAGTTTTAAGGTTCCTAAAACTTGGCCTTTTCAATTAGACTCCTATGCAAGCTCACTGACCCTACTACCTTTTTAAAGATGCCACATGGAGAAAAGTTAGTCCAGCTTAGCCAAGCTCTGAACTTCACTGAAGCCTGGCCAGCCAGGACTCAATCCATATGGAGCCCTAATTCCCAGAGAAAAAACAACCAGAAGTTGTTTTGCATACAGTTTTAAGGAAGGAAAAGACTCAGATCACACAAAAGAGTTCTTTTATTTAAGTTATTTAAGTTAAATAATTTAATTTATTAAGTTAAATAATTTAAATAATTTATTTAAGTTATTTAAGTTAAATAATTTTTATTTAAGTTAAATAATTTATGATAACATTGTCATTTATTTAAAAGCAAATGTGTCCAGGTATAAGCTGGGTTCAGGCTACATTCAATTTGAGCTCTAGTCCTTTTCTAAATAAAATTGAGCCTGATGACAAGAAAGCCTTACAAATTCTAAGCAAAAATCCAGCTTTAGGTGGCAAAGGAAGGCCTTTAATGAGGTCAAGAAGTAGACCTGGCATTTCAGAAAGATTTACAGAAAACTTCCTGCTAAACATGGCAGATTCAGTACATGTCTGCTCCTCCTAATACCCACTAAAATGAGAACAAAGGAATAAAGAGACAATAAACAGACAAGGACAGAGAACAGGAGAGGTGACATCAGCAGGCAACAGATGTCAACAAATTTTTGGAAGAAAAAGAAAGCAGATGGAGGAATTAACAGAGTTGAGAAATTGAAGACCAAGCACCTACCAAAGGAGTGGTCAAGAAGAAATGGACAAGTCTTGCTGCACAATGCTGGAAGGGTCAGGAATTGGAGGCAGTGGCTACTTTGGAAGGCAGGAGAAAGGGCAGAACTGAGAACAGGGAGACTGATGGCAATCTGTGTAAGGAGCAGTTCTGCCCAAGGCTCCTCCCCTTTCTCATGCAGGGCAGTGGATTTCCTTCCCAGAGAGGCTCCAGTAGGAGTGGGGATTGACCCGAGGCAGAAGAGGGGAGGGGTGCAGCACCATGCTAACGAACACAGCAGAATTAAGTGAAAGTCTGTATATGAAACTTTGGAATCCCTGTCCTCTTCTACTACTTGGTGCAAAAAACACTGTTACCCAAGCGTGTGCCCCTCCCCTGCAGTCTCCACAGCCCCAGGGTGAAACTGGGGGATGCCTCTCTAAAGAAAATCATTGGTCCCAGGAAGAGCTCCGCAGATACTTCTGGTTGAGAGCACCCCAGTTAAATCACTGGGTCCCCAACTGGCCACTCTATAATGAAGCCCATTCATTGAAAAGTCCATTCTCACCCTCAAGGCACACAGGCATTCTAGACAGCTTTAGTGACCTACTGTTTGGCATGAACAGATAGCCTAAGAGTGATGGATCTTTTGATTACAAAGTGAAAAGAGAAAGAGAACCTACCAAATTTTTAAAAATGAACTCAGAGTATCATGTCCTTTGCAGGGACATGGATGAAACTGGAAACCATCATTCTCAGCAAACCAACACAGGAACAGAAAACCAAACACCACATATTCTGACTCATAATTGGGAGTTGAACAATGAGAACACATGGACACAGGGAGGGGAGCATCACACACCGGCGCCTGGGGAGGGGTAGGGGACAAGAGGAGGGAGAGCATTAGGAGAAATACATAATGTAGATGATGGATTGATGGGTGCAGCAAACCACCATGGCATGTGTATACCTATGTAAAAAACCTGCACGTTCTGCACATGTATCCCAGAACTTAAAGTGTAATTTTTAAAAAATGAACTAGAGGAACAGAGTTAATGCAAGGGCTAGAAAAAAAAATTAACTTCAAAACAATATAATCCATACACTCAGGAAAATAAGATGTTGGATCCATGCAACAACAAGAAGCTCTTGAAGAAGGATCAATGAGAAAACAAGAAAAAGATCTCTTGGAAATTAGAAATGTATGAGATGAAATGAAATTCAACAGGGCAAGTGGAAGACAAAGCTGAGGACTCTAAGAAACCAAAATGAGAAGACAGAGAAGTGGGGAATGGGAGGAAAAAAGATGCAAACGTTGAAGGAACCAGTCAGAAATTCCACATTTCACTAGAAAGAGAGAAAGAATGGAGGAAATGATAGGGAGAAAATTAGGAAAAAAATTACAAAGCCTGTTTCCTAGAACTGAAAGTCTGCATTTCTAGATAGAAAAGGTCCTCTGAGTGCCCAGCAAAATAGATGGGAGAAAGAACCCGCCCGAAAGACATCTCCCCATGAAGTATCCAAACAACGGGAGCAAAGAGGTGGTTCTGAAGCCTTCCGGAGAAAAATCAAACAGGTCCCATGAAGGTCAGAAATCAGAATAGCTTGAGATTTTTTCAAGAATGAATCCAGAAGCTTGAAAACAATAGAGCAGCTGCCTTCAAGGTATTGAGGGGGAAGGGTGATTTCCAGTCTAGAATTATCTGCCCAGCCAAACCATTAATCAAGTATGAGAATAGAATAAAGCCATTTTCAAACATATATAAGCTCAAAAAAAATTAACCTTCTCAACCCTCCTTCTCAAAAAGGTACTAACACAAACCAAGAAAGAGGAACAACAAAACAGGGCTGCACCCGACAGAGGTGGAAGGCTTCCCAAGCACACAGCTGCGCAGGGACCTCTGCAGCCATTCCACACAGAAGCAGGAGGGACTCTGGGAGGGATCTGGAGGAGAGGAGAGGAGACTGGAAACAATGGGACTGCTGACAAATATGGCCACAGGAAAATAGTATTACTGCACAGTGGCTCACACCCATAATCCCAACACTTTGGGATTACTTAGGAGGACCACTTGAGGACAGGGGTTCAAGACCAGCCTGGACAAATAGCAAGACCCCCAATAAAAAAAAAGAAGGATTTAGTATCCCACTTTTTTTTTTAGTATTTGAAGGAATTTTATAATGTGATAGAGAATTTGGTAAGAATTTGTAAAAATACTATAGAAAACAAAACAATCAAAAGAAAATGAGGCAATTATTATGACCAGGAAAAGAAAAAGTTGTGTAAGAAAATGTAACTACCTGTATGATGTTATACTTGGCTCAACGGTAAACAACATTTCTATATTAACAATAAAACAAATAATAAGCTATATTAGAACAGAAAAAGACATTTCTTCCACAATATGAATAACATAGGCAATATCAGAAATTTAAAAATCGACAAATAGAAATCTAACCTTTGGTTGTAAATTTGATTGGTAATTTATGTCTTTTAGGAAAGAAATGCCTGAAGAAGAGTTAAAAGTGAGCTGCAGTTGAGGGATTTTGCCTCTGGTGTGGAGGGCAAAGGGCAGACTGAAGCTGCTTCACTCAATGTGTCTTATACTAGTCTATTCAGCCTTATAGATTATGTGCATGTCACTGATCAATTTTTAAAAATAAATCTTTGCAAAAAGAAATGAAAATCCAAAGAATTTCTGCTTGATTGCAAGTGAGCCAGAAAAGAATTATCTAGAACTTTAATTCCCACAAGCGTTTCCATAAGTAGGGCCTCTCTGCCTTATAGATTCTGGCTTTGCTGAGTTCAGGAGCTGCAGCAAGAGCAAGCGGCACCAGACCCCCTTCCCCTCATTCCATAGTCTACCATCACACAAGACAAAGGGAAGGAGACTGCCAGTGTGACAGAGGGAAGAAAAGGGAGGACTGCAGAGGGATAAAGAAGAGAAGTAGAAGATAAGCATGACTATAAAGGAAAAGAATGGGGTGAAAATGGGTATTGTGAAGACTCTCATCCAGCACTGTCCAACAGAATTATAATGTGGGCCACATAGGGAATTTTACATTTCCTAGTAGTCACCTTTGAAAAAGTAAAAAGAAACAGTTGAAATTAATTTGAATAATATATGTTTCTGTAATTCATCATATCCAAAATGTTATTTCAATATGTATTCTACGTAAAACATTATTTAGCTTTTTTACATTCTTTTCTTTTCATACTATGTCTTCAAAATCTGGCGGCTATTTTGTAGTTACAACACATGTCAGTTCGCCCTAGCCTCATTCCAAGTGCGCAGTAGCAACTGGAGGTGAGTGACTTTCATTTTGGACAGTGCAACTCTGTAGGAAAAAAGCCAACTCCGTACACAGAGCAAAGCACTTCAGCCGAGTTTCCTAACTGACAGAGTGGAGCAGCGACCACTGCTTGCTGGTGAAATCCAAACCCCTTGGCCTGGTTTTGTTTGTTTTTGTTTTTGTTTGAGATGGAGTCTCGCTCTGTCACCAGGCTGAAGTGCAGTGGCACGATCTCAGCTCACTGCAACCTCCGCCTCCCGGGTTCAAGCCATTCTCCTGCCTCAGCCTCCTGAGCAGCTGGGATTACAGGCAAACGCCACCACACCCAGCTAATTTTTGTATTTTTAGTAGAGACGGGGTGTCACCATGTTAGCCAGGATGGTCTCAATCTCCTGACCTCGTGATCCACCCACCTCAGCCTCCCAAAGTGCTGGGATTACAGGCGTGAGCCACTGTGCCTGGCTTCCCCTTGGCCTGGTATTAAAGCTCCGTTCTCCATGTTTCCCACAGACCCCTCCAAGCCCTCCCCGAGCCGTCCACACTAGTCTACCAAGGAGCCTTCAGCTTTCTCTGGAGACTCATTACGAGGACCACTTCTCGCACATTCCCCCTGGAGAGCTTGTGCTCCCATCTCCCTGGCTGCTTTTCCCATCTCAAAAGGTCCGTGTCTCCTCTCAGTTCCTCCAGAAATGCCACCCTGCCCACCAGCCCCAGGGATGCCTTCCTCCTCTGAGCTCTGAGAACTCCCTCCTCTCCCACTCCTTTGGCGCGTGGCAGTGGCTACCTTGAGCTGTCTCTTCACACTGGCCGCCCCCACCAGGCTGGGCTTCATGTCTTTGCTATTTCTGGATCCCCACGCACCTGGCTGGGTGCTGGCACCCAGTAAATACCTGTTTGTCTGATGGATTGTTGTGGGGAGTGAGGGAAGCGCCGTGGCTCGAAGGGACTGTGGGTTTGAGGCTGGTTGAAGGCAGACTGGTTTGAAATGGAATGGGAAAGAGAATGACAAGTGGGGCCAGATAGGCTCCGGGTTTTGATGCTGTGGCATGGCAGGGCCAGGTCAGGCGGGGCTGGCCAGCACCCTCCTGGGTGGGCCCTGGTGGAGCCTCCCCCACTGCCATGAACGTGCGGCTGCCTCCCTCGCAGCAGCCCCTCCTGCCATGAGGATACCCACTCTGTTCAAGGAGCCTTCAGGATTCTCTGGAGGCTCACGAGGAGGAGCACCAACTGCCCCAGCCTGGGGAGGTTTCTACCATCCTACAACCTGTGCCCTCCAGCGGACACACTGGGAAGTGAGAGCAGATGCCTTCTCTCCAGGTGGCAGCCAGAGGAAGGTGGGCACAGGTACCTGGCTGTCTGTAACATTCCAGGCCATTTCTACCTGCAAGGTCCTTTGACTTCCCTTCTGGGAGGCTGTGCTTCTTCCCTCCACTGTCTCCATCCCCACAGTGGTTCTTGGTCTCAACACCCTGCTGAGAAGGGAACTGGAAGTGGAAACATCACCTTGCCCCCCAGGGCCTCTCCTCAGCCCTAAATCATGTGGGATCTGTAATAGTGCCAGGCAGCAGCTGCTCTGTTTGGTCCCTAAGACCAAAGGAGTGAAGCTCTCAGGATAGAATATCTAGGCCCATGACAAGTCAATGATCAGTGATGTCTGAAATACAGACATCCCAAATACCCCATTAGTAGAAAACCTGCAATTTTTCCCATTAGAGTTACTCCTTCAAGTTAAAAAATAATCTCCAGATGTCCCTGATTACATTATGCATTTGTCGTATTTCCCCAGGCTAAAATGCCATCAGTCAAAAGATCCTTTATGAGTTAATTAATATTTTTAGGGAGTAGGGAGAAAGAAGGGTCTCCCAGAAACAAACAAACACCACATTAAATAAGCACATCAATGGTAAGACACACATTCGTTTCAGAAGAAAAATGTGCATCTTAGAATTCTGGAGTTGATACGAACAGTGAGCAAACCTGAGAATTGGCCAGGAGCTGTACCATAAAGCAGGGGGTGGGGTGCAGGGCTGAGGATAGCCTTGCACAGCTGGGACAGGGGGAACCCACAGGTGCTGGGCTCACCTGACACCCACCTGGCACACACGGTACACACTATAAGTGACCCACAAATGCCTGTGGACTGCTGGCTGCTGGAGAGTGGGTGGATAAGAGGACAGAAGAACCCATGGAGGAGGGAAAGGAAACGGAGAAGCAGAGAGCAGTGGGGAAGGTGGGCGGCAATGACAGTGACAAGGTCCCCCAGTCTCTAAAAGGCTCACTGTCTTGCCTGGGACACTCATCTGATAAGTGACAAAGTAGAAATTTGAACCAAGATGTTTCCTGAAAGGCAAATGTGGCAGAAGGGGAAGGGGACTGAGCACAAGGAGTTAGGAAGCTTGATGAAATAAGGTAGCAGTGAGAGAGTGCTGTGGTCTGAATGTTGGTGTCACCCCAAAGTCATAAGTTCAAACCCTAACTGCCAAGGTGATGGATTTAGGAGGCAGGGCCTTTGGGAAGTGATTAGGTCATGGGGATAAAACCCGATGAATAGGATTAGTGCCCTTATAAAAGAGGCCCCAAAGAGCTGGCTTGCTGCTTCCACCAGTGAGAACACAGAGGAAAGAAGCCATCTATGAGGAGGTGGGCCCTCACCAGATGCCAAATCTGCCAGCACCTTGATCTTGGACTGCCCAGCCTCCAGAACTGAGAGTGGTACATTTCTGTTGTTTATAAGCTCCCAGCCTATGGCCTTCTGTTAGAGCATCCAAAACCAACTAAGACAGGGGGCCTCCCAGGGAGGAAGACAGTACAGAAATAGGGCCAGGACACCAAGAGGACACACTGGGTGCAGTCGGGGGCTCCTCTGGCCAGCAGATGAGGGGAGTGGAGTGAGGGCTGGGCCTGGGCAGGAGCAAAGCCCCAGGCCAAGAAGTCTCATGCCGGGGACCATGGAAGGCAGCAAAGGCTTCTTCAGGGAAGGCCGATCCTGAGCTGGAGGTCCTGATGCTCCAGCCCCAGGACTTGCTCTGGAGAAAAGTGGAGTTTCATCCTCAAGACTCCAGGGCTGAGAGGCATTGCCTTCCAGTCCTCCAAGGAAAAGGGGGCTGAAGGAGGGGAAGAACAGGCAGCCTGAAGGGCCCCACAGGGCACCTGACATCTCAGCCTGGCCTGCCACCCACCCAGGGCCACCCCAGTGACAATGGCCTTCTGCTGGTGGGCACCTAAAGCACAGTTCTGTTCAGGGTCCCTGTTGCAGGCCCCCCAGCTGACCAGAGCCAGCTGTCCCTGCTCCAGGGCTGTGGGATCCTGGGAGAGTAGGATGGGATCCAAACCCTCCCGGGCTTCTGTGGGGCTCCCCGAGACCCGAATTCCCGCCTCCCCAGGCCAGCTCTCAGGTGTCAGGTTTCCTGCTGTGCTCAGCTACTGAGTCAGCCTCACTCTTCCCCAGCGTTTGGGCAGAACAGGGAGGGGACACTGGAGGCAGGGCCCTGATGGTCAGAAAGGAGGGGAAGGCCAGAGACTCCCTCTCCAAAGGCACCAGGGAGGGGCAGGGAGAAAGAAGACAGGTCAGCCGGCCGAAGGGCTGGAAAGGCTCAGCCTCTTCAGCCGGGGTTCAGCGCTGGCTCCTTTTTGAAAAGCACACACAAGCAGCAAATAAAGCCGGCCTTTTGAAAAGCACGTCTCTGCCCGCAGAGGCCAGTGGGAAGGCATCACTACCAAGAAGTCTTCAAAGCCAGGCAGGGTCACCCAGTGTAAGGTCTCCATCCCAAAGGCCAGGGCACTTCCCCTCACAGTCAGACCTCGACGGGCCCATGGACTTCTCCAGGCCCTAGTTTCCTGGACTTGTGGTCTGCAGTGATGCTGCTGATCCCACACACCTGCTGAAATCTCTTTGCTGGCAGGGGCCTCAGATAGCTTCTGACCAGGCCTCTCATCTTATTCACGGGGAGGCTAAGTAGAAAGCAGAAAGCACAGGGAAGATGTTTGTGTTCAGAGTGTTGTGACCACTGCCAGGGTCCTAGAGCTGGACAGAGCAGACCTGAGATGGGCACGTCAGAGCTGTGATGTGATGCCCAGCATTTGAAGTGGGCTGGAAGCAGGGAGAGACAAGGACCAGCACTGACCTTCGAAATCCCTCTTCCAAATAAATGGCTGCCACGTTGACTTTCCTAAAGCACAATTCTGAGCATTCCATTCCATGCCCAAACCCCCTCTCCCAGCCTTGCTCTCTCTCACTGCTGTATCTGACCTTCCTCATCTCTCCCAGACCCCCAGGTGCCTTGCTGCCTCTGGGTCCTCGACAGCCATTCTCTATCTGCTGGCACTACCACCCTGCTTTGCCAGATCATTGCATCCTGTCCAACCTTGACTATCCTGGGCAGATGTTAACTCCCCTGGGAGCATTCCAAGATCTTCCCAGGTGGCTGAAATTCTCCTCTCCATCTGACTTGTGGCATTTAGGCCAGTATACTTGGCATTTTGTCTGTGTATGAATGTTATCTCCAATAATAAGTTGTGAAGTGAGTATTTTCAGGGCAGGTACCATGTAGTAAATGCCCTTTGTTCTTAGAAGGGAATATTATTAGAAATATTCTGAGAGGGGAGGAGAATGAAATACTGGAGGAAAGAGGAAAAGAAAGATAGAAGGAGGTAGAGAGAGGAGAGTGAAGAAGGAAGAAGGAGGGAAAGGAGGAAGAAAGAGTTCTTTATCTTAGAACAGGTAAGGATGAAGTTATTAGCTAGTAAAGAAGTGTAGTTCTTCATGGAGTCCTGCAATATCCTAGCTAAATGAAGTTCAGAGATCACGCAGCCCCCATTCTACAGATGAAGATCTGGAGGCCAGGAAATCTGGGGTGGCATGTCTGAGGGCTCTAGGGTAGTCATGGCCAAGTTGGGGCTGGCGTCCAGGCCTTCTGAGTCCCAGTGCTGCAGTGCGATCCCCCTGCTCTGCCACATCAGAGTCACCACCCTCCAGCACGTGGGTCCTCATACACCCATACATGTCTCCACATGGTACTCCCAGAGAGGAACCCACCTGCCTGGGGGCTCGCCGAATGGAAATAGCATGCCATGGTCCCATCTCTCTTCCCCATCCTCTCTCTCTCCTGAGTTCCCTTAGGAATAAGCCTGTTCCTGCCTACAACTGTAACCAAAATACAGAGCACCAGCTCCTGGCCTCCATGGGGAATAGGCTTGAATCTCTTTTGCGGGAGATGCTGAGGAATGGCTGAAGTGAGCACGACTGCTCAGGTACATTGCAGTCTGCTTGGCCAATAGCCCCAAGCCTCCTCCCTGGACTCAGTAAATGCCAAGGACAAGCCCTGGCTCTATAGAGCAGGCCAAATGTTTCCAGGCCCTTGGGTGCTTCTGTATCCCAGGGCCTTTGGACATCCCCCAAAGGAAAGGCGTTAGGCCTTGCATTTCACAGGGTTTAACTGATGGAAAGGTTGAAGGAAACTCCTGGGTACAGGAACTGATTTTGGGAAACTCACATTAAAATGGACATTGATAAACTGGACTCTGATGATGGACAGCAGGGTTGTGAAGGGACTTGAGTCATCTGACACTAGGAACAGTTGGAGAATCTGGGCATGAGCAGGGAAGAGGAAACTCTGGGTCAGGTAATAGCTGTAGTCAAAGGGTGAAGGTCTTTCTGGTAGGCAGATTTGAGTCAACATAAGGAAGACATTTCTCAGAATTTATTTTGTCTCCCAAAGTTCCTCATCACTGCAAATGTCCACGCAGAGGCCAACTAACTGCTCAGAAGAGGAGCATGAACACGAGCAAAGGGCTGGGGTGTGACCTGGAGTACTTCCAGGGTTCTTTTTGGCCCACCAGGTGATGATGCAAATTCCCTGCAACATCTGCCCTCCTTTTGGCATGATCATAGTTAAAATTGCCAAACTGGACAGTCACCATCTGTGAAAGCACAGAGAGCCAGACCTTGGTGCGGGGGAAAGAAGCATGGCAGTAAGGAGAGAGCAAGTCATGGATCCTCAGGGAGCAAGCTGGGGGCCCTGCGCCCACGTGGAAGGAGACGTAAGTCCAGAAGAGGCCCACGTCCAAAGACAGACTTCACGTTCTACTCAACATGACCCGCAGGGAGTCTCCTCTCCCCCTCTGCATGGATACAGCTCAGAATCTTGTTTCCTGTATCTTCTGAGGCTCTCAATAGCCCACAGTAATTTTTCCAGCCTGGGAGAAATTCGGATTTCGTGCAACTAGGTAATGTACCCTTTGTGACTCACTCAGATGCAGGGTGCTTGGGAAAGTGATACAGGAAAAATGAGGGTAGGGGGAAATTGTGGGGAATCTTGAATGGCAGAACTGAGAGTCTGGGGATACTGGGAGTCTGGGGCACACTTCATGAGCTAACTACTTGACTACATACCAGATAAATCAGAGATGAAAAAAACGAAACTGGGCCATCTGCCCAGAACCCAGCTTCAAAGGCCTTTCTTCCTGGGTTCCTTACCTACTCCAGGTATATCAGTTTAACCACTTTTGCTCCAGTCTGATCAACCCCAAGAGGCCTATTGCTTGGCTTAGCCCCCAGGGCTGCCATGGGTCTACTTTCCTCCCTCTCTGTCTATTGGTTCCCAGTCCAATGGAGGATGCCAAGGGCCTAGAAAGAAAGTGATATGCCCAAAGGGATTCTTTACAGCCAAGAGCTGCTTTGTGATGCTTCCCCAGGGCCAGGCTTTGATCTCTAATGAAAAGCTCAGCTTCTTCCAAGGAACTGAATTCCTGCTCTCAAAACACTGATGGGAGGGGACTTTGCATCCTAAGGAACCCTACTTGCCCATGGGTCTGAGACAATTAAGCAGCAAGCTTCCAACAAGCAGCAAAGGACCAGTTTTTAGCTCCAGTTGCCATCATGGACCAGGAGTAAGGGAAAGAAGCCTAGAAGGGTTGGTTAGAGACAGGATACAATTACAGAAGAAAACCTCTGTGCATAATGGGACAATATTCCGGGCATGATCCATCCAAGAAGATACTTATCACCTTCTAAACCAACAAAGTATATGGACACATTCCCGCCACAATCCTAACAAGGCATTTTGTGGAAGGCATCTGTGGTCAGAAGACTGTACACTCCATGAAGGCAGAGCCTAGATCTGTCTCATTCACCTCTACCCCTACTGCCTGGCACAGATCCTAATACACAGTGAGAACTCGCTGAATGAATGATCCTGAACAGGTGAGCATGGAGGAAGCATCATCTTGCCAAAAACCTTGGTCATGTGCAAGCAGCTGCCTTGCAGCATTTTAGAACTGCATGGAATTTCATGATGTCAGAGAGAGAAAACTAAAGCAGATAAAGTGCAAGGTAGAAAGACTAGCTTTGAAGAATTGCAGACAGAAAAACTGGAAATTCCTTGCAATGAGTATAGGGGCCCAGTTGTGGGTCCAGTATGAACTGGGGAGACCCAGCACGGAGGTGGTCAGTGTGTATCACAATCAACTAACAGAAGAAGAAGCGATTTCAGACTCAAAACAGCTGTCCTCATCCTGCCATTCCTGGCCAGGGAAGGAGGGGTCTGCACTGTGGATGGCATTGGGTGACTTTTGCAAACCATGTAGAGTTCCTCTCAGGTCATGAGTTCAGATATTCTCCTACTATTATATTGTTAGCAAAGACCCAAGTAAATTAAAAACAAAAAAGCAAATCTCCAAACCCCAATAACTTTCCTTCTTTTCTTTTTTTAAAGATGGAGTTCTGCTCTTGTTGCCCAGGCTAGAGTGCAATGATGCGATCTTGGCTCACTGCAGCCTCCACCTCCTGGGTTCAAGCAATTCTCCTGCCTCAGCCTCCCGAGTAACTGGGATTGCAGGCACACACCACCACACCTGACTAATTTTTGTATTTTCAGTAGAGACAGGGTTTCACCATGTTGACCAGGCTGGTCTCGAACTCCTGACCTCAGGTGATCTGCCCTCCTCGGCCTCCTGAAGTGCTGGGATTACAGGTGTGAGCCACCACATCTGGCCCAAACCCCAATAACTTCCAAGACATGCTAGGGTGGCTACCTGGACCACATTAGCATTGTCTGGTGCCCAAAGGAGGGGACCCAGGTCAGAAAGCCACTTCGATGGGGCCCCTTCCTATTGAGGTGTGCAGGACACACACTATGCTTATACAAGCCTGGCCCTGTGAATATGGTGGACAGGACAGAAAGTAGTTTTATTCCTCTGCCTCCCATTTCTCCTGGGAAAATTGTTTCGTCTGATGCCCCTTTCTCCTGTGGCCTCCTCTGTTCCGCCCCAAGCCTGGCTCCCAGAGCCATTCATTCTGATGTGTGATGATGGGGAAGAGTTTAGGAGAAGAGCTTGGACCGTGGCTTTTCTCAGGAGCGGTTACGTTTTAAGGAGATGGTGCTATGAAGTTCTAATGGTGGGATTTCAGACAGCAGCCAGTGAGTGGAAGCACCATGGGAGTTCCTGACCTCCACGCGCCCCTGAAATCAGATCACATCAGTAAGTGGATATCTGCTTGCTTTTGGAGGGAGCTGGGGTCAGTAAAATTAGATTCCCGACCGTACCACTCATAGGGCAGCCCTGTCTAGCACTCTGGGGTGTTGGGGAGAGGGGGTGTGCATGAGAGAGAGAAGGTGGACGTCCGTGGAGATACATGAGAAAGGAAGACAGGAAAGAGAGGTCAGAGGAGAGCAGAGGAAGAGAGATAACAAAAGGTTGCAAAGAGGAAGAGGGGAAGGAGGAGATGCCTGGGAAAGGCAGAGCTGTAGGTTTCTTGGAGCTAGCAGATCCCATATGCCTAACAAGCAACAGAGACCTGTCCGTCTCCAGTTACCTGGAGGGGCTCCATCAGCCCCTTGGCTGCCCCTGCCTTGTGACTGCCCTGTCCCCCACCCCTGTCGGCCTTCCCCAGGCAGGCCTGGCCCAGCTGTGCGCTGCCCACTCCGCTCATTGCTTAATATCATGCAGTTATTTCAGGCCAGCAGCCCTTCGACCTGGTCGCTCCAGCTAGACCCAAAGGACCCCTCAGGATGAGACTGTGCCCACTCCCCTAGAGGAGAGTCCTGGCAGGCTCTCAGTGGAGTGACTCGGGTACCCACTTCCTGTCTCTGGAGTTCAGCTTTCCAATCTGCAAAATGAGCATATTGTGTCTTGCTTGCCCACCTAGCAGGGGGAATGCTATGAAGCCCCCCAACTCCCTCCCCCAGTGAAAGCGTCTTATAAAGTATAGAGGCTTTTCACCCTTCCCGAGGCTTGGCCTAGGGCTGGCTGCAGAAGATGGCTCAGTGATTTCCTTGAATTGGAGACATTCCCGGACTCTGAGAGCACCTGCGCCTCCCAAGTCCCCCTCTCCCCATCAAGCTCCAGCACCGTCTGTAGTAAAATACCAGGCAGGGGAGAGTAGCCAGGGCACCCAGCAACAGGCCACCCAAGGGCAGCCTGTCAACAGAAGCACCCTGGCTGACAGCCTACTTCTGGGGTGAACTCGGGGACATCAGAAAGATTCATGGTCCAGTAATAGCGTTTCCACTAGAGCCAAAAATTCTCCAGGAGGGAATCATTGCTTTGGATTAAGCATTGCTCTCTCTCTCTCACTTCTACTTTCAAAGTGCAAATGCCCAAAAGAGGGCAACACGTTAACTCACTAATGTTTCCTAGTGTGGATGAACTTGCAAGATTTTCTGTCCAGAGAAAATGGAAAACCACGGAGGTGCTGAATGAGTTGGCAAGACTGGGAGAGAAAAACTACCTTCTCCCCTTCACAGTCCTGCCCTCACAGCCCAGAGCATGGACATAGCCAGTTGATAGCTCTTTTCTGGGTCTGTATCTATCTTTCCACATAATTGCATTTGATTCAGAACTTGACTTATTCAATCACCAAATATTTATTGCATGCCTTCTACATGTGAGACATTGTTCTAGGTACTAGGGATGTAGTCGTGACAAAGCAGTTAAAAATCCTTGCCCTTGTGGAACTGCAATCTAGTTCTGTCCTGTCCAGTGTGGTTCCCAAATGTGAAATGTGGCTAGTTCAAATTCACATGTGCTGCCATATGTAAAATTGACACAAGACTTCAGAGACTTAGTACAAACAAGATAATTTTAAAAATTAGTAACTTTGAAAATTAATTAAATACTGATAATATTTTGGATGTAGTTAATTAAACAATGCATACTATTATAATTAATTTCTCATTTTCACTTTTTTTTTTTTTTTTTGAGACAGTGTCTTTCCCTGTCCCCCAGGCTGGAGTGCAGTGGCATGATCATGGCTCACTGCCACTTCTATCTCCTGGGCTTAAGCGATCCTCCCACCTCAGTCTCCTAAGTAGCTGGCAGTACAGGCATGTGCCACCAAGCCAAGCTAATTTTTTTATTTTTTGTAGGGATGGGGTCTCACTATGTTGCCCAGGCTGGTCGCAAACTCCTGGCCTCAGGTGATCCTCCTGCCTTCAGGTGCTAAGATTATAGGCACAAGCCACCATGCTTAGCCTGTTTTCACTTTTGTAATGTGGCTGCTAGAAAAAATTAAATTATATATGTGTCTTACATTTTACTTTTAATTTTTTTTATTTTTATTTTATTTATTTATTTCATGAGACGGAGTCTTGCTCTGTCGCCCAGGCTGGAGTGCAATGGCATGATCTCGGCTCACTGCAACCTCCGCCTCCCAGGTTCAAGCGATTCTCCCGCCTCAGCCTCCTGAGTAGCTGGGATTATAGGCACCCGCCACCATGCCCGGCTAATTTTTGTATTTCTAGTAGAGACGGGTTTCACCATGTTGGCCAGGCTGGTCTCGAACTCCTGACATCATGTGATCCACCCACCTCAGCCTCCCAAAGTGCTGGGATTACAGGTGTGAGCCACCGTGCCCGGCCTCACATTATACTTCTATTGGACAGCACTGGCCTATCCAATAAGTAGACATATAAGAAAATATGACATGTATTGATGATGATAGAGCTATGGAAAAACATGAAGCAGGGAAGAAGAAAAGGTTGAGGGGGTTTCCATTTTAAATATGACTGCCAAGAGAACCTTCACTGAGAAGATAACTGTAGCGTAAAGAGCTGAAGAAGGTGAAGGACTGAGCAGGTAGATATCCAGGCAAAGGGCTTTCTGGGCAGACAGAACTGCACACACAAAGGCCTTGTGGTGAGGCCAAGCCTGCATTTTTAGCAACATCAAGAGGCTTGAGTGGTAGGAGTTTAGGTGATACTGATCTTGGGGGCTGGGGAGACAGATGGTGCAGTACCTCACTGGTCATTATAGGATGTTGCTTTTGACTCTGAGGAGTGTATCTGAGCAGAGAAGTGACAGGTCTTGACTTTCTGGCTGCTGAATAGAATAGGCTGCAGAAGGCAAAGGCAAGAAGCAGGAACCAGGGAAGAGATGATGGTTTCTTGGACCAGGGTGGCAATGGGGGGAAGGTGAAAGGAATGGTCGGATCCAAAATATATTTCATTTCAAGGGTACAGGTGACAAGATTTGATCATGGATTGGATGTAAAACCTGAGAGACAGAGGACAAGACGAACTCTGTATCTTGCTTGCTAAGCAACTAGAAGACTGGTGTGGCTGATAGTTTGCAAAAATGGCCTCAATTTCTCCCCTCCCTGTACGCTCACCCTCCCATACAAGTTCCTCCCATTAAAGGCAGGATCTACTTTCCCACCCCTTGCATCTGGGCATGGCTATGTGACTGCCTTAGGCCAATAGAATGTAGCAGAAGTGATATCATGCCAATTCTGAGCCCAGGCCTCAAGAGACCTTGCAATTTCCACTTTCTCTTGGTCTCTGGCCTCTACCATAAGAACAAGCCCAGGCTAACCTGCTGGAGAATGAAAGACCATGTGATGCACAAATAAACTGTCCTAGACTCATCCGTCCCAGCTGACTGCAGCCATGTGAGTGAACCCAAGAAGACCAAAAGGACTTCCCAGTTGAGCCCAACCCAAATTACCAACCCACTGAATTGTGAGCTACATAAATGGTTGTTGTTTTAAGGCCAAATTTTGGAGTGATTGTTGCACAGAGGAAGCTAACTGATACAGATGGCATTGCCATTTATGAGGTAGGGACTCAATTTTGAGTTGCGCTTTCATTGTTTTGAGTGTGGATCTGAATGCTTAGAGAGCAAAGTCCCTGTATTGTCTCCCTGCGACACCCAGAGCACCCTTAGGACAGGGCTGGATGCAATCTGGGTGCTTGGCGGATGCTTACGGATGGAGGGAGGGAAGGATGAATGATGACTTCTTCATTGACTTCCTTTGGCTTCCTTATCATGAGCCAGGTTTCTGTGTCACCCTTCTCCTCGCAAAGCCAGAAGAGCTTTAAATGCCTCCTCCCTCCATGCCCACTGCTCTCTCAAGAGTTTATAGCTGAACTTTGATTTCCTAGAGCTTTCCTGCGGATCCCTGTGTTTTCTTGAGAATGTAAACCACTGATTTTTAGCCTTGATTTTGACCTCCCACACTCAGCCTTTTCCCAGATGTGCTGGCAAATAGACAAATCAATTGTTTTGAGTTTTTCTTCCTCCCCACCCCCATGACATGTTAATTAGCCATGAAAATGCCAGCAGCAAAGTCAGGAAGGCTGAGGACAAACCCCAGCCCTGAGTGGCCAGCTGGTGCAGCACAGGGTGTCCAAATTGGTTTCCATTTTCAAGGTTTCAGCCACTATTTCCTGCCTCCCTGCTTACCCCTCCTTCCACCTGGCACTCCAGGTCCCTCATGAACTCTGCTTTAGTCCCTCTGTGATGATCGCAGTCATATCAGCGTTATCACTTCACCTGTCACAAAGCTTTTCCCAAACACAGCCCCACAACCATCCAGTGCAATGCATTATGGACATTATTCCCATTTTAGAGATGAAGAAACTGAGACTCAAGGGTTAGAAAGACTTGCTCAGCATTACTTGGCCTAGCTTGGGAATCTGGAGCCTGTTTGATTCCAAGCCTGTCTTTCTATCACTCTCAGCACCATCAAAACACGTTCTCAATAAGGGGCCAAGTGCACCAGGGAGGGGGCTCCTTCAGCAACTTACTGGTAAGGTCACTGCCTTGGGGCTCACGTGGGTATTCACATTTCAATGAGAGTCAGTCAAACTCTGGCAGAGGTCATGTAGGCCTGGGGAGGGGACACTCTGGATTGACACAGGGACTCTACTAGGCCCTGAAACTGCAGCAACACACAGGCTGACTTGGCTTCTGCTCCTTCCCCTGCCCGTTTCCTGGGTTTTGGCTCCAGATGTTATCTGAAGCTGGTGGGGTGTCCATGAGCTGAGAATAAAGGCCCAGCAGGACTGCAGTTCAGCTCAGCCCCTGCTCCCTCACACATCCTCCTGCAGCCCCGGGTGGAAGTGCACGCAAGGCTGTGATGGCACAAAATGAAAATGTTTCCTGGGGGCGAAATGGCTCCCAGTGAACCTAACACAGCCACTCATATGGCCTTTCCCAGAGGCCTCTGCAACCTGCCCACCACACCGGGGCAAAGGAGGCCCTGAGGACCAGGATTCCACGTGCTGTGTTTGCCCTTTTGGGGTCTCAAGGCAGTGTATGTGTGCATGTGTCTGTGAGTGTGCACCTGTGTGTGTGTGTATGTAGTATTGTGTAGTATATGGCATGAGCATGAATGTATAAGCATGTGTGTGTGCATGGTATAGGTATGGATATGGGCATGTGTGAGCATGTGTCTATGGAATTTGTGTGAACGTGTATGCGTTCGTGTGCGGGTTTATGTCTATTCATGGATATGTGAATGTACATGCATGTTGTAGCACCTGTGGTGTGTGTGTGTACGTGTGTGTGTACTTGTGTGTGTGCACATATAGAAGTCAGCTGTGGTCTGAGTCTCCACCACCTGCCCCATGGCCTGCTGGGGTTACTCAGGCCTGCCTGTAAGCAGCACCCACACAGAGCCCTGGTTTGCAAGGCTAATTATTATTTATAAACATCTGCTGTTTACCAACACAGCATAGGGGCATTAAAGCAGTTTCCCCTAAGGAAACAGTGGACACGTCTTCCCAGAGAGTCAGGCAGGTTGTGTTCAGGTCCCATCTTAATCAGTCACTTACTATGTGGCCTCATGCAAGCAGCCTAGCCTCTCTGAGCCTCAGCTTCCTGACCTGCAAAATGAGCATAACAATATTGCCGTCTCTACCTCCAGAGGGCCATGGATTTAGATGAGAGCTGCTGGGGGGCGGTGCTTTGAAAATTGTAGAGCACCCTACACAAATGAGGCTGGTATTAAGGATGTTATAACAAACATTTCTAAGAGAGGAACCTGAGCATGCTGCATGACTTTAAATTAAATTATGTGGTTTAGATTACAGTGTATGTGCAGAAAAGTAAACATGCAGATGATTTCTGGAAGGATCCATGAGACATAACAACAGGGGCTCCCCATGAGGAGAGAACCTGGGCACCTGGGGCAGGGGCAGGAGTGTTTTTCTCTGTATGTACATCCTTTTGCACCATAGGAATTCTTACCATGTGCGTATGTAATGTGCTTTTTAAAACACACAGAGCAGTTTTTAAGAGTAAAATGATTTTTAAGTGTGAGTAGAGCAGAATGGAAAAGGCGCTGGTCTCCTGACCTTTCTCATCTCCCACCCCTTTGCCCTGGGTTCCCAGGGCCTCAAACAACTATCTCCCACTCCTCTCCCCAGATGTCAGCTCTCCTTCCCTCCCCAGGTAAGAGATAAGTAAACTGAGACTCAAAGAAAGTAAACAACTTGCTATCCCATAGCCCAGGTCGCAGGGCCAATAAAACAAGGCAGATGTGGTTTCCACAGAGCCTGCAGAGCTCTGTAGGACTCCAAACCCAGGGAGCGCTCGCCTACCCCACTCAAAACTGACTATAAAGCTCAAGGAAAGTCCTACAAGGCTGCGGGTTTGGGCACTGTGGGACAGGCTAGTGCAGATAGATTTTGGGATGGGACATCACTGCATGATCCACTTCTGGATAGGGCTGGGCTTGAGCGATGGTGCTTTATAAAACTTGAGGATCAGTACCCTTGAAACAGGTCAGGGCAGCCTGCCTTATTCTAATTCCACTAGAGAGAGAAGAGGTCCTGGCAGGGTTCCCAGCTTGCAATGTTTTAACCAAACAATTTTCAAAACCAAGTTCAAGATCTGTCACCCAAAGCAACAAACTTGAACAGAGTGCCACAGAGTTGAGCTCCCCCTTCCCCCGGCTAAGGCGGGAAGACTCCTGGAACTCCTCCAGCTTCTCGGAGAGGGGGCTGTGTTGTTTGACGTGGAAGCATCCCTCATTCTTTGCATCCAGAGACCTCAGGAATTCTGGGGGATTTTTGAGAGTCCTAGTCAGGGAGAGAGGAAGGATCCGCTAGTGACCTTGACAGAGGGCTCCCCTTTGGGTCTTGGTCCTTATCTATAACAAGATATGGCGGCCCCTGGCCCACAGGTGTGCCATCTGGAGCATGAAGGGTGGTCACTCCGCGTTGGCTGTTAGCAGCATCTCTGCACCTGCCTGAGGTGGCCTTGTCCTTTCCTAAGAGTTGGGAGGTTGGGAGGGATGGGGGTAGTCAGGATCACCCGCAATTCCCTTCTGGCCTGGCCACATCCTCTGGAGGGAGAGCATTTTACAGCCAGCTACTGGAGTAGGAAAGGGAGAGGAAGTGTGACAAGTGAGAAGAAACTGACCAGCTAGGCAGCTTCATCAGCAGCACGACTGGACATCGGCCCCCCTGATCCCATCCCACTACCCTGGGCAGCACTCAGTATGAGGCTCAGCTCCTAGCGGGACATTTGGCAGGAGGGTGGCTGCTTTCTGCTGTTTTCAGAGCCTGACAGGCAGCTGTGAGCTGCTACCAAAGGTCAAGACAGCAGCAGACGGGCAGGGACATGTTTGCCTGCAGGCTTAGTGATGAGCCTCTGGGGCTGCCAGGCAACAAAGAGACCAAGGCTGTGGGTCTGCTTCTGGCCAACTGGGCAACCAACCCAAACCAGTCCTCGACCCTATGGCCCCAGGAGTCCATCCTTCCCCAAACTGGGCTTATGATCACGGCAGGATTTGTGGGCAGTTGCCCAATTTGAGATCTGATTTTGAAGGATGGGGTTGGGAGGACTTAAACGTTGCGGGGAGGGGGCTGTGCTTTGATTCCCAGGGCTCTGAGATGAGCCTTTCTCTCCCGCTGAGCTGAGATCTGCACTTGGGGAAGAGAGGGCGTTTAAAAATAGCACCAACTGACTTGAATACCTCTGCTCCCTGCCTGCTGCAAGTCAGATCCAATTACTCTGCTGACAAGAGGCTTTTAGCCCAGGGAGCCTGGCATCATCGACCCCACTCCAGGAAGCTGGGCTCCATGGTGCCCCTGCCCTTCCTCCTCTCACTGGGCATCCACAGGTCCAGGAGAAAGGGGCCCAGGGAGGTGTACAGATCACACACACACGGCTCAGTCCCAGGCTGTGATTCCTGCATGTGCAGCTACTTGACTGAATCTGGCTTGCTGGGGTCCTCCTTTTGTTCACATTGGGTAAGCAGTCCCAAATATCTGACCCATACCTGAGATGCCTTCAGTAGGGCCTCACCCCTTTGGAACATGAAGACTTTTTCACGGTCTCCTACTAAGATCCAAGTGCCCCTCCCTGGGATGGGCTCTCGTCACAGCTGGGGACAGGAAACTAGTACACATATAGAATGTCAACTCCATGAGGTAGAACCTTAGCTGTCCAGCTCACTGCTGGCACATAGTAGGAACTTACCAAATGTATGTTGAAATGAATCAATCGATAGCAAAGGGGACTTGGTGAGAAAATGCAAAGGCTCCATGCAAATCCTTGCTCAACTGCAAGAGTGAAAATTAATCAGCTGACTCAGAGCACACGTCCTATTAAGGATAGTCAATAGTGTCATCTCATCCGCAAAGGCCAGGTACAGAGGCCCCTAGGAAATCTCTTTCCTTTCTCCAACCAATGCCACCATAATTATCTTTCAGCAAACTCACCCAACCCAAAGCTACTTGCCAGTGACCCTATTAAACCAGCAAATGCCAAGAGCTAAGCTCTCTCCTGCAAAGGCATCAACCTGCCTTCCCCAAGGGGCTGCCCTCTCCTTTCTACCCTGGTTCTCTCCCTTCATTCAACTCTCAAAATTATCAGGTGCTAAGGGAATGCCAACAAAGAGAGCTGTCATTAGGGGGTGTCTGAATCCATCAGGCATGTCTTACCTGCCTGGTCTATGACACCTGTCACTTTTCACTTTGGGAGCTTCATCTCAGCAACTTCCCCAGAGTGGAGACAGAGCCTTGGGCATCTGCCACCCATGCACAGCCAGCACCTGACACACACTGGCGCCCAGGAGATGTTTGATGAATAAATAATTGGGGGTGAGGCAGGAGCTCCCGTAAACATTACAAAGGCATGTGTAGAGTTTAAGGATGACTTGCTGACCATTTTCATGAGCCTGGACAATTGAAGAAACGATGCTTAAAGTGAGTTTACCATGCGGCAGCCAAACCAATGAGAATGGGAGGAACAAGTGGCACTCCTGGTCACGGGGCGTGTTTGCTTCCTTTGCGACAGATTTCCACTTGTTTGTTTGTCAGGGAGGCTCCCCCTCAGCCAGGCCCGTGGACAATTATTGGTGATAGATTTGAGTGTTTCTGGGCATGGCTCCAGGTCATAACCAAGATTTAGGCCCTGCCACCATCTTCCTGGGGTGAAACTGACAGCAAGTGTCAGAAGGTTTGTTCAGCTCATTAAGGGTTAGCCTTCAGCCGAGGCTCAGTGCAACCCTGGATGGTGAGTTTGCCCCTCAGTCTCGCAGCCTACAGGTTCAGTCCTTCACTATTGCACACACAGCTGGCTGGCTCCTCCTCCTCCACCTTAACTGTGGGAATCCAGGTGTGTGTTCACAGAAGCTGGAATGATGATAGTTGCAGGCACAGCACCAGTAAGACACTGAGCACCCGGAACATATTCTCTGTCTCTCGCTTTCTCTCTCTCTTATTAATGGTAGCTGGAGAGCAGAAAAGCCAAGGTGAGAGGAAGCAGCAGAACTGAGGTGCAAAAAGCCAAGCTTGGCTAAGCACTAGGGGCCTTAAGAAATGGGATCTGACCAGAACAGGGCCCTGAGGTCATGTAACCTTAGAAGTGGAAGATGTATTGATTGCTTGATCACCAAGACCTCCCACCCACTACTTCTCACCACATAAGTAAAACAGCAGGGCCCACAGTTGGCAGTAAGATTATAATTTGGTGCAACCTCTAAGGACAGTGGTTTGGCAATGACCATGAAAATCACAAATGCTCAAATCCTGTCTACCGCAATTCCACTTGGCATCTTAAAGATAAAATGCATGTAACTCCATGCAGATACACAAACCAAATGTGCTCTATGGCCGGTAAGTACAAAAGACTGGAAACAACGAAATGTCCGTCAATAGGGAAACATGCATTATTGCGGAATATTGTGCAGTTATGAGAAAGAATGACAGTAATCTCCAGGACACCTTGGAACCAAGAAAGCAAGAGGCCTGAAGGGCCCATCTACCCTGAATCCTCCCTTTTACAAAAGGTGAGCCTAAGAGCCAGAATGAGGATTGAGTGGCAGAAAGTCATACCCCTGCTACTCAGAGGCAGGTTCAATACCAGGACTGAGGCTGTCTGACCCCCAGACCAGAGGTCCCTCCTCTACTACAACTTCCAGTCTGGTTAGATGTGGCCAGGAGCCCACAGTGTCTTAGCCTCCCCCGATCCCAATACTCAGCAACTCAGAGTCAGACGCCTCTTCTGCCGTCAAATCCAAATTCTCAGTGTTATTGCCTCACTTCATTTCCTCCTGCCCTGTCTTCAGCTAAACTAAGGAAGAGTGCATCGCCACCACCGTTTATTTGCAGATGGGCCAAACCTCAAAGGATCCCTTGAGCTCCTTCCTTCTCTCTTTCTCGGAAGATCACATCAGTCTCACCGGACTTGTTTGTTCTAGATCACGATGGCTGCTCCCAGGACAGTATCTGTCCTGGCAAAGGTATCTCATATTGCTGTTCCCCTTTTTTCTCCTGAAATGCAAAATAAACTTGCAGACTATCCTTTCTTTTGAGACATCAATATTCTTTTCCTGGATCTTGAAGGCTTGCAGTTGTAATAATGGCTGACATTTCTATTGCACCCCCTGTATGCCAGGCACTGTTAGGTGCTCCACATATATTAACACATTTAATCCTCAGAACTCCACGGTGTAGCTACTGTTATTATCTCCACTTAATCACTGAGGGGACCAAGGCTCAGAGAGGTCAAGTAACTTGCCCAAGGACAAACTTTAAGTAGAAGATGGTCCTGTGGGCAGCTAGGCAATGAACAGGGAACTGAGACTTGGAACCAAAGCCACAACTTGCAGAAAGACCTGTGTGATGACTCAGAAAACAGACAACCATACCACTGGGATGAAGGCTCATCACAGACTATCTAAGCTCAAAGTCTTTTGACACCAGCTCATTCACAACCATCTCTTCCAAGATAAGACCACAGACAAACTGATCTGACAGTAATTCCCTAATGGCTGGTGTGTTCTAAGGATGTGACCTCGCACTGTTCCAGCAACCCTTCAAATTCTGACCAAGATGATGCTCTAATTAACTCCAGCCCCCAAACTCTGCTAAGTGTCCCTCCTACAACCCCCCCTTTACGATGCCCCACAGTTCCCATGATGTGCTCTCTCCCTCCCTGCAGTGGGCTGATAACCCTAACTCTGTCTGACTACTGGTAAGTTCCTTGTGGCCCTCTCCTGGTGGGTTTTAATGGGTTTGACCTGGAATTTGAAGTCTCTGTGTGCTCTTTAACCTCTATGGACATTCTGCTGCCTCCAGATTGTCATCACAGGTGCGTATGCTAGGCTCACACCAGTCACATCAGTCTAAGGCCAACTCTGGCTCTGGGTATAAGGGAGGTGGGACCAAGAGATGATAGGACAAGGCTGACTCCTTGGCAGATGCCCATCTTCTCAGTAGCCCCTTCATGGTTTCTTAAAGCAGACCTAAGATACCTTCTGCTGATCTTCCCCTGAATCAGTAACCTCCATCACAGCCTCTTTATCAGCCCCCACAATTCCCTGCTTCCTCCAGGGCAGACTCCTCAACTGAGGGGTCATTCCTGACTCCAATCCACTGCCCCAACATACCTGAGCTACTTCCAGGCCTCCAGACATCCTGGAGCTTCCCCACCTCCAAATATCTCCCTTTCTTCCCCAATCCCTCCCACCCCATCCATGATGTCCAAACTGACTCAGACTTCAAAGCTCAGCTGCTATGCCACCTCCCCCAGGAAGGCTTCCCTGACCACCTCACTAGATCTTTGCCCCTGTGAATTCCTGAAGACACCACCAATCTCTGTGCTTCTCAATATGCCAAGCAGCTTTGTGGCATTTGTGATGATGTAATGCCTGTGGTGTCACCCAACTTTTCATATGGGTGGATCTCATCACTCCAGCTAGAATGTAAGTTCTCTAAACATAGGATTCTCCAGATATGTCTTAAGGCACTGAGCCCAGCACCAGCTCCCAGCATGTACTGCCCTGCTCTTAATTTTTAAATTCCAACTATGAATAGCAACTGTGACTCATTTTTCCCATGCAAGCCATGGCTGGAACCTCAGGTCTGGAAATGCCCTCTGAATTAGAAGGGATTAGCCTCCAACTTCAAAAACAAACCAAAACAAAACAGGAAAACACTAAATAAGACCTCTGCCTAGGAGAAAATCTAGAAGGAAGAACATCAACAGGCTAACACTGTCCTGTCAGGTGATAGGATAAGAAATGATATTTGGGGAGAAAGATAAAGCCACATAATAATAATGATGATGACGACAATATGTCCCAAAGAAAGAGAAAACACGTGAACAAGCAAGAAAGGGCCAATCCCCATGCTATCCATGGACAGCAGTGCTCGGTGGGATGTGAGGAGACTGGTTAGGAGGAGAAGAATCTTACCCCAAAAGACTAGGTAGGTTTGAAGCTGGACTCTCAAGCTGGAGCTGGTCTCCCATGCTGTGGGATGAAAATTGCACAGGCCCCAGAAAGGGGAGCAGAAGCCCTGGCCACTGATCCCAGTGCCTCAAATAGATCTCAAACTCAGGGGAATTCAAGGCAAATCAAAGGTAGCCCAACTTTGTGTGGTAGGGTGCAATTTATAGTACTCATTTCCCTCCAAGAGATGGTAGCAACCGAGGCAAAAGTCAAGTTCAAGAAGGTTTTAGATAATTCTTAAATAAAAGCTCCATAAATAGTCATTTTTAAAGGGAAACTAGGCTGTTCAGGGACATGATGAGAGGGATCTCAGGAAAGACAGCAGCCCTTTGCCTACCCTATCCTTATGCGTCCCATCAGCGTAAAGATTCTGGGTTAGAGGGGCCAGAACTTGGAGCTGCCTGACATCTGCCCTCACCATCCGCTCCCAGTCACCTGCCAGGCCCAGCACCAGGGAGGCAGGTCCCTGTGGGACAGGATGAGGAGCAGAACCAGCCCCATAGCCCAACACCTGGCTGTATTACCTGTGGCGGGCCCTGTGCCCAACCTGCACACCCTGAGCCCACATCTGATCCCTCTGTGGTCAAACTTGTCAGCCACGGCACACTGAGAGCATCCGGGCCAGGTAGAATCAGCCTGGGGACCCAGCCTGCCACCTCCTGGCAGGGAGATCCTGAGCAAGCCAGTCCCTCTCTAGCCTTGGTTTCCTCATCTGCACGAGCCAGATGAGAGTGCTCTAGAAACTCTCCCAGTTCCCACCTGTGTTCCACTCCCAGAACGTCCTGCTCTTGGGTTTTCTGGAAGCCTGGGATTAAGAAGACCAGAAGGCCTTCCAGTCCTTCAGAGGCTGGATTCCAGCTGGCCAGCCCCAGCCAGCACCCACAGGGCAATGGCAGTACCCACAGGGCAATGGCAGTAAAAGACGCTGGAGCCATCCCAGGTGTGGGCTGCCTGGCTGTCACTCTGCTGCAGCTCCCACGCCTGCCCGGGGCATCCAGTCCCCTGACAGTGGCCACTCTCTGGGGAGGCTGAGAGCAGAGTTCAATGCAGCAAGAGCTATTGGGAGTGGGAGTTTGTGACGAGTCTGGATGCAGGTGTGTTGGGGGATGCACGTGGGGTGAGTGTCTGCATGTGTGTTGGGGGTAAGTGTGTGTCTATAAGGGGAGTGTGGGAGTGGATATGAGTGTACACAAGGTCAATGTGTGAGTGTGTATGCGGGAGGAGTGCGTATGTGGGTGTGTAAGGGTATACACACATGCATGGGTATGTATGCGAGTGTGTGTTTGAGGGGAGTGGGTGGCATGTGTGGACGAGTATGTAGGGTTTACGCATGTATGCACATGCCCAGGCAGAATCCCACTCCGGGTGGACAAAAGGATTGTGGGTCCTGCAGGAAGGTTGATACAGGGGAGGGCTTCCCGGTCAGTGATTCTACAAAATAGTGTCCCTCACAGCGGTAAACCCAGAGCCCTCTCACTATCCCCAGACCTTAAAAAATTCTTTGCCTGGATGACTCACATAGACATCAGACTCAACCCATCCTGGATGGCCCAAATACACATCAGACTTAAACCATCCAAATCAAATCCATTTCCCCGGCCCCTGCTCCTCCCCAACCCTACCCCTCAAGCTATATAGAAGCCTTCTGGCCCCAGGGGCCCAGGTCAGCATCCCAGGAATCTTCTTAGCACTTTTCCTCTTACTCTCTCTCCTGCACCTTCTCTTTCCAACCCTTCACCCACTTTTGCTGTTTCCACATCACCAATATCCACTCCCACCCACCACTCCATCCCATTGCCTCAGCTGTGTCTGCGGCTCTCCTGTACCTACCTGGACCCCTCACTGTCCCTACCTTCTGTCTGGCCTATGCTGCCTGGCACACTCCAGCCAGGCCCCCTTCTGAGTGCCAGTCCTGTGGATCTGCAGAGCTCCCCTGGCTCCCAGCAGTGGCAAGGACAAGTCTGGCCACGGGCACCTCTCAGAGGCCCTACTATTTCTGGGGAGCCCTCAGAGCTGATGAATTACTGACCTCTGAGCTACACATTTTACTATGGGATACTCTCCAAGTCACTTGACCTCCCTGTGTCCCAGAGAGCAACGCTGCCACTATGCCATATTGTACACAATAGACGTGTTGAAAATAATAAACTGCCATTTTATGAATCAGGTCCTATATAAAAGGGGTTTTATGATGAGCCTTACCAAAAAAAAAATTGGTGGGGTTTTGCCGTATCATAGTTGCCAAGCTGAGCTCTGTGGTCCAGTGGAAAGAACAGAGACTTTGGAGCCAAACAGAGCTGAATATGAATTCTGCATATATCATATATACCAGCTGTGTGACCTTGAGCACCTCACGTAACTTCTCTGAAACTTCCTGTGCCTCTGTTTCTCCAACTCTAAAGTGGAACTAATAATCCCTACTTCACTGAGTTGTTTGTTTGTTTTGGCAGGGGGGTTGGTGTGTGTGTGTGTGTCTGTGTGTGTGTGTGTATGTGTGTGTGTGTTTTGAGATGGAGTCTTGCTCTGTGCCCCAGGTCGGAGTGCAGCGGTGCAATCTCAGCTCACTGCAACCTCGGCCTCCCAGGTTCAAGTGATTCTCCTGCCTTAGCGTCGCGAGTAGTTGGCATAACGGGTGATTACACCACCATGACCAGCTAATTTTTGTATTTTTAGCAGAGAGGAGGTTTCATCATGTTGGTCAGGCTGGTCTCGAACTCCTGACCTCAAGTGATCCACCTGCCTTGGCCTCCCAAAATGCTGGGATTACAGATGTGAGCCACCACGCCTGGTCAGTACTTCATTGAGTTTTAATGAGAGTGAAATGATACAATGAAGACGGAGTGCATTGCATGTATCACACGAAACAAGTGCTTAACACCAGGTGCTCATGTCTTTCTGTCATCCTTCCTCCTGTCCTTGACCTACATCCATCAAAATTACTTGGGAATAATTCATTAGCTTAAGAGAGGAAGCGAGCCATTCAGCATACTCATCGCACCCACATCTTCCCACAGTGCTATACTGTAACATGGCACCAGGAAAGAACTCACAGGTGTGACCCTAGAACCACTGAGCAGTTTTCAAGAAATCAAGAATCATAGCTGAGGGGTTTCAGACCGTAAATCATATTTAAATTTTTGCACAAAGAAAAAAGATGATATCCTGAAACTTTCCATGGGAATATAAAAACACCTTGACAAATCTGTCATGGATTTTGAAGTGGTTTGTGATCACTTAAAAAGAGAAAGAGGAGAAAAAGGGAATTGTTAATCACTAAGGGCAGTAGAATCCCCTAAAGAATGAGCTTCCAAGCACCCAAGTTGGTAGATGAAAAACACCAGAGTGCAATGGATCTGATTTTTTTTTTTTTTTTTTTTTTTGGCACAGAATCTCACTCTGTTGCCAGGCTGGAGTGCAGTGGTGTGATCTCAGCTCACTGCAACCTCCACCTTCCAGGTTCAAGCAATTCTCCTGCCTCAGCCTCCCAAGTAGCTGGGATTACAGGTGCCCGCCACCATGCCTGGCTAATTCTTATATTTTTAGTTGAGATGGGGTTTCACCATGTTGGCCAGACTGGTCTCAAACTCCTAACGTCAAGTGATCTACCTGCCTCGGCCTCTCAAAGTGCTGGGATTACAGTTCTGAGCCACTGCACCCAGCCGGATCTGATTTTCATGAGGCATCTGGCACACTGCATATGGAAGCATTCAATAAGTAGTCATTGAAATGAACAAGTCAAGAAATTGAAGACTGTTATGAAGTGTCTGTGGATAGAAATAAGAAATGTAGTCTAGGTAATGGATACTCCACTTAGGTGAGTTGGCCCAGTGAGTATGGGTTGATGTCAACCTAGAGGGAGACGGGGACAGGGAGGGCTGTCTCTAGGAGCACACCACAGGCTTCTGTGCTTAGCCTTGGTGTGTTCTGCATTTCCATCAGTTACTTAACTGATGATGTAAAAGTCACGCTTATCAGGTTAGAATAGATTCGAGTCTGGGAGAGATGGACATTTTGCCAGGCGCCGGTCTCGGGCACACTCTGGAATTCACAAGATTCTAATGGCCTGGAAGCACAGACAAACCAACAAGATGAACTATCACAGGCCTAGATGGAGAGGCCAAGTTTTCATGCAAACCCTCTGCCTGAGGCTGCCTAAGGGCTGGAGGGGCAGCCTGCCTGAGAGCAGCTGAAAGGAAAGTGAGTCTCATGTTCTGAGAGCAACAAGCTCAACAGAAGCCACAAACGTGGCTCAGAAAGGCTAATGCAATCAAGACATCATTAATTAAATCCATGGTATTGAGACCAGAGGAAGCACTGTCTAGTGTCCTGAGATGCCAGGAAGGTTCAGAATACTAGAGTACTGAGACCTGATTCTATACAGCTCAAGAGGGGTGACTTCAGGATTGCCAGAGTTTGCAAATAAAAACAGAATGGGGCCAGCCATGGTTGCTCATGCCAGCAATCCCAGTACTTTGGGAGGCCAAGACCAAAGGATCATTTGAGCCCAGGAGTTTGAGATCAGCAACATGGCAAAACCTTGTCTCTACAAAAAAAATTAAAAAGTAGCCGGGCATGGTGGTGCATGCCTGTGGTCCCAGCAACTTGGGAGGTTGTTGATGGGAAGATCACTTAAGCCTGGGAGGTCAAGCCTTCAGTGAGTCACATACTTCAGTGTGGGTGACAGAGAGAGATTCTCTCAAAAAGAAAAAAAAAAACAACACAAACACATACACACAGAATGCCCAGTTAAAGTGGAATTTTACACAAGAAATAATTTTTCAGTATAAGTATGTTCCATGCAATATTGAGATATACTTACATCAAAAATATGTTGATTTTATCTGATATTAAAATGTAACTGGGCATCCTGTATTTTATTTAGCAATTCCATGGAGCTGGATTTAGAGAATCAGATTTAGAGGGAAAGAGGTTTTAACTAAATACAAGTTTTTAACAGATTCTAGCATAGTATATAATACCTGCTCAGTAAGTAGCTGATCTAATCAATGAATTAATAGATGTGCAAGAAGAGTTAACCAACAGGGAATAGATGCTTTCATAGGTATATACACATGTCAGAACTCACCAAATATACACTTTAAATTCATGCAGTTTATTGAGCATCAGCTATACCTCAATCAATTCTTTTTTAATATCAAGATTAATTTTTTTACTGCAAAATTTGAGCACCAATCTGCGATTTCTTTTCCTCTTTATTTTTATTTTTTTATTTATTTTTTGAGACAGAATCTCGCTCTGTCACCCAGGCTGGGGTGCAGTGGCGCGATCTCGGCTCACTGCAAGCTCCGCCTCCCGGGTTCACACCATTCTCCTGCCTCAGCCTCCCAAGTAGCTGGGACTACAGGCGCCCGCCACCACGCCCTGCTAATTTTTTGTAAATTTTTTAGGGGGTTCCACCATGTTAGTCAGGATGGTCGCGATCTCCTGACCTCGTGATCCGCCCACCTCGGCCTCCCAAAGTGCTGGGATTACAGGCGTGAGCCACGGCGCCTGGCCTTCAATCAATTTTTTTAAAGGAGGGTGGATTGCCTCACAAAACAGTGGAGTGACTGCCTCATAAACTGTGAGAGATGGCTCCCAGGGAAAGTTCAGTCCAACCTCTTGTGAAAACGGTGAGGAGAGGTTTTCTGAATTCACATCAGATTTGTCGTGTTCAATTTTTTTCTGTGTAAATAAACCTTCCTGAAAGCGCCACTGTGTAAAGCAGATGCAAGCTGATGATCCCTCCCAGTGTGAAGCCTCCGACCCTTCAACAGAGCTACGGGTGGTCACCAGAGGTGCCTTCCTGTCCTATTTGGAAAGCACAGAAGGAGATCCTCTCCGAGGCCTCCTCAACTTTAAAGTCCCATGACTCCAGGAAGCTCCGTGGAGAAACCTGAACCTCACAAGGCTGACTTGAGGATTTGTGTTCACTTAACGAGCAGCCCTGAAGCATGTTGAAATTTGTTCAAGAGGGCTCAGTGGGAAGATCACAGGACAGCGTGAGACCCGGCTTCATTTGTGTGTTCCTTTGCTCTGCCCTCTGACCCAGGTGCAGTCTTGGCACCACCAGGCCCTGAGTAGCAGGGTGATCACGGGCAAATCACTTCACCTCTCCAGAAGACGATGAAGAATTGCTAACGTCCTTTTGTGCTCTCACGCTCTTGCATCCATTGAAGAGCTTAAATACAAGGAACCTCCATTTTTAACTGAATGACACTGAGAGATTTGAAAAATTGCACAAGAAAAAAATGTCCTTGACTGACATTTGATGTTGGTGATGGGAGAAATGGGGGGTGGGGTGAAGCATATCAGATCCTCTCTACCATCAGCTGGAATTTGGTGTGGCCATGCCTGGGATAGTGTGACCAGTGTAACAGCTCCTGGGAAATGGGCCCACAGTCCCCAAGTCCTCACTCACGGACAGCTCTGGGAGGAACAGCTGTGAGTGAGGACCAAGTAGGCCCCTGGGGACCCAGGTCACAGTCTTCCTGTGCCCTCACCTCCTCCTAGGTTCCAAGCTTATGTCCCACTTCCCTGTGTCTCTCAGTCAGGCACAGTGTGCCCCTTGCTCCCTTATGGGGAGGGGGTCTGGCCTCCCCAGCATTTCCAGTTCAAGGCTCAGCTTTGCGGGAGGCCATCTCTGCCTCCAGCATCTTCATCTTCCCTGTATCCCATCTCCTACCCCTTCCACCTGCCCAGTCAAAGCCCAGTACACCTGGAGGGGGTGAGTGGTAAACACCTGCACAAGACCTGATCCTGAGGCCTTACCAGGATATTTCATTCTAACAGAAGACCAAGGGGGAAGATTCAAATGGTGGAGTGGCAGGATTTTGCCGTTAGGAGCACAGTGACGGGGCTACTGAAAGCCGACACAATTTAGGCTATTCAGACCTAGGGAGACAACAGAGCCTTCCCGACAGGCTATATGAGTCTGAGCCTGCCACGCTGAGAGACACGCTGACACACCCGGGAACATCCTGAACAGATGGAGACCTGTGAGAGCGGGGGATTTCTGACTGCCTAGAAACCACCCTAAATAGGTGCGGGTGTTCCCTGTTTCTCTTCTCCTTCTCTGTTCCCCAAAGCACTTAACACAGGATGGAGGCAGGTCACACAGTCTTATGAACTGCCCGTTACAGACTGAGGGTCCCCACTGGATCTGAGTTGAAGAAGTGACACAGGCCATAAAGGCACTCTCCCAACGGCCAGGAGGGAGACATCGGAGCTCTTAAAGCCATGTCTATGCACTGGGAACCTGCCGGGTGTCCAATCCCTGTTCTGGGGGACACAGAAATGAACAATGGGGTTCATGTCATCACTGCAGGACACTGGCCAAGCCCAAGTAAAGAGAGTCCCCTGGGCCTACACACATGGCCAGGGTGAAAGGCTCAGAGGAAGGCATAAGAGCAGAGTCCATGAGAGGGTTGACCAGCATGAGGGTCAGGAATATCCAACCCAGCCTTAGAAACAAGGTCTGGGGCTGGAGCTGGAGGAGTAGGACACCCCAGCCAGGAGAAATGAAGCCAAGTGTTGGATAAGAGGGACCATGGGGGTCCTGGTGCTCCAGGGACCGGAGTGCCCAGCACCCCAGGGGCCCAGAGGCTGAAGATCAGAACACCCGGGGTGTGGTCCCAGCTTGGGCCTCGCTAACCCTGAGCCTCAGTTTCTTCCTCTGTAGAACAGAGGTAGGCCACTTGCCCTGATCACCTTGCAGGGTTTTGTGGCCACATGTGAAGATGCACACTGAGGTGCTTTGGAAAAGCCCCCTGCCATGTGGGTTGTGAGGGGCCACCCTCAGGGAATTAAAGAGAAAATCAGAGAAACAGCCAGACCTGAAAGAGAAGAACAAGAGCAGGGCCTGGTGAGGGGAGGAGGATGGCACAGACTCTGAGTCTGCTCTGAAGAAAGGGCAGCTCGGGCTGGACCCTGTGCCCCTCTGCCTCTCAGTTCCTCACCTGTGAAATGAGATGCCTGCCATTGCTACAGTCCACAGCTCCTAGAGCGCTGGTGGCCCCAGCAGTAAGAGGATAGGCCTGGTCGGGCAGCACTGGACACTCATCGCCAGCCCACCCTCCCATCATTGCCTCACCGTTTTCCCATCAAAGCCCACTTATCCTGCCCCAGCCCCCTGACTCTGTTCTCCACCACATCAGTAAACACAACAACAGGAGCAAATTCCATAAAACAGGCCCCTCACAGGAGGTCACATGCCAAGACCCAGTAAAAAGCACACATTCCCTGGAGGCCCCACCACCTGGCCCAGCCTAAAAGCGGGGGTGGGGGACACATGATGGAGGGAAGGGGCCAGCACCCCAGCATCTTTTGATGCCCGCGCAATCCCCATGCAAGTGCAACCCACGTCCAAGCTTTGTCCTTTTGCCCAAGCTGCCAGAGCACTGCCCTTGACGTCCAGAGTCCCAGTCCCACCCCCATCACCTGTGTGACCCTAAGGAGACCTTCTCCTCGAAGGCTTCATTGTCCTCACCGAAAAGATAGCACAGCTACCTCTGCTTGGCCAACCTCGTGGGCAGCAGCAAGTTCTGAGGAGACACTATAGTTGAAGGTATCTTGTCAGTCATAGAAAAACAACAGCTTCTCCTGACCACCTGGGACCATGTTGAACTGCAGACTCCTGGGTGTCGCAGTAACTCACAGAATCAGGATCTCTGGTGGCCACACTCAGGAGCCTGCCCTTTAATAAGAGCCCCCTGGGGATTCTTTGGCACAGTGAGATTTCAGAACCACTGCCCTACATGTGCATCCGAGAGGGTGACTAGATGTTGGTGACGTGTCTCATTTGAGATAAGGACCAGACGAGAGAGGGCAGAAGCCAGCAAGTCAAAGGACAGTAACCACGCCCCACCAGGAGCACTGAGCTGCGAGGGAGGAGCCCGGGTATTTGGGTATCTGGCCCCTCCCGTCACAGGTGCCAAGAGCTTTAAGGGCACTGATCTCACAGAGCCTGTGAGGCTAGACAGTGTGCTCTCAGTTCGGCAGCATGGACCCCTGCAATTCAGACCCACCAACCCACGGTGTCAGCCCAGCCCCAGCCCTTCTCTTCCCACTCTCCCTGGCCTGCCTCCCATGGGTTCCTCCAGCACTAAAGTCCTGGCCACACTCTCTGATGCCTCACCGGACACTGTTCAGATTTGCTGGCCAATTGTCTCACCTGTATCAATTTCCTGTCCTCACCAGCAGGCACCTTGGGGGCAAGGGGCTGGGTTTCTTCTGCCAGACCCTCCACAGCCCTGAAGAAGGCTCGGCACCTGATACACACTTCACTTGCCATCCAACACCTGCTCACCTGGTGTCGCTCCTCCTCCCTACCTGCTTCCTTCTTCCTGCCCTGCAGCCTCCCTGTGACCACACATACACACACATACACCACATGCACACACACCCTCACACCTCAGCATGACCACACACACACACACCATATGAATACACACCCTCACACCCCAGCATGATCTCACACACACACACCACATGCACACACACACTCACACCTCAACATGACCACACATACACACCCCACATGAATACACACGCTCACACCCCAGCATGATCTCACGCACACACACCACATGCATACACACCCTCATATCCCAGCATGATCTCACACACACACATCACATGCACACACACCCTCACACCTCAGCATGACCACACACACACATACACACCACATGCACACACTCCCTCCTACCCCAGCATGACCACACACACCACATGCACACACCCTCACACCCCAGCATGACCCTTCCACACACACACACACACCACATGCACACACACCCTCACAACCCAGCATGATCTCACACACATACACCACATGCGCACACACCCTCACACCCCAGCATGATCACACACACAAGTAACATGTGCCCACACCCTCACACCTCAGCATGACCCCCACACACACCACATGCACACACACCCTCACACCTCAACATGACCACACACACACACACACCACATGCACACACACCCTCA
>NW_012116254.1:3042259-3074766 GCF_000951035.1 Colobus angolensis palliatus | reverse complement strand
CACCACATGCACACACACCCTCACACCCCAGCATGATCACACACACACACCACATGAATACACACCCGCACACCTCAGCATGATCTCACACACACCGACACCCTCCCTGTTCCTAGTGACTGATATAATCTCTGCTCTGTCACCCACTGAGAAACCACACACACTGGTCTTGTATTGTCTGATCTGGAAGGAATCTCACTTCCCCTCCCACCCCCAGTCCCCACTCCTGACCCTAGGAAAGGCTGAAGGAGGGATGAGAGAGAGGCATGACATCTACCTAAGGCCAACCCTCCTCCTCCAAGCTGGAGCGCAGAAAGAGGGGATGCCTCTGGCAGGGCCCTTCCAGCCAACACCAAGCCTGGGTTCCAGGCGAGGCCCTGGGGAAGCCAACCTCACTGACTCCTGGCAGAAGGCAGCTTTCTGCTTCTAAGAATCTGGGCCACCCTCGCACAGCCAGCACTGCGATGAGTCTCAAGCATAGCCTTAGGCCACCCTTCCAGAGCAACTGGGCTTCCAAAGGAAAGGGGAACCCCCAGGCTGCCCAGATACTGCTGGATGTGGCTGAACTGAGCCAGTTGGACAATCAGCAGAAAATCCATCCAACTCACATCACGCCAAGAACTTGGGAAGAGTTTCCAGAGACAGGGGCCCACCACGTGCTGCCTTGGATGCCCTGAGCTGTCCCAACATAGGTGTGGTATGCATGGCCAGCACCATGAAGGCTGCTGGTGTCCCTTCTCTGCAGTCCCCTATCAACTGTGCCTAAGCTTTGGTTCATGGTCCTGACAGCCAGGCTGAGAAGTGAACAAAATCTCTGACTCCCTTGGATTCAATAGGGCTGAGCTCAGTGGACAGTAGATACTTACCAAAGACCACTGAAATCAAGTTACACTGAATTGAGCTCAAGAAAACAAACTGAAATAATTTCACATTTAGCAACTATTAGCTGAAAAGCTACTGTGTGCCAGGCACCTGCTAGGTCTTGGGACTCAGGGATGAATAAGGCCCATACTGTCATGGAGTTCACCATCCTGAGAGGTGACAGGAGAACTGTTCTGTGTCTGGGGACATAGAATGTCTCTGCAAGAGCCTGATCCCACTAACACTTCCTTCTCTCTCTCACTGATGGGCCGTGAGCTTCCAGGAACTGAGCCAGAAGACCAGATGAGCACTATGAGACAACAGCTACAAAAATGGCCTCCATTCCCTCCTCTTCGTTTCTGCTCCCTTGCGATGTGACTCTGCAGCTCCCTCAGTCAAGAGGTAGAGTCTATTTCCCCATCCTTGAATGTGGGCTGACTTTGTGACTTGCTTTGACCAACAGAAGAAGGTGGAAGTGACTGTTCTAGCTCCAAGTCTAAGCCCCAAAGGGTCTTGCATATTTCTCTTGGCCTCTCTGTCTCTGAGATTCCTGCCTTTGCTATGTGAGCAAGCTGAGCTAACCTGCTGGATGATGAGAGAACACGTGGAACAATGCCAAGTCAGCCTGGTCATCCCAGCCAAGGCCATGTGACAGAGCCCAGCCAAGAGCAGCAAGCCACATGTGCCTGAGTGAGCCCCAATGAGCCTAAATGAGATCAGAAGAACTACTGGGCTTTCCCATAGAATGGTGAGCAAAAATAAGTGATTGTGGTGCACTACTCAACTCCTTCCTCCCGTCAACACCAGGCCCCAGAAAGCTCTGGAAGTAAGAGAATTCTTAGGTTGAGACCCTTGCATTGGGCATGACTATTAGTTCACTTCTCCCAAACCCAAGCTTAGGCATTTTCCCAGGTGAACACCAGCTGAGATCCTGGGCTCCTTGGAGCTCCAGACAGTGAATGAGATCTTATACCCTGCAGCAGGAATTATGGAAAATCCTGGACTTCGGGGCCATACAGACTCAGGTTTGAGTTCCAGCTACTGCAGGTGAGTTACTTAACTTCACTCAGCCCCAGCAAACTCATCCTTAAAGCGGGGATGACAATAAAGCTGATTCTTCTAAGGGCTGCCGTGAAGATTACGTGTGATGATACACACACGGAAGTAGTTCTCAACAACCAGGGCGAGGATGTTACCAGCGTCTAGTGGAGAGGGGCCAGGAATGCTGCCAGACACCCTACAAAGCATGGGACAGCCCCTGCAACAAAGAATCATCCTGCTCAAAATGTCAGTAGTGCCAAAGTAAAGAAACCTGGTCTCTGGGCCAGTCCCTGGCACTATGGTAAGAAGCCATGGAGATGGTCACCCAGTCCCCTGGAGATGTGGGCTCAAGGACCCCTGCACCCTTCCTGGAAAATCCAGGGGAAAGTACTAATAGCAAAAGTGGTACTGGAAATAACTGGCTCAACTTCCGTCTTTTAATCCCTCCACCCCATAGCTCCATAAAATGGGAGTCCAGCTAGTCAGCATTGACTTCAGGCATAAGCTTGAGTTCCAGCGAGGAGGAGGTTGCCTGTGTGACACTTCTGAGTTTCTGGTAGATTCTTGGTCCAAAAGAAGCTGTCGCCACAAGCTGCATGAGGCTTTGCATGGACATTATAGCACATTCAGAGCAAAGCCCCACATATGTGAAAGTTCATGTTAGTCAAATGCTCCAAGTTTGCAGGGTTGTTCTGCATCTTCTACCAGGGCATCTATTATCAAAGAACTAGCCTGTAATAAAATACCTGCAACCTTCCTTTGTTTATTCAGGAAGCCTTTGGTTCCTGCAGAAACACCCTTGGGGCCATGATTAGGATCCACAGTTGTCCTTGAACAGTGGTGGGGACATGAAGGGAAGCTGTGGGTTTCCCGCTTGTTTGGAAGAGTCTATCAGAGCCAATTTAGAAGTAACCTTGCCGGGGTCATTAGTTTGTTATGAATGTATTTCAAACCAGGGGAAACTGTGTTCCATTTGCCCAGTCTGGGCCTCAGCAGAAACTTCCCCTCTGTGGCTATGTGAGCAGAGATTAACTGAGTGCTGAATGAGTGTGGGCATTTGGCCTGGCTGAGGGGAAGGTGGAGGATGGAGATTTGTGACCCGCAGAGCTGCACATCTCCAGAGATGCCTTAGGCATCAGGCAGCAGACAGTTCAGGAGGAGAGGGAGAGCCATGTCATCTCCAAGAGTGAATCCTGTCACAATCACATTTCGGGGACACCTGGCAAGCTAGAAGGAGGGAGCGCTCTCAGTCTTGGGCAGAGGATGTGACCAGAGAGCTGGGATACAACTACAGATTCCCAGGCCAGCACTCTTGCTTTTGCCCCGGAAGGATTCCTCTGCCATGGTGAAATCAAGGCAGGCACCTTGTCCCTTCAGGCCCTTGTTTTTGCCCTGTATAAAGTCTGTCCCTCTGCAGGGGACCCCATCTGTCTCATCATCCCTAGTCACTTGCATCCAAGTGAAAAGGCTCTGGAGGGAAGAAATTAGAGTCTGGTGTGTGGCAGGATTTCCGGTACCCGAGGGCAGCAGGAAGCTAACAGGGAAGGTTGGGGTTACCTAAGGCGAGCTGCACCTGCTTCCCATGATGCCGGGGCCAGCCCTACCGCATCCTCCCTCCGGAATCCCGCAGGATCCCCATCAGGCAGTAGGCACCATTCTAAGCCTCACATCAACTAATATTCAGAAGGATTAAGTAACCACAGAGCCATGAAGTAGCAGGGGAAGCTTTGAACCCAGGTCTGTCAGACTCTAGAGCCCAGCAGAGCAAGACCAGCACTCATGACCTGCCAGGCTCTCCAAAAGGTGAGTCCACCATCTGTCTACTTACTGGCCTCTCTCCCCACTGGCCTGCAGAGCAGCCAATGTCCTTGAGTACTGGGAAATGGCTTCCCTGGGTGGAAGGTTTCAGGCATGTGGAAGATACATCAAGGTTTGAAAAGAATTGGGGGTGGGGTGACCTTAGACTTTAGTGGTCGGAGACCTCACGCTTTGCTGATTAAACAGCATAAGGGCCAGCTCCAGTCCTACATAGACGGGGTGGGGTGGGGGCGGAGGGCGTCCAGCAGGGTGTGAAGCTCTGGCAGAAAGAGAAGGAAGCCTCCCAGACCCGTCTCTAAAGCCCTGGGCAAGAAGGGGAAACAGTGCACCCTTCTGGTGTCTGCCCTCTAGCCTGCCTCCTACAGGGAGCTCGTTGTCAGGGGGAAGGTGTCTGCCTGTCAGGCAGGGCCTGGTCAGATGCACCCTGAACCTCAAGGCTGCTCTCCACTGGCCCAGAACAAGAGCTGGAAACAGTCACCCCATAAAGTTTTCCGCAAGCTTAACTGGATGTTGTCAGGATGAAACCAGGCGACATATCCTCTCAGTGAAGTTAGAATTCATATCACAATGGCCTTTCTTGGCGTTGCTTTTAAAAGCAGACCCACGATGTCAGTAAATCTGATGAGAAAAAGTCTGGATTTGTGAAGCTCAGGCAGCAGGACGTGACTCCTCACATTGCGAAGGACTCGTCCTGCCACTAAATAGCTGTGTGCCTGTGAGCAAGTCCCCAGGCCCCTCTAAGTCTCTGCAAAATAAGGTGAGGAGGCTGTCTTAGGGACTCTGATTTCCCTCCCAGGGTGGTGTTTCTTGGGTTTCTAGAGCTGGAACCCAGAGGGAAGCAGGATTAGGAGTCACTCCCCAAAGACCAGGAAGTCATCTCACTGGGGGGTCCAACTCCACCCAGGCGTGTTTTCCTCCTGGGTGTAAGAGTGGTGCCACTGCGTGCCTGCTCCTCACACAGCGCCCGTTCTGGCTAGGTAGCTGGTAGGGCACACTGAAGAACTGAATCAAGGGCCCTGGCACCCAGAGGGGAGAGACTGACAACGCACAGGACCGTGTCACCCTCAGCCTGAGGCTGGCCCAGCATCCCCTAGCCTTGACCTCACTCCATGGGTCTTCCCCATGAATTGACCCATCACCCTGGACAAGGGCTCCCCAGAGCATCTCCTCCTGAGCCGGGTCCACTGACCTGGTGGGACAGGGGCTCTGGCCACAGGGAGCCTTCACAGATTCCTGGAGTGGCTCTGAGAGCTGGCAAACAATAAAATACGGAGTTCTTGTCCATTCCTGCCAAATGTGGTTAGCAAGCCACCAAAAGAGGGCACTGAGGGCCTTAGCCTGGGGGAACTTACGGGGCAGACACCGGGACAATCCACACAGCAGGGAGTGCTGAGCTGAATATAATTAAATATTCCTTCAAGCATTCAGGGAGTGGGGTCGACATGAGCGGGAGGCATCCAGGCGTCTTTGGGCAAGAGGTGGATCTAAAGTGAAGGGCAGGTAAGGTGACCAGGTGAGAGGGGAACGGGATGGGGATGAGTTGGAGGCAAGGATGACCGCAGTGTGTGTGCATGTGTGTGGTACGCGTGTGTGGTGTGCATGAGTGTTTGTTGTGTATATTGTGTGTGCTGGGCACAGTGCATGTATGCATGGCGTGTGTGTATGTTGTGTGTTGTGTATATTGTGTGTGGTGTATATGGTGTGTGTGTTGTGTGCATGTGTGTGGTATGTGTATAGGTGGTGCGTTTTGTATGGTGTGTATTGTGTCATGTGCACGTGTGTGTTGTGTGCGTGGTGTATGTGTATATGTGTGTGTTGGTATGTGTAGTATGTGGGTGTGCTGTGTGTATGGGTTGTGAATGGGGGGTGTATTGTGCAGGGTATGTGGTCTGTACATGTGTTATATGTGTGTTGTGGTTGTGTGTTATGTGTGTGGATGTGTTGTATAGTGTGTGTGTGTGTGTGTGTGTGGCACAGAGCTTGGGAAGGGTGAGTGAGCAGAGGATGCTGACTGGAGATTGACATGTCCCAAGCCCTTTACACCAGGTAAGTGGTGTGCAAACATTTTAACATGTCACCAAACCAAACAGAACAGCTCAGGGTGAGGGAAGGTGGGAGAGCCTGGCTGTTCAAACTACCCTGCCTGACCAGGGCCTGCCCCACAGAGGCCTCAGGAGCCCCAGGCCTCCCAGAGCTCATGGGCTGCACAGAGTGGGTTCAACACACATGACGGATGAGGACACGGAGGGTGGACTAGCAGCAACCACAACTGTGGTGTCCTTTCCCTTGAACTGAGAGCACACGGTGAGCCCAGCCCCGTACCAGGCCTTGCCTCTGATTCCCAGGACAACCTGAAAGAGCTATAATGTCGTCCCATTTGGCCAACAGAGAGCCCATGGGACAAAGTGGTTCAGGTGCTTACCCCAGGTCAGCCTGCAGGTGAAGGCACTGAGTCTAGAACCCCAGCCTCCCACCTCAAGACTAAGCGAGATCACTTAAGTGAAATGTAGCCCACCAGCAAGTGCTCTGTGACCCATAAACTGGAGGTGATGAATCGGGAAGTAGCGAACCCTGTTTATGGAGGCGATTGGTGTCATTTTGTCCTCAGACCCATGGTTTAGGAACTCTCTCCACAGCCACCCAGCTAGCAAAAGCAGAGTTCAATTCAGACCCAAGGGCAGACTTTTACATCATTATTAAATGTGAAGAATTTCCATTTCACTTGCTGTTTTCAAGAATTCCAGTGACCACCCGTTTATAGATGGTAGAGGTGCAGGTCAATAAATGTCCCATTTGGTAGAATAGTCGCTCCCATTTTCTGAGTGCTTCCTCAAGTGATTTATCCATTGTTTCATCTGATCCTCACACCCCATGAGGCATTAATATCCCCATTTTACAGATGAGAGAAGGAAGCATCAAGAACAAGGGTGCCCGACTCAGAAGTAGTGCAACTGGAATCTGAGCCCAGCCCAGTGTAGGATTCTGAGCCACCGCCTTCCCACATTTCCTTTGTATCTCCTTAGCCTGATATTCCACACCCCGTAAATGCTGCGGAATGGGGACTGATGGACTAACTGTCCTACAGAGCAAGGAAAAGAGAAAATGGCTTATTTCTATCACTTAGAGAAGGGTTAATGTTTTGTTTCACACAAAGCTGGAACTCCACAAGCTTTAAATGTGAGTTCCACTGAAAATAGATAGAATATATATGCCCATCTTCGAGAAATGAGTCACACTACCCGAAGACATAGAAGCAGTGACCCGTCTTCAAACACTGTCATTGGCTGTCAGTCCAAGGATGGCTGATGAAGTCAGCAAAGTTTCCTTCAAGCCCCCAACTCTGGCTTAATCTCCACAATGCCCCATTCCTGCACCAACACCCAGTGGGCAGGAAGAGTCACAGGGTCTGGAGATGCTGGGGATGGCTGCAAGGCTTCTTTGCCACCTGGAAAGATGGGGTGATTTAGACAGTGATGGGAAGGAGGAACAGGACATCCTAGGTGAGGGTCCCAGCAGGAATCTGCCCAGCTCCCACCTGACTTGCCAGCCTGGCTCATCCCACAGGGGTTGGGGGCTGGGAGAGGTCAGGAAGAGGGAGAGGAGCATCTTTGCAGAGGGCAAGGAAGCCAGAGTGACTCTGAAGACCCAGGGGAAGAATTGGGGAGCAGAGCCTCTGGTCACTGGTTAGAAATGATCATTTCATGGTGGCTCACACCTATAGTCCGAGCACTTTGGGAGGCCAAGGTGGCAGATCAGTTGAGCTCAGGAGTTTAAGACCAGCCTGGGCAACATGGCAAAACCCTGTCTCCACAAAAAAAAATACAAAACTTAGCTGGGCATGGTGGCACGTGCCTCTAGTCCCAACTACCGGGGAGGCTGAGGTGGGAGGATCACCTGAAACTGGGCAGTCAAGGCTGCAGAGAGCCAAGATTACACCCCTGCACTCTAGCCTGGGTGACAGTGTGAGACCTTTCAAAAAAAAAAAAAAAAAAAAAAAGGAAAGAAATGACCATTTCACTTCTTGGAGAGAGCTGCTCTGGCTTGAATAAAATCTAGGAAGGGCCTAAGAAGGCTCTCAGGTAGGCCCAAGTCCGTGAAGTCTGGAAGTCTAGGTTTGGAGAAGTGATGAGGGATGGGCTGGGGAAAGCGTAACAATCCACCCCCACAGTTGCCCCTGACAACAGCAAACTCTAGACCAGGGTGGGAGACTGTCTCTGCTCTCATCAGCTGTGGGCCTTGAGCCAGGGGTCCCTCTCACTCCTACATATACTTCTGTGCCTACAAAACGAAGGGATTGAACCAGATGACCTGACACTCTTTGTTTCCTGTAACAGTGTGAGTCTGTCCAATGGGACTTTATCCAGTGTGTTTAGAACTTACAGTGATGTTTTATTTATCAGCATTGTTGGGAAAGATGCACGTAAGTGAGTTTTCCCTATAACAGAAATTTACCCACTGAATCTCTATCCTTCAGTTTGGAAACCTTTCCTAAATGCTCATGCACTTAACTTTCCTGGTTCCTTCAGCGGTGACTAAATACAATGGATATTTCCCTGTTTCCTTGTGGTCCTCACTGCCTGATGGTGACTTATGAGACAAGATGGGTATGTGCCCACTGCTCTCAGCTATCAGCTCTGTGGTCCCTAAGCCTGTCTTCCCCCTCCACTGGTTGTTCCCAATCTGTTGTGGACCTTGAGCCAAGATAGGATCCTGATTCTGGTAGAATTCCTCGTGAACCAAGAGTCAATAAGCTATTACAGAAATCCAATAAACAGCCACAGAGTTAAGTACATGAGCTTCATGACAATTGCTTCAATGTTTCGTGTCTTTTTTTTTCTTTGTCTCTGCATTCTTAGGTCTGTTTTTAACCGCCCCTAAGTGGGGTGTGAAATTTTCACCCACACCCACCTCTCCACAAAAACACACCTCTGAGTTCGCTACGTTTACGCCTCACTCGGGAAATGGAACTTGCTTTGATTTATCCCGGGCCCACCTTCTGAAAAAACTGCTTTTTCCTGTTGTCTAGGATTGGTAAGTAAACCCACACCCAGCCCCAAGCCCCTTCTTTGTGACTTGAGGAGCCTAAACCACCTGAGTGAAAAGAAGTCATAGAGGTCCATCACTTTCCAGATCCCAATTGAGGGCAGCTTCATTCAGTGCCAACCCTGTGTGCTTCCTGTGCCCTTGATCATGGCCAAGGTGCGCCACAAAAGCAGAGTTGTGTGTGTCTTGCAGCCTGATCTGCTAAATGTGCAGGTCCCAACATGTGTTTCAGGAACAAATTGTTCCTCAGGATTGAGCAGTTGCTAGGTCACTGATGGGTCCCAGGATCAGGTGCATCTAAGACGTGCTTGGAAACATTACGAAGTTGAAAAAGTTAAACAGGGTTTTTGTCTTGTTTTGTTTTGATTCCTGCCAAACAGGTTTGCAACTTTTCCAAATCTTTAGCATACTATATGAGTGGTAAATCTTCAAGTTAGAGGTGGTGTTACATACAGGATTTCTCAAACTTACTTAGCCAGGGAACCCAAGCACCCCTTGAAAATGCCACCTTACTACGTAGCTATCTCTCTTCATCTCCTGGCTGTAATCCCAAATAAGCATGTAACCTTCAGTAAGCCACTTTCTCTCTCTCAGCATTATACTGTTTGTATGTCAAATGAGGGTGTTCATCTAGATGGGGAATGGCAAAGAGGCCTGCTTGGAACGCAAGTGCCAGCTTGAATCTTGGAAATCCCCAGCCTATGGGGATTGTTCAGAGGAATTCTGATGCTGCCTGTAGGCTTGAAGGAACAGCTGCCACGGTTGATTAGGCGTGACTGCCCCATTCCCAAGAGCTGGACTGGCAGCCTGCGTGGCCCTGCATTGGCTGTCCCCGTAACTAAATAACCCCTAAGGTCACCTTCTGCTTCAAGAGGCTGCTTTGGGTGCACACAGATCCCTGAGCTGACCCTGGGATTTCAGCAATCCTCGATAATGAAGACTGGAAGCTTCTCCCCTCCCAGCGTTTGGCTTCCAAACTGAAGCTGTCTATGATTTCTGGTCTATTCCCATTCAGGGGCCCTTGTGCCCTCCATGGGTCTTTATGCCCAGCTCTGGACTTCCTACAAGTGGGGGATGTTTTTCTTGCTTCCTGCCCCACAGAGTTACACCCAGGTGGTGCCGGGAAGCACAGGGACTTCCATGTTTTGCACAGCCTGGAGGGGAATTTGCCACTAAAGTTGGGACAAGTTTCTCCCCTAGTCCTGGAATATTGCAAGTTCTGTACACATTTCTTATCCTCAGAGCTAATGCTGTTTTTGTACTGGATTCACTCCCAAAGGCCTGCACTGTCCAAAGGAAAAGCTGCCTTTCTTACTTCAGAGTGGTTCCCCAAGCTCTGCATCGGAATCACGGAGGGTGGGGACTTGTTTTAGTGCAGATCCCCACCCCCTTCGCCCACTTACTGAATGGGACTCTCTGGAGGTGGGGCCTGGTTATCTTTTTTTTCACGCATGCCTCAGCTGGACACTCAAGTTAGAGAACAAGTCATGAAGAAACTTGTCTGCTAAGCTGGACAGACTGTGGCCCTCTGCTGACAAGCCATGTCAGAGTGTCACTGCTGTGAGACCACCAAAAATCACAGCTTCCCTGGCCTGGTACGCTCTCCCCAGCCTCTTTACCCACCCTGTCTACTACCCTTCAGAACTGTGTGAGGAATGAATTAGATGAGAGTGTTGGCCAAGTGCCTGGTTCAGCAGCAGCACGCAGCAGTGCCCAGGAATGTCACTGTCCCCCGCCAAAAGAAGTAACTGCTCCTCTGCCACCCAAACACTGCCCATCATGCCAAAGATGCTAGAAATCAGAAAGTGGGGGACTCCCAAAATGACCTAAAATCCTGTCTGCTGTGGGCAGAAGGAAGGAGGAAGTGATGAGAAGTGAAAACAAAATGTTCCTCTGAGAGCCGCATGTCCAGCTCCCCACCTCTTCCTACCAATAAAGACAGCACCGTGTCCCAAAAAGAAAATCTCCACTGAAAAGAGAGCTGCCAGGGACAAGGAAAAGGTCCTGTTTTGTTCACTACTCTATAGCTATCTGCATGGTTGGAATGAAATGAGCACTTAATAATTATCTACCAGATGGAATGATGGGTGGCTGGGTGAATGGGTAGGTGGATGGGTAGGTGGATGGGTGGATGGATGGGTAGGTGGGTGGGTGGGTGAATGGATGGATGGATGGATGGATGGATGGATAGATGGATAGATGGATGGATGGACGTGTGATCAAGACATAAGATAGCTTAGCAAAAGACCTGGATTCTAGTTCTGGCCCCAGTCCTTACCATGCCTTAGGAAAAAAAATTGATATTAACCCCTCTGCCTCTGCTTCCTATAAAACAATGAAGTTTACACCGGCCCGAATTCCACCACAAGGGGAGTTTGTGTCTCAAATGAAATGACTATCTATTTGATGGTACCTGGTAAACCATCAGATGTGTACAAATGTCAGAGATGAAGGTGACAATGACAATGCTGATGATTGAAGAGTAGCCGGGTGTCAGACAGTCTACAGATCTTTATATGTGCAGAGAAGGCTTTCATTCACTTCTCGCCAGTGTAAGCAACGAGGCAGCCAAAGGAAGAGAAATCCTGGCATCGTGGGTAGCTAACAGCATTCCCCTGAGAACATGGGCCCTGGACTGATGGGCCTTGGCATTTGCTGCTGAGGCCTCACAATACTGAGGGTGAACCCCAACACTTCATTTTTGGCAAAACAGCTGAGAAAGAGGCCCAGACGGCTGGAAGCAACTCCCTTCTGGAGTCAAGGGGTTCATGGAGCCAGAGCATCAGGACCACCAGACACCACCATGAGGTCATCTAGCCCCATCCCCTTGTTTTATGAAGACAGCATTACAGTCTTCTTGGCATGTATTAATAAAAGCAACTCTTCCAGCCTGATACCTCACCAGGCTCAGTTGAAATACTACTTACAGAGGGGGGAAAAAATCTCTTTTCCAATATAAAGGCAAACACTGATTTATTAATTAATTGCCTCGAGGGGGTCCTGCCAAAAGTGCAGGCTCAGAGCGAGAGGCTGGGGAGGGGCAGAGAAGCTCTGGGAGGAGCTGGTGAGGGCTCAGTTCGATCCAAAGGGTGACAGCTGACACTTCTAGATCAGGAGCTGTGGGGCTTGTGTTAAGATTTTCTGTCTGTGCATTTCAAATTAAGTCTTGTTCCTGCTTCTACCTATCAGCAAGCAGGAGCAGAATCTGGGGGATCAGGAACTCCAGAGTCTGTTCTCTGTCCACTAGAGTTGGCAGAGCCACCCTGGAAAAGCTCCCGGGTTTCAACCTCGACATCCTTGTGCAACACCTTCCTCTTCAGAATCCCTCCCTGCACACATACGCGCACGCACACTCACACACACATGCACAGGCACATGTGAGTCCTTCTAGTGCCCACAGCCCTCCAGACAAAACAATCCGTATCAGATTAAGTCTTGTTCCTGCTTCTACCTATCAGCAAGCAGGAGCAGAATCTGGGGGATCGGGAACTCCAGAGTCTGTTCTCTGTCCACTAGAGTCGGCAGAGCCACCCTGGAAAAGCTCCCGGGTTTCAACCTCGACATCCTTGTGCAACACCTTCCTCTTCAGAATCCCTCCCTGCACACATACGTGCACGCACACTCACACACACATGCACAGGCACATGTGAGTCCTTCTAGTGCCCACAGCCCTCCAGACAAAACAATCCGTATCAGTCGTTTACACCCACTTGTCCTCACAAGCCACCACTTTCATCTCCCAGGAGAGCTTACAACGTACCTCTCATCTGTGTGCAATTAGATTTGAGGCCCAGGAAGCAGCCCTATAATTGATGAGGCAGGACAAGATTCCCCTGGCCCCTGACATCACACCAGCCAACCAAATATATTCTCTAACCCAATATACAAGAGCTGGCACCAGCGTGGTAAGCAGGATCTCTGAGAATATACACCAGAGTTGGCTGGACCATCTCCCACGGAGATGTCAAAAGGTTTGCCAACTGAGAGGGAGTCCTGCACACCACTCTGGAGGGGGAGGGAACAGAGATACTGTCTGTGACCGGCACAAAGGTGACCATCAAGAAGTGAGTGGAGCTGAACCAGCTGTGTGTGTGCCCTGGCTCTCGGCTGTATCTACCAGGGAAAAGGAAGTCAATGTTCTTATTTTATTTTATATTTAGTTTTGTTTTATTTTATTTTTGTAGAGACAGTCTTGCTATTTTGCCCAGGCTGGTCTTGAACTCCTGGCCTCAAGCAATCCTCCCACTTCGGTCTCCCAAAGCACTGGGATTACAGGCATGAGCCACTATGCTTGGCCATAATGGGACATTTTCTAATTCATGCAAGAGTGCAGAATGGGTTGGCCACGGTCCCAAGTGGAAAGAGGTGGGAGGTAGGGAATGAGTCCCTTCTCTGTTGGGAGGCTTTGCTGCTTCTCCAGGGAATCTGAGTAGGTTTGGATATATAGGAGACATTATGTGTATGTCTATATGGCAGGGGTGGAAGTGGAGTGTGTATCCATGGGATGTATATCCATGGGAAATATTCAAGGAAAGGGCAAGGGATTCAGGGGAGGATAGAAAGTCGCCACCAGATGTATTTTAAGAAAGAGGGACCTCCCAAGCCCCAGCTAGGGGCAGAGCTCTGAAGAAGAGCATCTTTGTGATAAAAAGGAAGAGGTATCAAGAATCCCTCAACACACACACACACACACACACACACATACATGTACACACCAGCCTGCGTGTCCCTGGGAAGACTGGACACTACGGGGAGCACCAGATGAGGCCTTGGGCATCCCAGCCCTCTGGGACTCCCGTGCCCAGGTCGTCTTAATAACCAGAGTGGAATTCTAGGTGGAGTGAGGGGTTGGCCAAGTAGATGAGGTTGGGCTGGAAGCAAGGCCGGGGCAGTGGTCTTGGACAGTTAAAGCCCTACTGTACCAACTCTGTCTTCACCATCTCTGTCTTGAGTTCTCTGGCTAGAATCCCACTGTTTCACCCCCTGACTTCCTCTGTCTGCTGTTAAGAAAAAATATCCAAAACTTTGAAATAAGACAGAAAGAGGACTGTGTCCTTTTAAAGTCACGTTACAGCATTGTCTGACAGACCTCCCTAAGAGTCACTGACCTTCCATGGCAACATATAACTTCATTGGACTGACTACTGAGCAGAGCCTGGACCCTGTAAAGTTAGTTGTTATCATTAGAAAACCAACACGGTGGTCGGGTGCGGTGGCTCATGCCTGTAATCCCAGCACTTTGGGAGGCCGAGGCGGCCGAGGCGGGCAGATCACAAGATTGGGAGATCGAAACCATCCTGGCTAACACAGTGAAACCCCGTCTCTACTAAAAATACAAAAAATTAGCCGGGTGTGGTGGCGGGTATCTGTAGTCCCAGCTACTTGGGAGGCTGAGGCAGGAGAACGGCATGAACCCTGGAGGCGGAGCTTGCAGTGAGCTGAGATCGCGCCACTGTACTCCAGCCTGGGTGACAGAGCGAGACTCTGTCTCAAAACAAAAAAAAAAAAGAAAAGAAAAAGAAAAAGAAAACCAACATGGTGCCAAGGATTTTTGTCCAATGGAGAATATAAATACCAAAGGTTATGGTTTTACTGTCCTGCTAGACATTAACTAGTCTTTTGTCTAATTTAGCAGCATTATTTTTCCCATTAACATGTATATGTGTATATATATATTATATATACATATTTTTCCTTACATCCCATTTTGAACTAGGTGCATCATCCTGCTGGTTCCCTTCCCTCGTTAGCAACTTAAATGAATCACTATATATTTGTAGAAAAATTATATTTTTCACATTTTGAAATTTTGACTTGATGCCGTCTTAGACTGACCCTCTCTGTCTTCATCCCCCAACACCCACTGCCTCCCCTGGGTGGGAGGGGTCTGATGATATCTCCCTTTTTGGAAGCCATCATCTGGCCATGTCCCCCTGATCCAAGCAGCACCTGCCCCGGCCTAGGCTAGGCCCTTGGCCTGCTCCTGGCCCAGCATGCTGAGAAGAAGGCAGACACGAGATGGATGCCATGATCTGGCCAAGCTGGCTCAGCAGGCTAGGGGGTGCATGAGGTTCCAGACCCGGGCGGGGGTGGGGGGAGTGAGTATTAATATGTGCCAAGAAGACTGTGATGTTGTCTTCATAAAATAAGGGGATAGGGCTACATGACCTCATGGTGGTGTCTGGCAGTCCCAAGGCTCTGATGGTCCAGGAGGGATGGGTGCTGCCAGTGACCAAGCTGCTCAGATGCCAGACCTTGCCAGGTTTGAAACCCATACAGCCTCTAATTTAAGAACTTAAATTGGGGCCAGGCTTGGCCCTCAGTCTGCTGCCTCTTCACCCAGAGGGGCACTCCATGAGCCTGTCTTTCTTTCCCTGCACACAGAGGAAATCACACCTGTATAACTTCACGGGGCTGTAGTGGACATCAGAGGAGATGGACAATAGACAGAGGCTGGTTGGGAAAATGGGAAACGTAAGTCATGCAAGGCTAACCAAGCCTGCTGGGATTCATGGGGCAGGCAGGGTTTTACTCTCAGTAGCAAGTAAAATAAGCAGTGAGAAAATAAGAGACTGACACTTGGTGAATGTATTGATTTTTAGAACATTCATTGCATACAAGGGGAGGGATTCCTCTTTGTGATGAAAAGAAAATGGTAAACAACTCATCTCTGAAAACCACAGGTTTGCAGACTCAGACCCAGCCAGGACCAACCCAGGGCTCTGAGCTGTGTAGTAAATCTGAAGCTGGACAGAGCCTGTGGGCCATGAGGATCTGACAGCACGGGCCAGGCACGGGCTTCCGCACTGCCTGATTTCCTCCCCAGATGCTGGCCTAAGCAACCCCTGCCTCCATGGGACCTGTCCTTCTCAGCAGGAGGGGAGGATGACAGATGGTCCAGGAGGGATGGGTGCTACCAGCAACCAAGCTGCTCAGATACCAGACCTTGCCATGTTTGAAACCCTCATAGCCTCTAATTTAAGAGCCCAGCCCCCAAAGCCAGCCTGGTTCTACAGATGCCCAGGCTGAGGCAGGAGGGAAGAGAGCATGCTCCATCTGCAAAGTTCATCCCCCAGCACTGCTGTGAGGCTCCTGCGGAGCACCTCACCCCTGAGACCTAAGGGAAGGGAGGCTCTGCGGGTGCCTAAGCCAAAGCCTGGGCCAGAGAGCAAGAGAGACACACATCTCTCCAAAGACAGCTGCTTGCTTGCAGTGGTGCCTGAAAACCTACCTCTGGAGTTTTATTCCTGAGCATCCTTTTTTTTTTTTTTGAGACAGGGTCTTGCCCTGTCACCCAGACTAGGGTGCAGTGGTGGAATCTTAGCTCACTGTAGCTTCAATATCCTGGGCTCAAGCGATTCTCCCACCTCAGCCTCCCATGTAGCTGGGACTACAAGCACTTGCTATTATGCCCAGCTAACTTTTTTTATTTTTGGTAATGACAGGGTCTCACTATGTTGCCCAGGTTGGTCTTGAGTTCCTGGGCTCTAGCAATCCTCCCACCTCAGCCTCCAAAATGTTGGCACTACAGGTGTGAGCCTCTGCCCAGGCCACCTGAGAGGCTTGAAGGATGTTTTTCCCTCCCGGAGGCTTCTCTGGAAATAGAAGGACCGTGAGAAGGACAACAAAGGGACTCAATGGATGTCCCTGAGAGCACTGGGTGAGCAGTAGACGGTAACCAACTGGGACAGACACGGGCTCTGACTGCAGAGGTGAGGCCCAAGAAGTGGGGAGGGAGCAGAGAAGCACCAAATTCTCTTGGCATGGGTCACTGTTTCTTGGGGCTGAACCTGCTCTTGTGGCCCCAGATGGCAGAACCCGACTCCTCAAAGACCATGGAGGGGACAGCAAGTCCGGATGGAAACCGGGCTTTGGCCACAGAAGACAAAAGCGGTGCCTGGTCTTAACTCCATGCCTGGCTGACAAAAACAGCAATGCCTCCTCGCTTCAGAACCGCGTTGCCATCTCACTCCACGGGGAGGGCAGAGTGATAACCTTGTCCCCATTTTACAGACAGAAAAACTGAGGCGCAGTAGAATGGCATGCCCAGGGCTTCCCCCACACTCCCACACAAGGCCGGAGGGTATGAGGCATGCTTTCCTACCCTGGAGCCAAAGGTGCTCTCTATGACAAATGTGCTTCTGAGAGAAGGAACTCGAGCTGGGCTGGGTTTGCTCTGTGTAGCCTTCCTCTGTCCCTGGCCTTCCTTCTCCACTGCAGGGCTGAGACTTAGGAAGGAGAGCTGGGGCAAGTGTGATGGGGGCCTGGAGGAAGGGCACCTTGTCCTAGCCCCGGGGGTGGGGGGAGCACTAGCCTTGCAACCCCTCTTTGTCCTTAGCTAGCAGGCCACTCGCAAGCAGACAGCCCAGGTCATGCAGGCTGGGTTAGGGGCTCCAGAGTCTCAGATACGGGGAGTTGGAGACCTCAGAAGTCCCTGCTCCCAGCTCCCAGCCATAGGAGATTCTCCAACCCCCCAGCGACGAGCACAGCAACTCCCTAAAGCAGCAGCTTCTGAAGGGTGAAGCACTAGGACCTGAAGAAATCCATCGGTTGGGTCAGAGTTCACACAGGTAAAGCCCTGAGAATGATGCCTGGCACACCACAAGCACTGTGCAAGCATCCACCAAAACTATTCCTACTTTGTTCTTGATGTTGTTATTGTCATTATTACTGTCACTTCCTTCTCAAAGAAACCTTAAGCAAGTTCCTCTGGGCCTCCTTCAGTCCACTGGATGTCCCTTGCACACACTCCCCCAGTTGCCAGAGGGAAAGGCCGACAGCCCCCGTGGGCACCATCTTCCAAGATGCCCTTCCAGGCCCCAGCCCAGGTTCTGCACCAGCTGTGCCAGATGCCACAGGAGAGGAGATTGGCACAGCCAAAAGGCAGCAGAAAGACCATCCAGTCTTCCATTTTATAGCAGAAGAAACCAAGGCAGAGACACAGAGGTAGAGAGGAAGGCAGAGGTTCAAGGCCCCTGCGCTCTGCCTCCACCGGGTGAGCAGTTTCTAAAAAGTTTAACCCGACAGCACAGCTCGTGGATGGGGAAACTGTGAGGCCAGTAGTCGGGAGGCATTTAGGGGTGAGGTGGCCTCTGCCTTTGGAGCCTTATCTCTTCTCTCACTTTCCAGTTCCATTTAAGATGAAGCCAGCAAGCAGGGCCGCCGGCAGCAAAGTCCCAGTGGGCCAAGGACCCTGGGGGCAGGACAGCCATGCCGATGGCTTCTGAAGGTAGGAGTTTAGCAAGGGGTGCCCTCTCAGGACTGCCCCTAGGCATCTCTTGGAGGGACCCTAAAACAGATCCCTTGTACCAAACTCCTCTTCCCCTGTCTGTGGTCCTGAAGTCACATGTCACTTTAGATTCAGAAAGTACGTTAGCTCCCCAGGGTGGCTGACTGCACTGGCCACCTCTGGAAAGGCCACACTTTCATAGTTGGTGGGGAGGGCCTCAGGGAGCAAGGAGAAGAATTCTGAAGGTGGCTTCAAAGAGCAACTTTGCCCTGTGAGGCTGGTGGGATGAGAAGGGGTCAAGAGAAAGAAATGAGGGCGGTGCTGTTGGCCAGGCCCAGAAGCCATCACTGTGTGACCTCAGGTAGGTCACTTAACTTCTCTGGACTTATTCCCTCATCGGTAAAATGGACTAGGGGAGGGAAAGTGGGTGTGAGGGTAAGTAGAGGCCTTTAGAATCTGGAAGAATAAGATAAAAGCCCTGAAAAGAAACCAGCACTTTGTCTCATGAGATTGATTTGTTCTTTTAAATTTCAAGTTAAGTTTAAGGAGAGGGTTTTGTGTTTGTCAAAGTGGAGACAAGTACGGTCAACAAGCTTAAAAACCTGTGGACTAGATGCACCCCAAAAGAGATTAAAGAGATTTTCCTTGACTGAGTGACTTGCCAGAATGATAGCGTTTCCAGCAACTCTTATATTACGGGGTAAAATCAGAGTGTTGGGGGGGTCTGGGGGCTCCCAGCAGGGACAATGAGGCCCCCAAGTTTTCCCTTTCCTTCATTGCCCCCAACACCCACACAACCTGGGGAAGAGATGCTGGCTGATGCCCTCTGGTGCCTCCCTCCCTCCCTACTCCAGGCCCAATTAGGAGCAGGTGAGCCCTGGAGACAGTGAGGTCCCTTCATTTGACATATGGTTTGTTTCAGCTGCTTATTCATCGGAGCCACACTGGGGAGGAAGAGTGGAAGGTGGGTTAGACAGGAGCGTAGGAGGGTGCTTCACAGGAGGGGCACCTCTCTATCCTGCACCCCCTCCCTTGTGTAGCCCCCACCATCCATAGCAGCTCTCCTGCCCCAGAACTTCCTCTTGGATGCTTCATGATGCCAAGTCCCACCCTCTGGCACCCTTTGCCCTAGATATGGTGGCCTGAGCATCACACCCTAAGTAGAACATGCATTTATGGGTTCATGCCACTCCCTCTGCCCAGAATGCTCTCAACCTTTGTTTATCAAACTCCTATTTCATAGACAGCGGCCCTGCTTGCTGGCCTCTTCTTAAATGAAACTGAAACAAGTGGACCATATGTCAAATGGAGGGATCATTTGACACCTCAGAGCTTTTTCCAAACTCCCCGAAGCCTTTCCAGTTTGGGTGGTGACTTACAGAAAGCAGTGCAAAAGCCCACCACTTCTCACGCTGCCCCTCCGCAGTGTTCAAGGGGATGAATGTGCTAGAGGACATGCCCCAGGCTGAAGAGTCCAAGAGCCTGGATTCTGTCCCTGGTACTGACTCAAACTGCTATGTGGCCTTCAGCAGCCACCACGCCTCGGTTTTCCCATCTGCAGTATGGGCAAAGGGAAAAACTATGGTGTGTGTAAACTACAGCTAAGGCACCCAAGGGAATGTGCAGGGACCTTGCCTTGCTTTTGGAAACCACGACCTCAAACTTGCTCCCCCAATTTAAATCAATAAACGGTTTGATGCGAGAGATGTGCCTTGGAGCATTAATGCAACCTGCATTAGATCTGGAAGAGCAGTTAGCTCAAATGCAATCTCAGGGCCATCTTGCACTGGCCTCATCTCTCAACATCCGCAACTCAGCAGTTGTCAAGACCCCTCACCCTCTTCCCAAATGCCTCTTAAACCCACCCCTCCTCTCCATCATGCACCACCTCTGTTGTGCAGTCCACTCACCATCCATAGCAGGCTTCCTGCCCCAGAACTTCTTCTTGGATGTTTGGTAAGGCCAAGTCCCACCCTCCTGTACCCTTTGCTCTAGACATGGTGGCCTGAACATCACATGCTAAATAGACCAGGCATTTATGGATTCCACCCACTCCTTCTACCCAGAGTGCTTTCAACCTTTGTTTATCAAACTCCTATTCATCTCACAATGCCCCATCGCATAGCAACTCCTCCCTGAAGCCTTTATTGATCTCTCCTGTCTTTGCCCTTAGGCAAAATTTATGACACCCTCCTCTGATGTCCCATACATTTGGTTCATAGAGCCTTCATATGTGCCTCTCCCTTTACCTGATACTCTCTCCCTGGCTCCCTAGCTCAACCTCCACTCCTTCAACTAACAAAATACTTCTGTCCTTCAGGGCACGTCTCCCACACTGCTTCCTCCCAGAAAACCCCCTCCTATGAAGCACCCTCCTGTGGGTTCTCAGGATGCTCCACACAGAGCCATTAGGGAGCTGTTACTGCTTTTTATTCATCTGTTCTCTTGGCCTCATTGAAGGACACACATCATTGTGTGTCTAGCACAATGCCTGACACATAGTGAGTTCCCATAAATACTTGTTGAAGGGAGAGAAAGAGTATGACATGAACTGTCAATCTCAAGTTTCCCATCTCAGCTTTATGAAACTTTTTTCATTAAAGGCTATTTGCTAAAGATGTGAATTTAAAAGGGGTACGTTATATACCTTCTTCAGATATTTCATATGAATATATTTGCAATTTAAATAATGGATGGTCAGGCCATGTGCTGATTGGAATTCCAATGCAGTCACCGTATTCAAACCTCTCCTAGTACATGTAAGATGCATTGCTGCCTCCTCCTAGGTGCCTGGCCATGCCCTGAGGCAGGGGCTGGGTTCTGCATCTTTGACTCTCTCACAATCGCTGCACATAAAAGATTCTTGGCCAGGCGCGGTGGCTCACGCCTGTAATCCCCACACTTTGGGAGGCCGAGGCAAGCGGATCACAAGATCAGGAGATCAAGACCAGCCTGGCCAACATGGTGAAACCCTGTTTCTGCTAAAAATACAAAAATTAGCCAGTCATGGTGGTGCGTGCCTGTAGTCCCAGCTACTTGGGAGGCTGAGGCAGGGGAATCGCTTGAACCTGGGAGGCGGAGATTGCAGTGGCTGAGATTGCACCACTGCACTCCAGCCTGGGCATCAGAGCGAGACTCTATTTAAAAAAATAAAAATAATTTTTAAAAAGATTATTAAACTAACTTCAAATAAACTGAACTGAGGCCCCCAAAGAAATTTATTTCCAAGTCACAGGAGCATAATTTTACAACATCCCACAAAATCTGGTCTAATAGTCCAGAGCACAGGTGGGGTCTGAGGTCCCATCAGAGGGGCTTCCAAACATCCCTGACAAAAATATCTCCACAAGAGGCTGCATCTTCTGTTTCCTTTATGCTTGTGCTTCTCCTCTCCACCTGCCAAGAACAAAGTTCAAAACTAGGCAGTCCAGGGCCACACCATGGCCTCTACCACATCCTGACTGTTGTCCCAGTCATGCTCCTTAACCACACGGAACCTCAGTTTTCCTGTCCATTAAGTGGGCATCCTAACATTTACCTCACAGAGATTCTTGACACAGAGAAAGTACCCAACTAATGTCAGGCCCTTGCACACTATGTGTTGATTTTAGAGAGAACTGAAAGTGAACAGGAAGGAGAGGTGACCGTTTTCCTGCCAAGGCTCTTAAGAAGCCAGGGGCCTAATAACAGGTGCCAAGAGGACCCAATGGGCCCCTCAGTCACAGGTGAGGGTGACACTCAGAGCAGCCGAGGTTTGCTGTGATGACCCCAGGCCCAGCTCTGTTCTGAGCCCTTCACACTCACTGCCTCATCTCACCCTCAGACCACCGCCTGAGCTATTATCATCCACTTCATAGATAAGAAAATGGAGGCAAAAGAAGATGAAGTCACTCACCCAAAATTGTACAGTCTCATCAAAGGCAGGGACTGAGCCTATTTTGCTATTTCCCCAGCCCTTAGCCCAGGGCCTGGAACTCTGATCAACCTTCAATTGTTTGATGTAAGCACAGTCCATGGTTGCCAGGAGGGATTGGAGGGACACTCAAAAGGGCTTCTGCCCTATGTGCTGCTCCCACGTCAAAATATTGCCCCCACTTTTCCTGTCATGGGGTCTCACCTTAACATAAAATTGCTGGGAACAAGAGAACTCCTAGGATGCATAAACCCATGCAGCAGCTCACATAACGGCACAATTCATACAAGAAGCTAAGGAAATGGAAGCTAAGGACAAGTTATTAGTATTATTATTATTTGAGACAGAGTCTCACTCTGTCACCCAGGCTGGAGTGCGGTGGCACAATCTCAGCTTACTGCAACCTCCACCTCCCAAGTTCCAGCAATTCTCCTGCCTCAACCTCCCAAGTAGCTGGGATTACAGGTGTGTGCCACCATGCCCAGCTAATTTTGGTATTTTTAGTAGAGACAGGGTTTTGCCCTTGTTGCCCAGGCTGGTCTTGAACTCCTGGACTCTAGTGATTCAACCACTTCGGCCTCCCAAAGTGCTGGGATGACAGGTGTGAGCCACTGTGTCCAACCAGGACAAGTATTTTTGATGAAAGGGAAAGGAACTGTCCAGAGTCAATATATAGATGTGGCCAGTGACAGCACAAGAGAATGATGCCAGGGCGGCCTGGAAGGAGCCTGGGGCCTCTGAGGGCAGGGGGAGTTGGGAGGGTGCCAGAAGAGACTCAGGCAGATGCAGATAAAGCCTGCCTGGGCGAGGTTTGCAGGAAGAAACCCCAAATCCCCCAGCAAAGCATGCTTGTACCTCTCTCTGGTCCTCCACCTGTGTTAAAAGGGCCTGGGGCCTGGCTGGGGCCCAAGACCTGAAGAGGACATTTAGGAGGGAAGCCAGGAGGGCAGTAGGGAAGCGCGGCGACTGGGGAGGCCCTCAGGGCCAGATGTCGGACTCAAGGGGCTTCTCACTCATGACCCATATCAATCAAATCGCCCCCTCTCTGGGCATGCAGGCCCTTCCATCCCCAGGAAGGGTCTCCAGGAATGCCAGGCTTAGGGTGAAGGGTCTCTAGCCCCCCCCAATTCAGCCAGAGCCTTGCTGCTTTTGTGTGCTCTATTTACTACACCTCCATATGAGACTCTGTTTGAAGGGGGAAAAGATGGGGAAGGATTCCATTGCTTTTTTTTTTAAGTTTAAAAACCAAAGAATTAGAGCAAAAGAGAAGGCATAAAGCCACCTGGCTGGGGACTGAAATCCTGACGCAGGGTGCAGCACAGGTGAACCCTGAAGACGTTCTCCCGAATGAAATAACCCAGACACAGATGGACAAGCACTGTGTGATTCCACTGACATGAGGGGCCTCGAGGGGTCAGATTCATAGAGACAGAAAGTGGAATAAAGGCTACCAGGGGCTGGCAGGAGGGGAATGGGGAGTTCATGTCTAATGGGGACAGAGTTTTCATTGGGATAGATGAGTAAGTTCTGGAGATGGATGGTGAAGATAATAGCACAGCAATGTGAATGCAGCTAATGCCACTAAACTGTGGCACTTAATGGTTAAAATGGCAAATCATACATTATGCATATTTTCCCACTATAAAAATTCATTAATTAAATAATTGAAAAAAAAACTGTTTTGGTAAAAAAAAAAAAAAAGCCTTCCTGGCTGGCCCCTGAGTTTCTCAGGACTCGTTCAAGCTGCCTGGGCCCCGGTCTTCTTGTGTGTGAGAAGTTTCCATAAGGGGACCCCTGGTGGGGAGGGGAGGTGGGGGACAGGGATGACAAGAATGCCCCAGCCTGGCCCTGCTCCTGCTGCAGGAAGAAAAGAACACCAGGAGTAATTAGAAACATGAGGGGCCTGGGTTTACCATGGGAACCACAGCATGGGCGCCACACAGCCCCTTTGTCGGAGCAACTGTCCATCTGCTTCTGGGAAAACAGGCAGCTGCCAGGAGGGCTCAGGGGCACAGGGTCTGGGGCGGAGGGTAGCAGGGGGGTCTGAGGGCTAGCGAGCCCCAGCTCTGCCTTTCTCGGGCTGTACGATCTGGCCTAGGCATTGAGCCTGTCTGAACTCTGCTTCCCCACGTGTAAGATTCAGGTAACAATTCCCCCAAAGCTTGTAGAGATCCTGGGGAAAGCCCTGTCCTAAGAGCCACAAAGTGCCATTTACACACCTGTGAGCCTCTGGTGGGCTATCCCTGGAGCCCGAGGAGCCAGTGTGGGGGCACTCAGCTCTCAGCCTCAAGGTCACTGGGGATCTATAAAGCCCTCAGTGTCCAGGCACTGCGCTGTCACTTTCAACTAGGTCATCAACAGCCAGAGACATGATTGCAGTAACCTGCTCCCCGGGATGCACCCAGGCAGGTCAGTCCTTCCACAGCAGGACACTGTGGGGCACTGTCAAGAGTCTTGGAGAGACCCCACGACTCACTGGGCAACTCTTGCCCAGTTCCTCTTGTACCTGGCAGGCCAGCCGCCTTCCAGATGACTGTCGAGATGAAGGGCAGGAATGGAATCTTAGAAAGCACTGGGCAAGCTCTGTGGAAATGCACAGTGTTACTCTCTCTCTGGCCTTTGGCTGGGCATTAGCCTTGCCAGTCCAAGAGCCAGGGATCAAGCTCAAGGCCCCAGAGGCCCATGAAGGAGGTGACACTCTGGCAGGGCCTAGAGAATGGGGCAGGAGGCCTTTCTGCTTACCTGGGTGTGTGATGAGAGAGGTGAGGGAGCCCTCTGTTTACCAATTACCTTTGGAGTTTCTAGCCTACCCTTTGACACGTCCTCCAATGTGTGCACATGCACACGCGCACACACATGCACACACACCCACTTGTGCACACACACACCCACTCGCCCTCACACACACACTCGCGCACACACGCAGAGCTTCCAGTTTCCCAGCAGGAGGGTCCCCCTCCCCGAGTGAGGCTGATGATGGTGCTATTAGGAGGCTGTGGGAAAAGAAGGGAGAAGTGGAGGCCACAGTGGTGAGCAAACTCATTGTTCCTGTGCCCCAGGAGGCTTCCCGGACACCACACAACCCTTACATAATAGCACTGCAGTGTGGTTAGAATAAAGGAAATGTATGGATTTTGGCGCTCTCAAAATGTATGGGGTTTAACAAGTAAGGACAAAACAGCCTGGCCACAGGCAACAGAAGCTTTTTGTTCCTATTAGCCAGAGCCCGAGAAGGCTCAGCTCCCTCCTCCTGCGTCTCTGCCCCCCAATTCTAACAGGAGACCCCCAATCCCTCAGGTCAGCCCCTCCCATTGGAACCCAGACACCTGCCTGTGACCATGGTCATGTGTCCCCACACGGTGTCACTGCCTTCCAGGCCTGCAACAAGCTAGAATGTGGGGTGAACTGGAAGGGCGCTTACTAAGGCGGCCTCCCATGGAGTTCATTGAGGTGACAATGATGCCCTTTATGTCACTATTTTCAGGCTGCCCTGGGCACTATTTCACTGGGTCCTTATGCAGCCTCTGGGAGGGGTAGCGGTGGGTTTACTACTCTCAGCTGAGCAATGGTGGGACCGAGGCAGGAAGAGCGAAGTGACTTGCCTCAGGATGCACAGCAAGTGGGTGGCCGGATGAGTGCAACAACTTACCACCACATCTCAAACCGGGCTCTCTCCAGAATACTATGCTGCCACCCTGATAGCATCCTCAGGAGGGCCCCATGGAGGACCCTTGAGTGCCTCTGAACTTGGCAGTATTGAAGTATAGCCCCGTCTAGTTCCTGAGGCCTTGCAGCCAACCTCCAGCCACCAGCACTGTCATCAGGGTTCATGTCTGTGTAGATGCCAGTCCCTTTCTTCTACCCTAAAGGAACTGTGGGCCTCATCTTCAGGACATCTCCTGATGTGGCCCATCCAGGACCCTATAGTCAGCTCTCAGAAGTGACATGGGACCAAGTCTAGTACGCTGGGAGTCAGTATTTAATAAACAGCTGTTGGTTGAATGAATAAGAGTAAACAACGAATCCATGGGTGTCCCAGCCTATCTATAAGTCTCTCTGAGCAGCGAGAATGCTGCAGTACAATAGAAAGGGCCTCGGACACAGGCAAACTCCACCTGCCACTTTGTCACTGTTTGACTTTGACCCAATCACTGATCTCTTTGGTCCTTGGTCTCCTCATCTGTATCACTGGGAAGAAAGCCCACCTGAAGCTGGGAGACATCAGTGCTTCTCAGAAGGGTTCTCAAACCATTGTCTCAGCTCTTATTTCCCAGAGAGGCTTATCATCAATACTAACAACTGCTGTCTGCTGGGTACCAGGTGCCCAGGTGGGGGTTCATGCCCAGGATATCATCCAACCTTCATAAAGATCTTGTTTGCTCAAAATCCTCTTTTAGTCAGAAATGCGTTTAAAATGTCCAATCTCCTTTAACTTCTCCCTTAACCAGAGAACCTCACTGAGTCTCTCTGAGATGACTGAGAATCCAGTCAAGGCCTGGGTCATCCCTGTGATGGGGTTGCATTGTCAGAGCCTCCTTGCTGGCCTGGGCTACCCTTCCTCCTCATCAGGCCCCGTGACCCTCCTTACAGTGGGCCATCTCATTGGCCAGGGGCATGCAGGGCTCCTGTCTCCCATGACCTGCTGAGAGGGTTTGGCTGTGTCCCCATGCAAATCTCATCTTGAATTGTAATAATCCTGACATGTCAAGAGCAGGACCAGGTGGAGATAATTGAATCATGGGAGCTGTTTTCCCTATACTGTTTTCATGATGGTGAATAAGACTCATGAGATCCGATGGTTTTAGAAATGGGAGTTCTTCTGCACACACTCTCTTGCCTGCCGCCATGTAAGATGGTGCCTTTGCTCCTCCTTTGCCTTCTGTAATGATTGTGAGGCCTCCCCAGCCATGTGGAACTGTGGCTCTTTTTTCTTTATAAATTACCCAGTGTCAGGTATGTCTTTATTAGCAGTGTGAGAACAGACTAATACAACTCCTCTCTCCAAAAATGTGCCCATCCTCCTTTTCCTGTACCTGATTCCCATTGGCTTCCAAAGCTCATGCTGACCTCACACTCCCTGAGCTCCAACAGCTGGTGGGATCTTGGCCTTCCAAATCTCTCTGGAATGGCCTTCTGCCTCCTCTCAACCTCTGTCACATCACCAATGTCCATTGGGTCTTGCCACCCAGAGAGTGGCTCAAGAGAATGAGGACAGAGATGGTATCTTATTCTATTCCTTGATCCCCTTAGCATTTGGCATGGGGCAGTCTGGGGAGGCCTCACCCACACCTGTTAAGTTTAAGATCAGGCGTGAGAAGGGTGGCAAATAGTGATGACTGCCACCTGGGACCAGACACACTCTTGGATCCTGAATCTGAACACAATGTTTTCCCTATAGCCATGGATGGAAAAGTCATTCCTATTCATCACAGACCCTGACTGGGGAGCAGGGTGTCCCCAAACCTCCTTCTCTTTCCACCTCAGCTCATGGGAACTAGATTTGTGTAAAGAACTGGTTGAGGACATAGCTCTGCAGACTGATTTCCCTGCTTCTAATTTTGGTTCAGCACGTTATTAGCCTTATCTTGGACAAAATGATTAGCCCTTCAAGGCCTCAGTTTTCTCATCTGTAAGTTGAGAATAATGATGTTTCCCCTCCCCTGCCTATAGAGATGATGGTAAGGCTATCACATGAACACCTTAGATGAGCCTGGTCCAGTACAGTCCTCACAAATGGTAATTACTATTCTATATATTCCTTCTATCAGAGCAGGGAAGGAAGTGGGGAACCAGATTGGTAGATGAGCCTGGAAAGAGATGCTCAGAGGGAAGAGGAGCAGCAAGGCCTTTCTCAGCTCCTTCATCTTGAGGGGTCCACAGGCAGCAAGAAGCTCTTCTGGCCCCCAGCCCCACTAGAATCATCCCCAAGTCCAGGGTATGTGTGTGTGCATGTGTGCATGTGTACGTGTGTGTGTGTGGAGGGCCAGCAGCTCTCCCAAGAGTGGTTTCTTGGTGTTAATTTATAGCAAACGTGCTCAATGGGCCCTGGGCTCTACCCTGATACCAAGATCTCAAGAGGAAAAGCAAACAATGGCTCTCTCAACCTCTTGAAATGTGCATGCAAAGTCTTATTTTGTCTATTAGAAATGGGAAAAGGGTGTATGGGATGAGAGGAATAAGGAGCCCTCTGTTTATGAGTTACCTTTGGAGTTTCTAGCCCACCTAAAGCAAAGTAGAACTAAATGAGATAGGCTAGAAAAGTGCCCCCACCTCCAACAAGGAGCTGTCCCCAGGCCAAAGTTTTCTGGCTACATTGTGTGTTAGGGAGTGGGAATGGAGAATCCTGCCCTGCAAACCTAAAGCAACACCTCACTGACCAGCAGACGGATTCTGAGGCATTTCTCATCCCCTGACTCCCTTCACTTCACAATCAGGCCTTCAACATTTCCCAGAAGCTAGCCTGTCTCACCTCTTCTTCCCAAGTCAATCAGCTTCCTCTCTGTCCTGTCCTCTCCCACCTCCCCACCACCCCAGCACACACACACCAGGATTCTACAACACCCTCTGCTCAGCCTTATCCCCCTGCTCCTCCAGCAAATCCCAGCTCAGGCCACCCTGCCTCAGCCAGCCCATCTTGATGATGGATGCTGCCATCTTGAACCATCCTTCAGCTGGCTGCTGGGTATCTGGAAACAACCAGTTACTTCTAGATACAACAAGCTTCTTGTCCACAGAGCATCCACACAGTGGAAAACAAAAACATGGCCTTTCAGATCAGAGAGATCTAGATTCAAATCCTGGCCTATCATTTATTAGTTGAGTAAACTTAGGCACATAGATTAATTTCTCAGGATCGTGAATCCTTAATCTCTGTGTAGTAACACTTAAACCACATGAAATCCAAGTAAGTACCATAGTGCCTGGCACATAGAAATGATGACAGTAAACATTCACTAAGCAATTACTGTGTGCCATGCACTGTTCTAAACACTATGTGTACTCACTCATCTAAATTCCCCCAACCACCCTATCAGGTAGACACTGTCATCATGCATTTGAAACATGAGGATGTTGAGGTTCAAAGACATTCAATGACTTCCCCAAGGTCCCACAGCAAGTGAATAGCAAGGCTGGGGTTTGAACCCAGGCATTCTTGCTCTAGGCTCTAACCTTGACCATTGTGCTAAACTTTCAGTGTGTGCTGCTCATTTTTTGATGCTCAGCCAGGCTTAGGTACACAGTAAGCACTTCATGATGCCTTGCGCAACTGAGTAAGACTCAACTCCATAGAGCTGTCCTGAAAAGAACAGAATTGAATTGCCTCAGAAGATCCGGCTGGCTTTCCCTAAATGGCCAGTGGGGCTGGGAACACAAAACCCAGGCCACGCTTTGACCAAGGTGACCTGGGCACACGCAGACCCACAGGGAAGTGGGGTACTCATGGGCTTCTTCCAGCTCCTCTATCTCATGACCAGGCACTATTCTGGAAGTCTTCGTTTCCCACCCAATCATCCTGGGGGTTTAGGGTGATCATATGAGCAGAGGGTGGAGGCAGAAAGGGAGGCAATGGGGGAAGAGCGAGTGCTTAAACCCACATATTTTATTCTTTATTTAGGCCTCCGTGTCCCAAGCCAATCTCAGCTAACACCAGGCAGGCCTAAACTACACTTCCAGGATGAACGCATTTAGTGAACTTCCAATAAGCTTAGCCTGGAAAGGATGTTTTTGCTCAAGCACAAAGTCTCATGGAGGTCCAAGGAAGCAGATGAGGTCTAGAGTTGTAGTTTTCCACCATTCCACCATTTGTATGCATCACAATTACCCATGTAAAGTCTCAAACCCAATCCGAGATTCTAATCCATGGTTCTGGGGCCAGGCCCAGGAATCTGCATGTTTAACAAGCCCCTCCCAGCTGGGGGTGCTGCCTAGGGCACCACACTTGGAGACTCACTGGCCTCAGATGATTCTCAACTGTAACTGGGCAATCAGAATCAACGGAGGAAGGTGGTTCAAAGTACAAATGCCTGCACCACCCCACACCAACTGCAATGAATATCCAAAAGCAGAGCAGAGAAATCTGAATTGTCTCAAGCACTGAAGTGATTTTGACACTCAAGAAGGCTTGAGAACCATACCTCTAACCTAACATTCAGGGGATCTGGGCTCTGGTCTTGACTAAAGCACAAAGTCACAGCCTGCTGGTGGGGACACCAAAGCCAGTTTGGTAGAGTACATTGCCAAAAGTCATATAAATACAACTTGTTTCATGCCAGAAGCTTTAGGCAATGTCGGTTTTAAGACCCAGGTTACAGGCCACCTCTTCACTGAGACAGCCTGATTGTGAGGGCACAAGGCAATGGGTCCAGTAGATCCACCTATCGTTCAATAACCAATTCTACCCTGCCTCAAAGAATGTCAATGCAAGGCTTTGGCACAAATGAACAGAACCAGAGCCACTTCTTTTCCAAGAAGGAGACAGCTTCTTTTTCAGGTCACTACTATGGACAAATTGTTTCCTACCTCCCACACTGAACATGAATGCAGTCCTCCAATTTGTACTCAGATTATTCTAAAAATCACTGAACTATTGACTTTTAAAGCAGATGGAAACCTCAGAGGTCATCTGGTTCTACCCTATACCTGGAGAGCCAGGTGTGACAGCCAGGATGGGAGGCGGAGCAGAATTGAACCAGTTAAATAAGAAGCTAAATATTTCACAAGGCTCTTGGAAAACCCCCAAAACTCTTCATCTGTAAAAAGAGATCCCACATCCCCCAGCAGATGGGCAGCCGGTAGGAGCCTTTCATCCACCCAACTCCAGTGTCTTCCTGTTGTGTTTGCTTTATGAGGTCCATAATGTTATTTTGCTTGGTGATTTTTTTTTTTCTTGGAAACTAAGTATACGATGAATTTCCTCTTGTGAATCTCAGGAGTCCAACGGGATGACTGGGCCCTAAGCCAGTGTTAGAAAATCTGTTCCTTCCAGCAAGACACAGAAGACCTTTTGCTAGACTTGGATTTTTGCTCTCCAAGACTGTTTTGTTTGCTGTGGTTTCCCTAGTACCTAGCATAGCACAGTGCCGGACTTATGGCAGGCAGTCCACATGTACATGTTGAGTAAATAAATGAATGAGCATGTGAATGAATAAAAGAATGCACCTAATCTCAGGACTAGTAAGGTCAGAGAAAAAACTTTCGTGGCGGAGCTACATTTAAGCCTTCCTCAAAAGAAACACCTTGCTCCCAAGTTTAAAACTTTTCAGAAACTCTACTATTCCTCTCAGCCATGACTCTCATCTTTAAGGACCACTGCGCTGTGAAGAAGTTCTGGAAATTCTGCACTGCTAAGCACTGCCGTTTACTAAGGGCAGAAGAAAACCAGTGAGCCACTCTCCATGACTCCTCACCAAGTTGTCTGGGCCTCATCATAAAATGAGTATCTGAGTGGGGTTATTTGGGAGAATGAGAAGTCCTCTGTGGGGGCTGGGCTGGGCTTGTGGAGAAGGGAGAGGTCATATTGTCAGCTGTTCCCAGCTGTCTCCCCCTAATCTGCCAGAGGGCTTAAGCCTATATCACAACAGTTATCTCTCTCTCTCTCTCTCTCTCTTTTTTTTTTGTTTGAGACGGAGTTTTTCTCTTGTTGCCCAGACTGGAGTGCAATGGCACGATCTCTGCTCACTGCAACCTCCGCCTCCTGGGTTCAAGCGATTCTCCTGCCTCAGCCTCCCGAGTAGCTGGGATTATAGACATGTGCCACCATGCCCGGCTAATTTTGTATTTTTAGTAGAGATGCGGTTTCTCCTTGTTGGTCAGGCTGGCCTCACACTCCCGACCTCAGGTGATCTGCCTGCCTCGGCCTCCCAAAGTGCTGGGATTACAAGTGTGAGCCACCGCACCTAGCCAAGAATTATCTCTTAATTAGACCCAACTTTGCACTGATCCTCCATTGTCTGTTCACAAGATGTGGCTTTTCCTTCTCGGGATTTGAACTTCCTTCTGAGTGACCCCCATGTTTCCACCTCCCCTGCAGTCATTCCTACCCTTGCCCACACCCTCACTCTCACGCAAATCTAGCCACAAAGCTGGAGCTTCCCTACTGAATGAGGATGTGGAAACCCAGCAGCAAAGTGAGATGTCCCACTTTGGGAGGCTGAAGCAGGCAGATGATGAAGTCAGGAGTTCAAGACCAGCCTGGCCAACATTGTGAAACCCCATCTCTACTAAAAAATATAAAAATTAGCTGGGCATGGTGGCGTGTGCCTGTAATCCCAGCTACTGGAGAGGCTGAGGCATGAGAATTGCCTGAACCCAGGAGGCAGAGGTTGCAGTGAGCCAAGATCACAGCACTGCACTCCAGGCTGGGCAACAAAACAAGACTTGGTCTCAAAAAAAAAAAAAAGAAAAACAAAGTGAGATGTCCGAGATCACAAAATGAGAAAGTCACCCAGCCAGACCTCAGACTTGGGGCTATCAAGTGCCAGATTCTTCAAGGCCGGGCGCGGTGGCTCACGCCTGTAATCCCAGCACTTTGGGAGGCCGAGGCGGGCGGATCACGAGGTCAGGAGATTGAGACCATCCTGGCTACTAACATGGTGAAACCCC
>NW_012116254.1:3010879-3042059 GCF_000951035.1 Colobus angolensis palliatus | reverse complement strand
AAAAAAAAAAAAAAAAAAGAGCCAGATTCTTGTGAAGACATAGGTACATCTGTTCATTAGTGGAGAAGAGGCTCGTCCAGAGACTTCTAGAGACAGACATGGGTCATCCCAAAACAGACCTCCTGGACTCTTGACCCTACGTGACCCTGAGTCAGGGAGTGTGGGGTGGGGATCACTGACTGGGGGCTTGGGTCTCTGAAGAGCCCACATGGGAGCCTCAAGTTCTGAGCTTAGGCCACTCCCTGTCATCCACACCCCCTCCCCTTCAGCCAGGTCAAGTTCCAAAGAGCAACTCTACTCTCCCTCCTCTAACAAGAAGGCAGGATGCTGCCTGGAGAGCACATGGCAGAGACACAGGAAACGGTGAACAAGCAGGAATATCGGGAGAACCAGAGACTTATAGGGAATTAGAAGCAAGGGAACTCCCAGAGTTCTGTTTATCCTGTCACAGAGGAAGAAACAGATCCCTGAGAGTCTAGGAGAGACCCAGCTGGGACCAGAGGGCCAGATCTCCTGAGTCCTGGGCCAGGGCTGTTTTCTACCCTGAAGTTCCAGTAAAGCTGGACAGTGTCAGCTGCCTGCTGAGGCCCCAAGCCTCCTGCCCAGAGAGCAGGAGCCCAGAGATCCAGTGGACCTGACTCTTCTGGGGGTTCTATGCCCTCGGTGGCCGTGCGGTCCTCAGAAAAGGCCACCCTCCATCAGTATGTGGGCACAGATGGGCAGAGAGAGCCTCAGGACAGGAGTGTCCTGAGCAGCCATGTGAATCACTGAAGGAGAGGCTGCGGCGCCTCCAGCCTCGCTTTTGGTCACATCCGAAGAAAACAAAATCCAGCTATAAACCAATCCTAAAATCCAGGCATCAGGCAATAGATGTGAGGGCTTTTCCAGTTAGAGGGGTGGTGGCCTGAAATGACATGTCTGGTAGTCACCTCACCTGTGCACGTTCAGCATTGCGAAGGGTCCTCTGGGGAGCCCACAAAATAAGCCCCTCTCCAGTTACTTTAGAATGCGTGTTCTATGACTTCAGAGCTTTTTTTTTTTTTTGAAGTTTGTTAGACCACACCAAAACATGTTTTGTTTAATGTTGTTAACTTTTGTGAATTTTTGACCCAAGCAAACTTTTGGTTGGTAAAAAGTGCATGGGTGGAGGTGGGGAGCGCAGGAAGATCCCAGAAGACCTTTGTCCTCAGCAAAGCAGGTCAGGAGCCCGGCACAGTGGCTCACGGCTGTAATCCCAGCATTTTGGGAGGCTGAGGCGGGCAGATCATTTGAAGTCAGGAGTTCGAGACCAGCCTGGCCAACACGCAGAAATCCCAGCTCTACTAAAAATACAAAAATTAGCCTGGCATGGTGGTCCCTGCCTATAACCCCAGCTACTCAGGAGGCTGATGCATGAGAACTGATTGAACCCAGGAAGCAGAGGTTGCAGTGAACCGAGATTGCGTGACTGCACTCCAGCCTGGAGGGCACAGAAAGACTCTCTCTCTCTAAAACAAAACAAAACAAAAGAAAGAAAGAAAGAAAAAAGAAAGCAAGGTCAGGAAGCAGAGTCAGGGCCTCAAACCCACTGAAAGGTGACTCTGGAGGTCACGCCGTCAATGGTGGCCCCGACAAATTCATGTGACCACCTCAATTCTGCTCAGAAGGTCCAAGGAGACCCAACCTTAAAAAGTATGTTTCCTGCCCTCAAGGAGCTTATAGTCAGCTGGGACTACAAGTCCAGCTCACTATGACAGTGATGACAGTGAGAATCTTAGCTCCTCAAGCAGCCCACAAGTCTCCCATGGGCAGGGCTGTGACTTGACAGCTGCTCTCCTCCGTGTCCCCTCCCCTGGGCCCATGACAGGGCTGTACACTGAGTGGACATCAACCAGCACACAGGAGGGAGGTTTGGAGGGATGAATCAGGGAATCCAGAGACCACAGGGTGCATCCTGATTTGTGGATGTCTCAAGTGAAGGAGCCCTGAAGCCCTAGAGAAGCCAAGAACGGGCACAGTCCCCAGGCAGGCATATGCCCCTGATGGCTGGAGAACTGCAAACAACAGCAGCTCTGGCTGGGGGCACTGTGGTGTGTTCCTTTCAATATTTAACATCTAAAATACAGCTGTCTCTTCTGCAGGTTAGAAGACCTGGCCTTTGCTTCCTCTGCAGCCAAAGGAGGTAGAAGAATTAAGAGTGCTGCTCATTTTCAGGGCTACGTTCAAAGCCCAGAGAAGGAGGGATGTTCTTGGCTGACAACACAGTAAAGCTACATTCATTTAGACTCCAGTGATTTAGACTGTGTTGTCATTCCCACTTGTTCAGTCTTCAAGTACTTATTGAGCACTTATTATGTTCAGCACTGGGCCAGACACTGGGGATATAGCAGTGAACAAATCAGGCAAAACTCATGCCATTGAGAGCTTCCATTCTGGTAGCAGCAGAGGTTGGTCTGGCTTTAAGTCTACACTTTTTCTGTGGGCGTGGAAAGATCTCTGTGAACTCCACACAAGAGCCCCGAGGTCTGTCTGATTCTTTGCCACTATCCCTCCCTGTGATCTTTTCTCCCCTTTGGAACTCAGTTTCCATATCTGAAAATGGAAGGACTGAGTGAACACACCTCTAAGGTTCCTCTTGGCTCTCGTATGTTGTGCTTCTAGAATTTAAGGAATAGGACTAGAGGGAAGTGCAGAAAAGAGAAACTTGTCAAGCACTTTGAGCACGTATACTTAAGTGCCATTCAACTGATGTGGTTATTGCAGGGCATTATTCTTTGTTCACTGAAGCAAGTTCCCAAAGTTTCATTGGCTAAGGCCAAGAAACCATATGTCTGGAAATGGCAAAGCTTTGAGGCTCTCATTAGTCAAAACGAGTGAGGCTTGGCTGTGCCACTATCTATTTGGGTGGTTTCTATGCTGTTCTTCAGGGTTTTCAGAAACAGAAAACCCCTGAGTCACAGAGAGGGCTTCCAGGATGAAATTCTTGGCTTTGCTAATGAGTGAGCCAAACCCCTTGAGGTGTGCACACACTCCTCCCCTCAACACGCTCTCCCCTCAACTGGGATAAAGCAGGCATCTTATCAAAAGTGTGTTATTCCTTTTAGGGGTGTCCTGAAACACTCACCTAGCAGGACCTGAGACAGTAAACTGAGGCCTAAGAAATCTCAGTTAGAAACCAGCTTTCTTGCAAAAACCCTGAAGGGAAAGCCCTGCCTCCCGGAGAATCCATTCCAAAGGCCTGCTAGGGCCCACTGCATGGCCTGGTGGAGAAAAGATTGACCTTGAATCAGCGACTGCCCCTTGAATCAGTTGTCACCTTGGGCTTCCCCTAAGCCCAGAGCCTGGGCACCCCATTACACTCCCATATGAGTGGGACTTGTGGCGGAAGGCCTTTAGCAGGCCAGCTCCAGCCCAATTCGAGTTCCGTTTTGCTTGCCATATGTAAATGCCTTTGAAATCCTCAGAGGACATAAATGAGCTATTATCTTCAATGCTGCCCTATTTCTTAATTTCTGTAAGTGGGGAAACGGGGCACGAAGTAGATAATAGGATCACGGAAATTTGATCTGAAAGGGATCTTCCAGAGCATATCGCCCAATCCCCTGATTTGCTAGTGCAGGAAACTAAGGTCAGGGGGAATCAGAGGCCCATTCACTCAGGAGCGCACAGCCAGCAGCAATGGGTGGTGACCTGCAGCAGCTCCTGGCTCCCACCTGGGGAGGTGACAGGACTTGGCACCCAGGCCAGTGCCCTGAACCCTGAGTGGGGTAGGCTCTTCCCTAGACGGCCAGCTTGCTTCATGCTCCTGCCATAATCATGTATATTGAATGACAGTACTGAGAAGAACATTAACAGAGATCAAGAGGACCAAATGGAATGAGTATGACCATCTTTGAAAGCATCCAAAAGAAACTGTGGAGGTGAACCGTGTAGCCAGGCACAGGAGGGGAGGAAGCCTTGCTTTGCACTGTGGCCACTGTCCACCTTTTTTTGGACTCTGAATCTTGTGCCTGCCACATTCAGTTAAATATTAGTGTACATATATGATGCATATGTATAATAGATTGACACAGATATAAACATAGACATATGTAATGATTTCTATATTATTATAAACATATGGAATGAGTATGTTCTTTTTTGGAAGAGCAAGGCTACAGGGATTCAGTTGAAATTTCACTTTGGAGAGTAAGGTTGAGAGTTCATCTTTGTCTTTCGTTTTCCCATCTGGAGCTGGGGTGAAGCCCAGCTTAGAGCACCCAAAGGCTCTAAGGAGTTTCAAAAGGTATTACTAGAAAAGAGTCGGTATGGTGTCAAGGAGCTAAAAAAAAAAAAATTTTTTTTACACTGGGCATCAGGAAAATGTGCTCACAACCCAGCTAGCAGCATGATCTTGAGCAAGTTCCCAGCTGCTCACTGAGAAGTTAGCTGGAGTCTTAAACCTTTTCTAGTTGTAGAAAATGTAATGTTCTAGTTCCTTCAAGTGCAGTGTTCTGTGGACGTCCATTTGGAAAGCTTGGGAAAGCTATGGAAAGCCGCTTGCTGTGGGGCTGATGCCCGGCCTCTGGGCCACAGCTCCTCCACAGCTCTGTCGCCCCCAGGAGGCCCTCTGCTGAACACCCCAAGGTGGAACAGGCAGGACTCCACACACCTGCCTTGTGTGCCCAGGCATACTAGAGGGCAGGGGGGCCTGTGGGAGGGAGGTGGTGAAAGCAGGCCAGGGACAGGGCTGGGTTCTCCCATAGCACCCCACCCCCTGGCCCCCAGGGAAGAATTGACTGATTTACTAATGCGGGGGTCTTTTGCCTGGGGCTGCCTGGTGCTTCAGCCCCAAAAGAGAGGAGAGGAGAAGAGGGAAGGGCAGTCTGGAAGACAGGGGTTGCCATGGAAATGTCTTTCAGAAAAGGACACAAGCAACCTGGGCCTCCAGGGTCTGTTTGTAAATGAGGTGTATGGAATTCCAATTGCATTTTCCTCAGGAATCCTGAGTTCCCAGGATAGCCCACAGAGGCAGTAAAACTGCTTGTCCAGCAGGGCTTAGCCTCCAATTTTGAGCACTGTTGCAGGGGAGCACCCTCTGTGTTCCTCCATGGCTGGCCACAAACACATGATCTCCCTCCTCTGTGCCCAGCAGGGGGAGTGAAGACCTCCAACACCCTCAGCACCCTTGGTGGAGACTGAGGACTCTATGCGGGAGAGGAGGAAGCCCTTGAATGAACCACACTGCCAGGAGAGAGGACAGCTCTGTTTGGAGGAGTGAGCGGGAAGACCTTCAATGGGCCCATTGCATGGATTTGTGATGCATCTCAGGGTATTCTGGACCTAGAGCGCTCCTCCTCAACTGAAACGCTGGACCTGATGACTATGGTAGAGACTTTGAGATGTCTCCCAATATCATTCTTCCTCTCATTCTTAGCTGGCACATGGATATCTGGAATAGAGATCCTTTTCCAGCTTCCCTTGCAGCTAAGCGTGACCCTGTGACTAAAATCTGTCCATTCAGATTTAAGTGAAAATGTCACATGCAATTTCTAGGAAGTGCCTTCATTTCATAAGGCATCCCCATCCCATCCTCTTTTGGCTGGAATGCAGACACAAGAGCTGGAGAGTTAGCAGCCATCTTGGGCCATGTATGACTTTGAAAAGGGAAGTCATGAATGGCAGAACAATAAGTAGAAGGAGCCTGGGTCCTTGCCACTGAGGGGCACCACATCATCCCTGGATTGCTACCTCCAGACCTCTTCTTGAACATGTGAGAGAAATAAACTGCAGATTTTAAACAAAACAGAATCCTAGCTCATACTTGGGCTTTTAGGTGGAGTCCATGGCTCTCAGGCTTCAGTTCTCACATTCTCTTGGCTCTCTATCTCCAACTCCACCAGTCAGCTCACTATTCCCAGCACAAGCCATGAGTCCTGGCCTCTAAGATGCTACTCTCTCCACTGAGAACCCTTTTCTCCCTCTACCTGGCTAACTCCCCATCAGTGGTCAGGTCCCCTTCATGTGCCTCCTGCTCAGGAGGCCTTTGCCTGACCCTGGAACCAGCTGAAATCCCAGCTATGCCTTCCCACAGCTGCCTGCACACCCCCTTTTTTGCATTCATCGTTTTGTGAACTGCTTACATGAGATCCCTCTCTCCCAGCAGACAGACCATAACCCCACAGGCAGGGAACAGCCCACCTGGTCCACCCGGAATCCCTGGGCCTGGCATCATGCAGAAACTGCCATGTGGAAGCTCAGATTGTCAGACTGAATTGAATTGCAATGTTCTAGCTTCTAACGTCTTCTTCTCATGGGAGCCCTGTGAAGGAAGTGGATGTTACTGCCTCTCTTTTTACAGGGAGGACAACTGAATCCTGGGAAGGGGAAGTGACTTGCCCAAGCTTTGTGTCTGCTCAGTGCCAGGACTAGAGCCTAGCTCTCCTGACCCACACAGTGGCATGGATAAAGAGGTAGAGGACCTGGGGCTCTGTGGGGACGAGAGTCTGGAGGTGTGACTGAGAGAGTCTCTCCTCTCACTGTGGTCTTTCTTTAAGTCAAAAGCACGTTTCTTGTGAAGCTGCTCTGAGCAGACCCTCCTCTAGGCACCGGGACACAGTGATAACCAAGGCGTGTGTCACTCTGCCCACAGGTTTCTCCCTGAGCGTGTGAGAAGGAAGGGGTGAGAAGCCGGTCAGGGTAGGGACAAGAAGGAGAGGAAGGTGTGTTCCTGGGGGTCTGGAACCTGTCACTAAGGGCCAGAGGCTCTGGGCTTTGGGGAGAGGGTGAGCTCATTCTATGGGCCCAGGTGACAATCACCTCTCCTTTCTCTGCAGCCACCGCACCTGAAGGCCAGAGCTGCAGGAGTTGAGGAAGGTCAGAGAGGGAGGCTGAGGCCACTCCAGAGCTCCACAGCTTTCTTCAGGGGAGGAGCAAGCGAGTTACCTTTCGGATCCGCTTCAGGCTTCGTAATTGCCGTGGCCTCATTTTACGTGATTCCCCTTCCTGGAGGGCAGCTCTGAGGTCTGCAGAGCCCGTCCTGTGGCTGGGAGTGCTATGTCCGTTCCTGCCTCTGCCATCCTTCACTCATTCACCTGCTCCCCATGGACCTGGATCCTCTCAGACCGGGAGGCCTCCCCTTCCTGGAGCCCGCTGCCCTGTCCACCCCAGCCTGAGCAAAACATGCCCCTTTCCCTGAACGCTTGCAGCCCTCACAGGGGGTCCCGTTCCTGGGGCCTGCATGACTCATCCTAGCTGTGGTTTGAGTTATGCACCCTGAAAAGATAGGTGGATGTCCTAATCCCCAGTACCTGTGAGTGTGACCTGATTTGGAAATAAGGTCTTTGAAGACGTGATCAAGTTCAGATGAGGCCATACTGGATGAGGGTGGCCCTAATACAATGTCATGATAGGCCATGTGGAGACACTGAGACACTGTGACAACAGAGGCAGAAACAGGAGTAATGCGGCTGCAAGCCAGGGAGCCCCAAGGACTGTGACTGCCAGCAACCCCCAGAAGAGAGGAGAGACGAGGAATGAATCTTCCCTGGTGCCTTCAGAAGAGACAGCTGGCCCCGCGGACAGCTTGATTGCAGCCTCCTAGCCTCCAGCACCGTGAGAGGACACATGTGTTGTATAAAGCCACCCAGCGTGTGCTATTTTGTCACAGCAGCCACAGAAGCCAACAGACCCCTCATCAGAGGCAATTCCTGCCTCCCTAACTGGAGGGTGACTCCCAGGCATCTGGAGGCCTCTTGCTATCCTCTGCGCCCCAGGCCTCGAGCCCAGTGCCCCACAGTAAGAGGCGATAGAGAGGGACTGGTGGCCTGACCAAGGGCCCTGAGACCCCCAGTGGTTCCTTCACAATCACCCGGGATTCTGCAAAGGAGATCAAGAAATTCTTATCCCACCGCCACTTCTGCCAGCACAGCTCACCAAAATCAGGCCACACTGCTGTTCTCTTGCCTGACACCCTGTTCTTTATTTCTGATCCTCAGCACTTTTCACAATTTCATATTGACTTGTGGATCATTTGCTTACTCTCAGTTACCTCCACTAGATTCTAAGCTCCACAAAGGCAGGGACCACCGGGGCTCTGTTCACTACAGTCTAGGCATGGCTGGAGCAGTGCTTGGTACTTAATAAATGCTGGGTACTGACCATTGTTACCACTGGGGAAGAGACCTGGGGAGCGAGGGTGAGGTGGGAGGAACAGGAGAGAAGCTTACTATTCAGCGAGGAGTCCTTCATATTGTTTATATTTTTCCTATGTGCATTTTTTCCTCTTTAATGATGAAATAACCAGTTCATACTTGAAATTCACAAATACATAAAAATACAGATTCCTACCTCAAAAAGGTAGAAGGCCTGGGAATGTGGGTTTTGTAAGCTCCCCAGGTAGCCCAAATGACAGGTGGGGGAGTTGGACAATGCCACTTGTCCCACACCTGAACTCAGCACTGCAATGCAGGGCACACATCATGCCTTTCCAGCCGGGGCTCCATCTGGCTCCAAAGGAAGCCTCTTTAACCTCTGGAGTTTCTGTTTTCCCTGAATGTAATGCCTCTGCCTCTTGCACCATGCCTGAATGAGACCAACATCTAGAATTGAGACAGGAAGTCGCGGGGAGAAGAGGTGACATGGTGGGAAGAGCAGATGACAATGCCATCAGAAGGGCTTTGGGGAGGTGGAGTCCTGGAAGAGGGTGCTAAGCCCCAGGCACCCTCTCAACCTTCAGCTGCCTGTGTCTGGGGATGGACATGTGGGAACCCATGATGGAATCTGAATACTCCCTTCTATGTGTTCAGAGTGAGTAATTTGATCTGGAGGCAAGAAGTATCCACACCGCGCCTGCCCAGGACAACAGAGGCAAGAATCAACTGCTGGGATCTGCGGGGCTCCCTCTCTCTCTGCCCTCAGGCTCAGGGCTCTGGTAAATATCACGCTGACAGCAAGGCTCTTTCTGAGTGCCAGGCATAAAATAAGCACCTCCCCACCCCCACTCCAGCATCACCACCCTTTTCCCCTGCGCTATTTTGCAGCATGGCACATGTCACCTCTGATGTGCTACCTATTGGCCTGCTTGTTTGCTGTCTGCCTTCCCCACTAGAATGTAAGCTTCATAAAATGAAGTGATTATTCAGTGCTGCATCCCCAGCACCTAGAACACACCTGGAACAGAGTCGGCTGGTCACTAGATTGACATTTGCAGAATGAATGAATGAATGGACAATAGGGCAATTTCTTTTCCAGCTTCTGCATAGCACAGAGTAAGGGCTTAATTAATACTTCAGTAGTCAATAAAGGAGAGAATAAGGGAAGAAAGGTGGAGGTTTGGGCCAGGGGCCTGCATAGAGCCAAGTTTGTCCTGGCCAAGGGCCAAGGGCCATGGGAACGCTGCCAAGGACCAGACTGGTGCCTTGGCCCAGCAGCCCCATCCCTCAGCCATGCCTCCACCCACTACAGCGGCCGGTCTGCATCATCGTCATCATCACCATTGTCGTCATCATCATCCACAGCAGTCACATACCCAATGTGGCAGGGCCATACAGGATATTTAAGAGTCCTGCAGGCACAGAGGCACCATACAAGGCCTTGGATCATGTGCAAAGCTGGGTTTGGAGAAGGTCTTGAGGGGCATGTGTGCACATGACGGATGGAGAGACGGAGAGGAGCCAGAGCTCTGCCAGGAAGCCAGGCGGGCACTGAGTTCGGACGCAGCCCAGGGCACTTAGAGATTGTGGCTGCTGGAGGAGCAAGAAGAGAAGGAGAGGCCAGCATTCCTGGAGGTTCCCAAGTGTCTGGAAAAAGAGGCGGTCCTCAGATAGGCACAGATGGGAGCTGGGACTGCTGGTTTGGGGAGGGAAGGAACATTGAGAAAGTCAGTGTTTTTTCTAGAATATTAGACTGGGGCACTTCTGTCCTTTCTAAAGCTTTCAGACAGCAAGTATCTCCTGTGATCCTCACCACAGCCCAGAGAACGAGGCTGAAGGAGAATCCTCAAACCATAGAACCAGTGAGGAGCCCGAGGCCCCAAGAGAGGAGAACTAGGCTGGTCCTCCTCAGAGGGACCTCGGGACTTCTGATCCCCTCAGACATGTTCACCCTGACTTCTTGGGTGTGAGCCACCATGTTAAAAATATTAAAAGCAGCCGGGGCCTGGTGGCTCATGCCTGTAATCACAGCACTTTGGGAGGCCAAAGTGGGTGGATTACCTGAGGTCAGGAGTTCCAGACCAGCCTGGCCAACATGGTGAAACCCCATCTCTACTAAAAATACAAAAATTAGCCAGGAGTGGTGGCAGGTGCCTGTGTTCCTAGTTACTCAGGAGGCTAAGGCAAGAGAATCACTTGAACCTGGGAGGTTGAGGTTTCAGTGAGCGGATATTGTACCACTGCACTCCAGCCTGGGCGATAGACTGAGACTCAGTCTCAAAAAACAAACGAACAAAAAAAAATATGTATATACATATATATAAAGCAAGATGAAGGAGGATGTCTACGGTGAAAAAGAAACCTAGGTCTCATAAATCACAAACTTGGTACTGATGCTTGTCTTTAAGGAGTCAATAGATTTACTTATAGGTCCCAAAGCTTTGTGTATGGAGCACACACAAAATTAATGCCAAATGTCAGCAGCCCTAAGAGGCCACCTATTGCACAGCAGACCATCACTTTATGAACCACTAAAAGATTTTAAAGAGGCAATTAAACTAGGACAAACTGTCATTTATAAGGCGCATCCCAGTTTCCAAGATGTGAAACGTGAAAGCGCATACATCTTAGAATGCTGCTGATGCTGTGGCTGACAGGGATGGTACAGTCTTTGAAAACCCTAGAGAGGATCAGGCAGAGACCCTGGAGATATTCTAACCAGCTCTCAAGTCTCTTGTAAAGGTTTCTCAAGTTCAGCCTCTAAGGGAGGTGAGAACTCCATCTTGTCAGCAGCACTGTTGGGTTTGGGCGCCTATGGGCCCTGATCATGTGTCTTCTAATCCGTGCTTCGTGTATGAGGACCCCCCCATCATTATAGCCTGAATGTGTACATGGGCCCTGGCAGTGTACAAACCTGCATCAGTTAATCACTCTAACGCTGGGAGGTGTGTCCAATTCTGCCCACACTTGTAGAGCTGGCATCTGAGGCCAGACCCCCAATCCCTGGCCCAGCAAAACTCCCCTACATCACAGCTACCTCCTTCAAGAGGTGTCCCGTGTCTCTGGTGCTGGCGTCTCTGCTAACATACATGCCCTTCCCTGGACCTTCGCTGGACATAGTGACTACGGTGTGGGAAGAAATGAAACAATTCATAAATCTGGGCAAAAGGAAGAGAGAAGTGGGGAGCCTGGTGAACACTGTGGCTCCTGCCTTCCTGGTTTAGAGTGAGAGTAGAGACTGAGATGTGGGGAGCTTGTCTTCTCCCCAGCTGAGTGATCTTGGCCAAGTCCCTTCCTCTCCCTGTAAAATGAGGGGGTGGGCTAAATATCTTTGAGGTCCCCTCCAGGCTTTCAATAAAACCCTGAGAGCTGGGTCTTGGTGAACGGGAGGCAGAGTTACCTAGGGCCCACCCACCCCACTGCAAACCCCTGCTACTCCATCTCCCAACCCCAGGTCTCCAGGTCCTCGACATGGGCTGTCTGTATCTGGTTATCTCTTCTGGAGGGCCTGTTTATTTTCCCTTCTCAGAGCAAGGACCCGAGGCAGCAGCATGGGAGGGGGCCACAACGCTGTGGGAAGGAGCCAGAGGGGACCTGGTCCCCTGCCTGCCAGCAGTATGTGTCTCCGGGGCCCCGTCACTCCCACTCTCTGACTTTCAGAGTCCTCCCACATGCTTCCATTTGTAGAGGGATGGAGTGGGATTAAGGGTTTTTAGGTAACATCCCTTACCAGTGACAGTGGGGTAGCGGACGGGGAACAAACTATCATTCATTGAGTGCCTACGACCTGCCAGGCACCTGTGCTAAAAGCTACACAGATCTCTTCACTCCCACAGCAACCCTGTCAGGAGGTCACAGACCCTTGCTCTCACCCAGCAGCCTGACTCACGGACCAGACATTGCACCTGGTGCTTTCCATGGACTCTGGCTGAATCTCCCCAACAATCCATGGAGGAGGTCACAATGACATCCCCATCTCTCAGATGAGAAAAGCGAGGCACCAAGAGGTTAAATATCTTGCCCAAGGATGTGCAGCTTTCATTCAGTGTCTACTGTTCACCACACCCTGGGCTGAGCACTTCACAGACATCATCACATTTTTAGATCTAACATTCTACTATAGTCTTTTGGATAAGATGGAAAACGCAAGCTAGTCACGAGACAGGAAGATTTGTAATGAGATGGGTAATCACATCCAATCACCGCAGGCCGGCGGTTTGACACCACCTTGGAGGATGGCTTCTCACTTCCTACCTTGGGGATGTCTTTGTCTATTTGGGTGAAGCCATGGAGGGCATGCGAGTCCCACTCACAGTGCCACTTATGCAAGAAGGATAGACCAAGGAAGAGCTTCACCCAGGATCAATGTAAGACCTGACATGTGGGTTCTAAGCACCAACTGAGGCAGAGATGACCTACTGAGTGCTCCCCCATTATCTGTTCTCTCCTTCTGCGGTAATACAACCCTTGAATTTAGCTGGGCACATGGCCTTCAGTATGTAAGACTTCTCAGCCTCCTTTACAGCTAACAGTGGTTACATGACCCAGTTTAGCCAATGGGGTGTGAGTTGGGGTGACTGGTGCATGCTGTATCACGCTCTTTCTGACCTTTCCCTTCTTCCTCCATCTTGATGCTTGGAAAGTGGACAAAGGTGTGAACCATCCTGGACCATGCAGAAAAGGGCCACACCCTAGGGAGGGTGGAGCAACAAGAGAGGAGGCACCTGAGTCCTTGACATTGAGCACCGCTCTAGGCTGTTCTGAGAGTTGCTATCCCTTTAAGTCACCTTTATTTTGGATCTCTATTACCAGAGCCAAACTTACATCTGACCCAATAAACCTAGTCCACTAGGCTGGGACATGAAAGTCTCCGTAGCAGGTGTTATCAGATTTGGGAGCTCTGATCCACATGAATTAAGATTGGGACAGGATGATGTGTACCCAAAATAGCCAAGGCAAACTGAGGCTACATTAACAAAACTGTAGCTTCTAGGTGGGGAAAGAGTCTGATGGAGTCCATACTGACTGCCTTCCCATTTTATGGGCTTTGACCAGCTGGAGTTCATCAAGGTAAGCCTCCTGGATAGGATCCAAGGCCCCTGAGGAGAAGGGGGGCCTGGAGGGTTCCCAAATGTCTCCAGCAGAGCCCTGCAAAGGCTGTCAAGAGCCAACGGTGGGGAAAGGAAGGCCAAGGCCTGGGAGGCAGAGGACAGGGCTACCATCCTGGGAGTGACAGGGTCTGCCAGGCCACCAGGGCAGAAAGACTCCATTGCATTCTGAAGGCTATTCACTCCAGAGGCTCCCAGGAAATATACCCAGCCCTAGGAGAAAAACTGCCTGGGTGCACAGTGCAGGAGGACCTCTTCATCACCTCGAATTCTTGGGTACTCCATCCCAACACATACCAATAGATTTACCACTTGCTGAGGCTGCAATGTTTGTGTGCAGTGGATTCAGGTAACCAGGCCCTGCCCCCACACTGGGACTCTGCCTCAGGTCATGGAAAGAGCATGAGCTTGGGATCCAAGCTGGACTTAAACCTAGGCCTCTGTTTCCAGGCCATGTAACTGAGAACTGCCTAAGTTATCTTTCAGTTGGGTTTAATAAAAAAAAACTCAAAGATCAACATCAGAGGACAAAGAGATGATGCCTATAAAGCCCCCGATGTGCCCCTCATGAGCAGATGTTTCTGTCCTGCTTAGCAGGAAGGGGCTGGGCTGCTGAGGGAGGACGATGGCAGGGCGGCTCCGCAGGTGCAAGGAGACAGCCTTGGCAAACCTTACCATTTGGCTCGAGGACCCAATCTCTTTAACTTTTTGCTTGGGTCTATTATTTGCCAGCTCTTCCTCTTGTCTTTTTCTGCTCAGATATCCAGGGAAGGGGCATCTTTGCTTGGAACTGGGTGCACCTGGAGGGAACTGCTCCAGCCTGTCTCACAGCCCATCCCTGCCCCCAGGCCTCAAACTCCAGACTGGAGGGAAGTCCCAAGCTCCATTCACAGAGGCAGTGACTCTGTAGGGCTAGGTCATCTGTATTTTAACAAGCTTCCAGATGATTCTAACTCAGTGTCCACTCCAGTGGGAAGCTCCTTGGCAGGGAGATCTTCTGGGGCCTCCTCCCAGCAGAGAAGACTGTGCATCCCTGCCTCCCTCCCCGGCTCTGCGGACTGGCACACCTGCCCGGGAGCCCCTCTACTGCACATGAGCTCTGGGGTCTGCCTGCTCGGGGAGCTCCCGGCCCTCTGGTCTCAGCGCTGCTGGCATCTGCCATGATTTATGGCTGCACCTCCTGCACGCGCACCAGGGGCAGAGGGACTCAGCACACTGTTCACAAATTAAACCCGGCCCTCCTCTCCTCCCAGGTAATGGGCCCATCTGATGATGAAAGAGCTTATAAACAGCTATCATCAAATTAATCTTGATGTCAGAGAAATAATAGCGGCCGTAAATAAGACTGAGTGTGCCTGGCTCGCCAGCTTGTTAGGACACTTTATAAAGCAGGACAGCGATATTAGTATCATATGGTCTCTTTCATTCCCCCAGTGTGACAGCTGAGCACTAGCTAAGGAGTCTCTCAGCTACTGATGACCTCGGCCAGGTGTCAGTGCCACCAGCGAGGGTGGCAGGAGGAACGCCAGCAGAGAGCTGCTGGCCATTTCCTGGCCCTGCTGCTTCTTCCTCCACCTCTGCCCAAACTGTTCCTGTAACTGCTGCCGGGGTTCTTGGGGTTGGGGTTGCTCCCGGCCATGCTCGCCCCTCTTGATGCCCCTCATGTGACCCCCATACCTCAGCGCTCCCTTCTCTCATGCTCTACTGACATGGACCTCACGCTTCCATCCCAGCTGAAGACTCAACTCCTCCAGGAAGCCCTCCTAGGCCACACGGCATCCAAACAGAGCTTTGTGACGCTTGTTGTCTCCATCATAATGGGGAGCACACCGAATCAGCTGTGGCCTGGTCCCACAGGCCCAGGCTCTGCAGCTGGCCTGCAGCTGTGGACACACTCATACACATGGTGTTTTTCTGGATAAGGCCTCCATCTCCTGTTGAAATATTGTTTGAATTCAGTGATGGTGGGGGAGGGGCTTCATAGGGGCACAGGTGACATGTCAGAGAAAAGAAGGGGAAAGGAGTCCCTTCTGGAAACATTTAAGCCTGTATTTCTGTGGCTGTGTATCATGGGCTGTGCATGTGTGTACACGTGTGTGAGTGGTGAGTGGTATGAGTCTGTGCATGAATTGGCATGTGGAATGTGGGTGTGTATATGTACTGTGTATTCTCATCTAATACAGATGCGTACGTGTAAATGAATGCGTGCTGCTGTTATAACTGTATGTGAACTGTGGATGAACGTGTAAATGCATATTGCATGGGGCCCACAGCGGGACGGGCATGTGTCAGGGTGATCATCTGGGTGCACGATGATGTGAGCATCAGGTGCTGGTGGATCGTGGGCAGCGTATCACATGTAGCTGTGGGTTACTGGGCAAGGGGTGCCCAACTAGATAGGCATGAAACTCCACTTCGAGGAATCTGGACAAGGTCATAAATGTAAGATAGAAGGTGGGAAGGAAGGCCCTAAGCTGAATAAGGCTTTGGCACAGGGCAAGTGCCCCCCAGCCCTCTCCAGAGCTACGACCACTGGCAGCTTCCCCTGGCTGGCCAGCAAAAATGCCACTGGGAACGAGAGGCCGGCTCACCGCTGACCTCCCTCTAGAGTCTTCTCTAGAGTAGGTGCTATGACTGGAATGTTTGTGTCCTCTCAGAATTCATATGTTGAATCTTAACCCCCAGCGTGATGGTGTTAAAAGATGGGGCCTTCGGGAAGTGACTCGATTCTAAGGGTGAAGCACTCATGAATGGAATTAGTGCCGTTATAAAAGAGGCCCCAGAGGAGTCCCTCTCACCATCTGCCATGCAAAGTTACAGCAAAAAGGCAGCCATGTAGGAGGTGGACTCTCACCCGCAACAAACCTGCTGGCACCTTGAGCTTGGATTCCCAGCCTCCAGTACACTGGGAAACAAACTTCTGTTATTTATAAGTCACCCAGTCTATGGCATTTTGTTATTGCAGTCCAAATGTACTAAGATACTGGGTAAAGATGGCACTCTGGGAGGAAGACTATGGTGGGAAGTAATTCAGGCAGTCACCAATCCATGAGTCTCCTTTTATGGCCCTTTCTCAGTCTCCCTACCTCTGCAGTATAAGGGAGTTCCTTCTGGCCAGTCTTGAGCTAGATGACCCAGTTCCCAGGCCAGCATTCCCAAACTGTGTTCCATGCAACCAAGTTCAAGGTACGCTTCTAGAAATCATACACACACACACACACACACACACAGAGAGAGAGAGAGTTCTGTGGTCAGATAGTTTTGGGAAATGCTGCTAAAGCAAAACCAAAGGGCTCTCTTGCTAAAGCAAAACCAAAGGACTTACCAGGGACTTTAATTTACTAATACACACTGGGACTTTCCAAGACTGGGATATAGTGTGTAGTGTTTCCAAATTGTTGGAATATGTAACCTTTCTGCATAAACAACTTTTAACAGCTCAAGAGGCCCTGATGCTTGCTTGGACAGTGTGGAAAATGCTGCCCTAAGCCCCTACTTCAAGGGTCAGTCCCACCCCTGTGTCTTCCAGGAGGTCTCCCAGATACCACACCACTCTGCTCTTTTCTCTGAAGTTTCCCACCCTCCCAACAGTAGCCCATGGCACCTCTTCCTTTGGAGGTAACTGTCCCAGCATTGCTTCACCAGAGTCTGCTGAAACTCCTGCCTCACTTTCTTGTAGCCTCAGCCCTTAGCTCAGGACATACAGAGGTTCTGAATAGACTATGTGCACTTTGTTCTTGACAAAAGACAATCAACCACCAGCAACGCTGGCCAATAGGCAAAGCTGCCATGTTGAAAAGGAGGGCCGACAAAGCCCCAGCTTCCCTGCAGTCCATCAGCCCCCCAGCTCCCTGTCCCGGTGACCCCTCTGCATGACTCTCCTTCTCAGCCTGCCCTTCCCCTCCCCTCACCCCTGCAATCCCTTGGCCCACAACACCCTCACCCCACCTCTTCCTGAGCAACCAGATCCTTTACGACTCACCCAGGCATTAGCTACCCCAGGCATTGCCCTCCCCAAGATGTTTCCCGCAGGCTAAGAGAACACCCAGCACATACCTTAGGGCCATGCTCTTCCTGCGTCTGTCTGTTTCCCACGAGGCTCAGTATTTTTAGGGCAGGCAAAGTGCTTAGGAGGGTGCCTGGCACAGAGTAAGTGCTACGTGTGCATCTGCTACTGCTCTTATGGTTATTATTATTATCCTTGTGTCCCCCATGCCTGCACGGGGCCTGGTCCAACACAGGTGCTCAGTGCGTATGCGTTAGATGAGCTGAACAAAACCATGATCAAATTTGAGCCTCACTATCACCCTGCTGGGGGACTTTCTATAATTGTTTCCATTTTACAGATAAGAACACTGAAGCTCAGTTTGCCCCCTGCCCTTTATTTCCCTTACAAAATTCAATGTGCCTCCTAGGAGCAGGCAGGGGGACTCTGTGCATGGCAACTCCCTAGCAGGTAGCCACATAGAACAGTAAGGGTAGCCCCTACTCTGTGCCAGGAAGCATTCATGGTGGGTACATTACATCCACTGTCTCATTTAATCCTCACTCAACCTGGCACGTAAGAATGAGTACCCTTTTCTGCAAAGAGCAGAACCAATGTCCCAAGAGGGTTGCCCACTTCAGAGGGAGGACACGAAGCCCCCAGCTCCCTCGAGCAGCAACCCCTCCACGTGACTTTCTTTCAAGGGGTGGCACGGTGACCCATTGGAGCACTCAGGCAGCTCAGCTGGGCAGAGGGGCAGGAGAGGAGGCAGAGAATTTCAGCAGGATGGCCAGGGCCAGGGAATGGCAGGGAGGATGGGGACTGGAATGGAAGGGATGACAATGAAATGAGAGGGCCCGATGCTCCAGAAAAGAAAAAGAAAATTCAGACGAGGGTGACAGCCACAGGACTCTGACATTCACCTCTTGGATCAGATCTGGGCCTACATGGGAGAGGGGTAGGGAGCAGGGCTGACCTGATCACTCCCCAAGGCAGCAGAGCTACAGTTCTTCCTCCTCGGGAAACAGTTCCAGTCTTGCCTCCTCTGGGAGGCCCTCCTGATTTTCTGCAGGCCTCAGTGACCTCTCCCCGTCCTGTGTCCTAAGATACCTCCCTGCTCTACCATACTTTCTGGCCAGCATGACCACTGTTTGGCCATTCTTGTTGCCCGTTCTCCACCCACATCAGGAGTGTTCGGGGGTCTTCCCAGTTAGGCTACAGGTCACAGGCTGTCTGTGCCAAAGCAGGTTCTCAGTAACTGCTTACACAATTAAGCTGAAACATGCCCAGCCCTTCCCTGACTGCCCAAGGGCCTGCTTTGCACTCGCCTAAGTCCCCTTAGACTGTCCCAGGCCTGAACAAGCAGAGGTGTGTTTGCACTGGGGAAGTGGGGTATGTGGTGGGAGTTGGGAAATGGCTATCTTTTGCTAAATACTTCCCAGGATTTGGGGTGTCTCATACTTTATGAGCGTGAGAACTCCCTTTCATGCTCACCTCTCTGTGACACTGGTATTTACATCAACTATTTCCCTTTTTTTAGGAGACTGAGGCTCAGAGAGGGCCAAAGTCCTGCAGCTGATAGGTGGTCAAGCTAAAGACCGCCTGATGGCAAAATCTGTGTATTCTTTGCTACAGCTTAGTTTCCCATCCCCTCGACCCCCAATCTTTCCTCAAGGAGACCCAGCAAACACAGCCCGTGACCTGCCTGGGACGAGGCCTAAACCCAAGGGAGCTCTTAGTTTCTGTTTCGGGTGATTTAAAAGTTTTGGAACTAGAAAGCAGTGATGTTCGCACAACACTGTGAATGTATGTAATGCCACTGAATTGCAGTACACTTTTAAATGGTTGAAACAGCAGACTTTATGCTGTATACGTTTTACTACAATAAAAAGAGTCCTGTACCCCCCTCAGAAGATCTCCTTCGCACCCATCGGCGGGGTTCTCTTCGTCTCCTGGCCTCCCCTCTCAGGCTCTGGTTCCCAGGTCTGGCACACGTGAGGATCTGCCAACATGTTGAAATGCCATCCCTTCTCTCTATGACCAGTTAAACCCAAGCTGTCCTCAAGCCTCACCCAGTCATGCCTCCCATAAAGCACCCCATAGCTGCCATAGCTCGTGCCACTTACAAATGGCATTGAGCCAAAACCCAAAATGCCCACCAGCCCTCAGGGTCAAGAAACCGAGTTCCAATCCTGACTAGAGCTCCAAGAGCCAGCTCTGACTCTCCAGCTACTGAACAGCTTGGGTCCCCAAGCTCTGGGAAGATGAGGCCTTGGGCCGACCCTGAAGTGTTTCTGTCACTCACCCCGAGAAGGACCCAAATGCCAGAGGAGTGTATAGCCACCCCGGGAGTCGAGGCACAGCCTGGGCTGGCCAGCCTGAATGAAACGTCACCAAATTGTGTATTTTCATTCAAAAGTTTATGTAAAATTTGCAATTGGAGGTAGAAGAGTTGCTTGTTTAGTTTAATATAAACTTCATGTTTTCCCCAAATTGAGACATAAAACTAGAAACCGTGTCTATCCTGCAGCAGGCCCAGGCCCTGTTTTGCCCTCGGAATCAAGATTCTGCTCTCTGCTGCACACACATCTAGTCCACCCTCCAGCCAGATGCTCCCCAGGTGCACCTGTGCAGGGATGGGCCCTGACCCAGGAGATGGCTGAGAGACACGAGCTGAGAAGGTGGGAACCTGACGCCTCCCTCCTCCTTCCCACCACTTCTCCGCTGGGGGAAACTGAGACTTGTCAGGGACCTTCAGGATGGGACTGTGCCATCTCAGGTTAGCATCTGGGCTCCTCTCCCACCTTCTCTATTACACTCTCACCGCACCTGCCCGGGGAAGACCAAGCTGGGGTCTGGCTGCTGCCCCCTCACCCCACATGACCTCTCTCCCCTCACCCCCTCCCTTAGTTCCTTTCCTCCTGGCAGGGAGTGCTGGACTCTTCTGGTTCCAGTGGGCCCAACCTTCCTTCCAGTTGTCCCTTGCTACCCTGTCCCTCTGGTTCCATGGCAGGTGGCAGCCAGCAGCCCTGCATCCCAGGCACCCCTGCATCCCAGGTACCCCTGCATCCCAGGCATCCCTGCCCCAGAGCTGCCTCAGCATCAGCTTGGCCAGAAGGAGTGAGGCAGGAGCTGCCTCCCAAGCTCAGCTTCCTTCCCGGCACAGCCCTTAGAGAGGGAGACAGGTCTGATGTCCCAATCCGCCCCGAGGGACATGAGCCCACCAGAGGGGAGGCCTAGGCCACAGCTCACCACCCTGGTGTCCAAGATGAGGAGCTCTGGAGGGTGCTGACAGAACCAAGCCAAGGCTCTGGCCCAGCTGCCTCTGCTGTCTCCATCCTCAGCACAGAGTTGGGGACACACACACCTCTGGGCCATGCAAGGACTTGTTCTTTGGGCCCAAGTCCCCCACTGTCACTCCCTCACCTTCCCAGAATCTGACTTTTCAGGTCTGGTCAGCAGTCCCTAACATCATAGGCAGAGGGGGCAGGTATGGTCCCTTCCCCTGAGTCCATGCCTGCCCCTTCCAGGGAATGAGCCCACCGTGGAGGCTGAGGTCCCCCGTGGAGGCCAAGATCCCCCGGGGAGGGGCCATCCTTTGGCTTAAGGAAGGCCAGTGTCTCCACGCTGGGAGTGGGAGTGAGCACATTCTCCCATTAGCTCCAGGGAATTTGAGGAGTAGAAGCAGGTGTTCCAGGAGGTGGGTGGTCCTCGGGCACAGGCAGCCCAGAGGGGGCCCCTAAGCTTTTGAGGAGGGGGTGGCATGGGAGAGAAAGGCTGGAGCTAAGCAAGCTGGCTGGGGGCGGAGGGAGAAGGGGGAAGACATGGAGAGCGCCTCCATCCCTTCCCTCCCACTCAGCTTCAGAGGGGGCACAGCAGCTGTTCCAATGCTTCCTGCCCTTCCTTGAGACAGGTGTCCACTGAATTCTCACTTCCTCCCAGCCTCAGAGAGCTCCTCCACCCCCTCTCCACCTGCAGGCTGGTGCTGAGTCAGCAGCCACTGCTTCCTTTCCTAGGTGCAGTGAGGCCAGCACTTAGATCTGAGGGATATAGCGTCGTCAGGGGAGGCCGACGTGGGTGACCGTCCCCCTCCCTTGCTGGCAGGGAGGACTTCCTGGAGGGCTCCGCTGCGCACAGCAGCACACCCCAGGGGCATGTTTCAAGGAAAGGACAGCAGAAGGAAGCAGCAGCATCCGGGGGAATGTCCCGCTCAGTGACCCAACCAGAGCAGCAGCACCAGGCTTATGCCAGCCCTGAGCTTGGGGTCAAGGAGCCTTGTGTCTGTGCTTCCAGCTTTAGCCCATGCCCTGGATGGACTACTAGCCAGGCAGGAGCAATTATTGCTCCCTTCCCACCTACTGCACAGTGTGACCTGGCCAGTGGAAGTTCACGTGCCTACTGAGTCCTAAAGCTCATGTGGCTACTCTCCCAATGAAAAAGCAAAAAGGTGACAGGAATAGAAGCTCTTCTCACCACGAGGAAGGCAGTGTTTTAGAGCAGGCAGGGGCAATTCAGCTAATTCTCTCCCTTGGCAGATAGGCAGTGAAGTCGCAGAGTACTCAGGCTTGGCCAAGACCTCACATGAGTAGTTACTGGCAGAGAGGCCATGAAGCCAGGACTATTTCCACTGTCTCACATGGCCTGTCTGAGCGCCACCACTGTGAAGAATACAGTGATGATCTTCACTGTTGCCTTTGGCTGGCTTCTCGACTTGTTTCCTATGCATTACTTCACGTGACAAGTCCAGTAAGGCACAAGCCATAAGATGTACCCATTTGACTGATGGGAAAACTGAGAATTGATGGAAGGAAACTGACCTGTTCAAGATCACAGTGGAAGTTTGTGGACCAGAATCTCGGTCTCAGAATAGTTTATCCAAGTCGTATTCCTTTCCCCAGCCCTCTCTTATCTGCCTTCCCTCCACTTATTTGGGCCTCTCGATAGAAGGGGCTGCTGGTGGGCAGAAAGGAGTGAGAGTTGTCATACTTGATCCACTTACCACCTCCTCCCCACATGGCTGGACAGCAGTCCAAGGGAGGTGGGTTAGAGCAGCACCAAGAGGCCTAGAACCTATGGCATGCAAAGCCAGCAAACTTGGCTGTTGAGCCACTATTCAAGTGGAATATTATGTAGCCATTAAAAGCGGTGCTTGTGAAAATAGCATAGCAGAATGTGAAAATGTCTGCGACATTAATGTAAAATAGGAAATAGAGAATGTAAAAAGTATACATATATTGTGTTTACAGCTCCACCCCCTCACCCTCAAAAAAGACAACAAATACATGAACAAAAATATGAAGGCATTTCACTAACATGATTGCAGAGGGATGGACTCCTATGAGATTTTTTTTTCCTTTGGTTTATTTTCTAAACTTTCCAGAATGTGATTCTATCATCTCCATGAAACAACATAGATACAATTTGTTAAGGCTTCAAGACAATCTAAGAAAAAATGCAAAACACGCCCTCACTTTGGGGATCAAAGCTTCAGGAAGGGGACACCTATTATTTCTGTGGAAATCAGGGCACAGACTCCACCTCCCTGGAGTTCCCCCAGCAAGCCGGCCAGGCCTGCTCTGAGACGGCATCTGAGGGTGACAGGACTCTCCAGCCTGGGTTCCAATGCTCTGTTTACGTCCTACTCTGGAGAGTTTCTGGTCCACCAAGCACCCTCCCTGTCTCTCAAAGTCCCCTTTTGGGACTTGCAAGGCTCAGGATTGGGGGCCTAGACCCCCTTGAAGCTTGGCGGGCCATTAGCTGGAAAGAGCCTCTTCCAATGTGGACAAAGAGCCTAGCATTCAGAATCGGTCCCACTGACTATGACGGGAAAGCAGGGATTCCTTTCTCATTCTTGCCTTGGTCTTGACGAGGCTCCTCGGCACATGCAGGCCATGGCGGGCGGTGCAGGGGGCCATAGTCAAGTGTCCAATCGCCTGGGCTCCCCTTCTGGCTTAGCCATTTACTAGCTAGTCAGGAAGGGTGGCAAAGTCTTTCACCACTCTTGGCCTCAGCTTCTTCCTCTGATTCCCAATTAACTCCTCTTGGGCTGTGCCAAGGAGGAAATGAGATAACGGAAGAGAGAGCTTTGAATGGGGAAAAAACCCCTCCTTGCAGACAGGACCAATCTTGAGATCAGAGTCCCTGTCCTTGTCCTCAGTCCCCACTCCCTGCGCTCTCCTCTCCCAGTATGCCACTGGGTGGGCTCCCTCCAGTTCCCCCTGCTCCCATGTGTAGGGATGGCCTTTTGCAAAGTAGTGGAGGCAAAACTCCTGGCACTTGCCCACCTTGGGGTCTGTCTTTTCAAGAAAGGCAAAGTTTGATAAAACTTGTTCCAACTGAGATTTCGGGACACTGATTGGTACAGCTCCCAGAGGAGTTCATATGGTAAGAAAGCTTGCTCAAGCGGTGACCTAAGCCAGTAAAGACACATGCGAATAACCTCATAAGGGTTTCAGGCATGAACAGAGAGTTTGTGGGGGACAAGTCGTGTGAGTATGAGGAATTTTTATTGTTGAAGTTCATTTCCTACCCCAACCAGGAATCTGTATGAAAAGGACTAGAAGTCTCAACTCCCAGACGTTGCCACAATCCCCTTCCATCTGCCACTCTGGCGTCTGAAGTTCTGTGTGCTTATCTGTACACTAAATTCAATTCTCCCCAAAATGGACTGTTCCTCTCATCTTCCCCATTTGTCTTCATGGTCTTATATTCTCCAAAGCACCCCAAAGACCTCCTGTCCCTCAGCCCCTTCCACATGGACTCAATCCTGCTCACTCCACCTTACAGTAAAGCCCCTGATGTGAGCCTTCTTCCCCTCCCCACCCCCCAAGCCTGCCCCACCTCCTCCCTGACCTCAGCCTCTAGCCCCATCCCTCTGTCATCAGCTGCAGAATAAACTGTTTAAACAGCCCTCTCCCCTCAGAGCTCCCAAAGGCCAAAGGAGCCAGTCCAAACTCTTCCAGAGGCCTTCAGAAACTAGCTTCAAAACCTCTTCAATCAAGCCTTGTCTCCCACATTCTCCAGACCTCGTGCTGCTTAACTCCTGGAGTTGTGCTCTGAGGAGAAGCATTCAAAGACCGGACAATGATCCCGGTGCTCCCTGTAGGCCTGCACACGTGCCCCCCAATCAACACACACTCCTCCCTCCTGCTATGCACTTTCTGTTCTTGCCAAATCAGCAGAGCCACTGGCCTTGGCCAAAATCACTCATTCCCTCCACCTGGGGTGCTCTCTCCTCTTCCTCCTCCTCCCTTCTGTATACATACCACCCTTTGAGGCACATCGCAAACCGCCTCTGCAGCAAGCTCACCTCTGACCTTATTTGATCCCCTGGCCAGTAAACACCTACAGTTGTGAAGGGAAGGGGCAGCTGTCTGGCACATCCTAGGCACCTGCTGCGTGCGAGGTATCTTCTAATAGCGTAGACACAGCCTATCAGGTAGGTTTCATGGCAGTCATCAGTCATTGTTCAGAGGATGCTCAAAGCAGTGACCTAAGTTCACCCTTTCAGGTCAAGACTGGGCTAGGACTCAAACCCTGGACTGCTCCATGCTCTTTTATCTCACCAGTCACGACATTCTGCCACTCATGTGGACATTTTGGCCCAGAACATCTTAGACAGTATCTGGCTTCCTAAGCATTCATCCCTCAACCTCAGCATAAGCCCCAGGAGGGAGGCACTCGGGTCTCCATTTCTTCTGTATCCCCCTTAGCGCAGTGGTTGGCCCCAAGTAAGTATTCAATGGACACTCATTAACTGAATGAACAAACAGGTGAGTAGGTGAATGAATGAACAACTAGACACATGGAGTACAGGCATTGCATGTGGTTTGGCTATGCGGTTATAAGTGTTTGCTTTTGGTTCTTAAATCATCCTGAAACTCTGAGTCTTTCCAAGATAAGCCCTCCCCCTTCCCCCAGTTCTCTTGGAAATATATTGGTTGATCTGTAGCTAAACCATACCGGAAACTAATAAATACTAATTCATATTCATACAGTGTTAAGGTGGGAATTTTTACAAAGCTGTTTAGATCCATAGAGAAACTAGGGCACAAGTGTCTTGGAGATTTGTGTGACAATTGTGGAGTCGGTTTTGAGGGAACCAAAGTCACACCCTGAATCGGCGTCAAGGACCTGTTGTTTCCTGCCCTTTGTTTCAGATAAGGGGTCCCTGCTGCCCTTGGATCCTGCACAGAACTATTGCTTCAGTAGCCTAGAAAACCATTAAATCTTCTAATGTGCCACTGCAGGATACTTACTTAAAGATGGGGAGAACAGGGTGGGGCAGGAGGTGAGAAAACTGCAAAAGGCGGGTGGTCCAGGCTCTGTCATCTGCACTTTAGGGCCTCAACACTCTTGGTGGTCTTTTCCCTAAATTTGAGTGATTAATAGTATTTGCTGGTTTGTGGAAAATTATTATTAAAGAAAACTCATTAACTTAGTGGGTCTTTCTGATGCTGGTTTCAAGAGAAGTTCTCTTGTTCAGAAAGAAGAGCTGTGTTCCATCTTACTTTAAAGCCTATGACACAGGATTCCCTGAACTGATGGGTATTCCAAAATCCTGAAGTCAAGGTGCTAAAACAGGTATGTGTCAGGTGTTTGAGAGAATAAATATAAAGAACAATGGCTTTGTAGTTCCTGAATCGTCCAGTCACCAGGAAAGTCTCCTTAATATGTAAGTGTTTAGTTCAGACAATCTGGTTCAAACATTAAATGCACTGGATCCATTGCTAAAACATGATTTCCCATTAACCCACAGCTTGCTATATTATTACTAGGTTACTAGCCATCCTCAAAATGTATTCTCAAACAATTCTGACATACTTAACAAAAATTTAGAAAAATGAAATCTTGGAATTGGTTAAGATTGATCTAACGAGCCACTGTTCTCTACGGCAAATATGAGAGTGATCACTTGATTCAGGGTAGTTTTACTATTGTTGAGGTTGGATTGGAGTGGTTTGCTTTGCTTTCTAAGTCTCGTGTAAATGAAAATTTAAAAAGAAGAAGAAGAAACAAGCAAAATCTTCAGAGGACTAGCCTTGTAGACCTGTACCTCTCCTCTCTCACAAACTACAGCAGGGCCTCCACTGGGAACATCCATGTGTGTCCATGTGTCACAGTAAATCAGCTCAGCTTTCCCACCCGGGCTGGGAAGAGCGCGAGAACAAAGGGCCAGAGCAGAGAGGGCAGCCATGGGGGGAGAGGAGAGTTGCATGAAGCCACAAAGAAGGCAAGGAAGCGCTGTGGTCAGGCAGGGGTGCGCCCGCCAGCGAGGAGCAGGGTGAGCCCGGGAGTCAGTCAGCCCAGGGGAGCAAGGACGAGGCACATCGGCCAAAAGAGGAGCAGCTCCAAAATGATGACCCTTTGAAATAACCGGGAATTTCTTTAATCAACTCTTTTCCTCAGTGTCTAGAATGCCTCATTTAGCAAGGCTCCTTCTGGGCTGAAATTGAATAGGTGTAACTGACAAATGGCTGAATTTGGGTTCCACTCCAGGGGGGGAAAAAAATACCTCTCCACTGGCTTCTCCAATGTAATTATGGTAAAAAAGACGTTTTGAGGGTTCTTTTTCCAACTCAATTTCGGGTTAGGTCCTGACTTTGCTCCTGATCTCCCCCTCCCCCTTCCCCACCTCAACACACACTTAGACAATGGCTGAGATCTTAGCTGTCTTTCTCTTAAGAGAGGCCCTAGGGCCATAGATGAAGCAGCTGTCAGGAAAGTAGGCTATAATCAGCTTTAACTGGCTCACAGCCTGCAGAGGGCACAGACCCTCTTATTCCTACAGTAACAGGTCCACTGTTGGCCCTGGGAGAGGGGTGGGAGTGGTCTGAGTCAGTTTCTGTTTCAAACATCTTCCTTATCCAGGATCTCAATACAAAACTTACATTGCAAGTCCTAAAAATTTAAATATGCACATAGAAGAGGGCACTTTAAAATTCCAGATCATGGCTTCAGCTACATGTAACAAGTCACCCCCAGCATGATTTATAAGGACAGTAAATCAATGAGACAGCAAACAGAAAAGTTAAAACACAACTCAAAATGGGTTTTTAGGCGAGTCTGAAATGCTACAAGATTGCTAGTTAAGAACAGTATCCCTTTTCTCAACCTAAGTGTTATATCCCCTTCTCTTCACCAGCATCATAAACCCAGTGCCCATGTATCTGGAAAACTAAGATGAAATGTGGAGGCTATTGAGTACACAGGTGGCCAAAGGTAGGGGTTCTCTCTAGGCAGGTGAACTGTTTCAGTGTAACAGGACAACTGGCCCCTCCTATCGCCCCAGACATCTATTGTGAAAAGATATGGACTAAATGAGATTAAAGTCACCATATCTGTACCACAAAAAAAAAAAAAAGTAAAGTAAAAAGAAAAGGCATTCACTCAAATCTTACAATGGGAGGTGGGAGTGGTGGGTGGGTGAGGGTGGGGATAGAAAAGCAAGGGGGAAAATCTAAACAGCAGGATACAACAATAAATGGGAAAACAGCAAGAGAAAAAGCACACTAGGTTAATATAGGAAAACTAGTTCTTTATTGAGAGATTGTATATTAGTATTAGTGGATTCTGTGTGTAACAATGTCGTCATGCACACGATACAAAAAAAAAGGCTGGGCCCACCATGCTTCGGAAGGGCAACAGAACAAAAGCAGCGTACAATGAGCAGATGGCCCGGGCTACACGACCACAGTACGTTTCAGCAGGGTAACATCTCTAACCGAGCGCTGTACATTGTCAACTGGGGGATGTAAAAAAATACAGATCATGCTTTAGTTTTAGTACAAGAAAAGGTGAAAAAGATACACAACCAAAAGGATATCTGATACAGAAAAAATTACCCACAAAATAAGAACAGGAAGTAATTCAGCACAGCAGAACACGCTACCCCTGTTTAATGGAAAACCATTTTGCTGGGATTCCTTTTTCTTTTCTTTTCTTTTTCTCTTTCTTTTCAGATTGCCAAATGGCAGTCTGGGGAGGCTATTTGGGACTTTATTTTGGAAGGGCCCTCAAAGTAGGGGCCTTATTCTTTCATTATTGCTGCTGTTTTGTTTCAGTTTTCAAGCAGGTCTGGCTGGCGAGCAGCAGAAGGGAGCGGGCTGTTAAACGGGCAGCTCTGAGGGCCGGGGCGGATGTCCAAAGATGCTCTTGACATTGTACAATTAAACAATTAAGATACTATGGCCACAGCTCCCATTTAAGCCAGGGACCTTGGTGCACCAAGTTTTCAGAGGCTATGGTATAGCAGCAACTGTCATTTCATCAAAGATTTTTTAAATACATATGTTTAATATTTTTTGCCTCCAACTAAGTGCAATCCTCAGTTATGCCTGGGCGCTGCCAAGAAGCTAACTGACAGCCACCCAGATAACTGAAAAATGGGGTGCTGCAGCCTCTAAGCCAAGGCAAAAGGAATCCACTTAACAGGGATTTACAGTGCAATGTACTCGGCTAAACAAGATGAAGATACAAAAATGGTTATTTCTCTACATCTATTCTGAAATGGCCTACATCCTACACTACTACAATGGAAACTAAAAAGAACAGATTTAAGCTGGCAGACTCTCTAATAGTTTTACAAGAAGATTGTGGTTTAGGACCTTGTTGAGTTAAGCATTAGTATCCTCTATCGGAAGGTCATGAACTCTTATCACATTGTGCTAAATTTTACCCACAGACCAACTCACCCCTCAGCCCTTGAATTTCCTGTGGGCGTGTTTGCCACGAAAGTAAACTTTAACTGATGGGCAGAATTTGTGTTGTTGGATTTTTTTGGGGGGGGGAGGGGCGGTGAGGGAGAAAGTAGTATTAAAAATAAAATTTAAAGGCAGCTGAGCAATTTGAATTTCAAAACATGGAATCAGCATCCTGCAATGGTATTTAGAGATTGGTGGTATTAATGAGGATGGTAATGATTTAATCAGGATAATTATACTTTCAGGCTCAACATCCTTCTTAATCATTTTTGAATTTCTGCCTAGTGTAATGTTCCACACCCGTTTTAAGAGGAAATGCCAAGTAATAAGAGATAATTGTGTATTGAGGGAGGGGGTGGCATTTCAAGGAGATCGCATCCAGCCCCCCTCTTTCTTCCTCACACACCCACTCCCCCTCACCCCCATGGCTAGGCTGGCCTGAGATAGGGGATACTGCCGCTTAAATAGCAATGCCTTCCTCAGATGGAGACAGGAAATGGTTAAGAGGGTGTCACAATACAGCTAAATGCGGAGGCAGAAGGGTCACAGCGCACACAGCAGCGAGTTGACCATTCACTGAGCTACACAATGAAGAAAAAAAAAGATTTGATAAATGCAGAATGTCATCATTCTATCATCACACAAAAAACTGCGGTTCAAACAGGCCTAAGGGGGCCAAGCTTGCCTTTTAGGTTCTGGGGAGAGGCGCGGGGCTGGGGACAGCTGGGCTGGATAAAATAGGGCTGGGCTTTCCTTTTCTTGCCCAATCGGGCCCCTGGGGCGCACTAAAGCGCTGGCCCTGCGACCCCACCCCCCACCCCGACTTGGTAGAGGAGCCCTGGTCGGCCAAGGGAAGACATCATTCTGTGTGTGAGGGAGTGGGGAGAGGGGGAGGAGGGCCTGAGCCAGCAGGGATTTAAGCAGACGTGGAGTGGGAGAGGATAGAAGAAACATTTCCAAGACGAGAAATGTGAGTCCAGAGGCAGAATACAAAAAAGAAAAAAAATGAATCTAAATGCATCTCGGATTTGCTTGGGAGGTGGGAATTTTTTATTAAAAGAAAATGAAAGAAATGTGGAGTGGAGGTGGGGAGAAGAGGGGAAAATAAAGCTATTGTTGTAGCAGAATGTGAGGGAGAGGGGATGTGGGGAAAGGGGACCGTGCAAACACACCCCATTTATCACAGTTAAAAACAAAGCCCGCGCCGGGCCGCTGCTTTGTCAACCGCTGCCCGGGGCAAAGGCCTGGCGTGGGGGCAGCTTCCCACCTCATCCTCACACACAGCGCAACACCCAAGGGCCGGACGCCCCGCTCCGGCCGGGCCCAGAGGGGCACAGCAGCGCAGGTCTGACTCTCCGAGGCGCGCGCGCACACATTCGCACACATGCACACACACTCACATACATACACACACACACACACACACACACACACATGCCCAAGCATCTTGAACCCGTGGATGCAACTGTCATACAAAGATAGTTGCGGGGGGCGGGGTGAGCAGGGCAAGAGCACAAGGGCGATACACAAAAAGGGTTAAAAGGGAAAAAAGGATGGGATGGAAAATCGTGCAAGTGCCCACGAAAGGGTGGGAGGCTGGGGTATGGGATAGGGCAGAGACCCCGGTCCCAGCTAGCCAGCCATCGGTACTAATGACCAAAAAATGAAGAAATACAAAACACACATAACACAAAACACACATATACCTCAAAAAAAGCAAACCACTAAAAACCAAGCATGCTCTCGCGCCCGCTCTCTCTCATACACACACACACACACACACACACACACACACACACACGGTCATGTATCTTTCTCCTTTCGATCATACAGGGCTAGGTATTAGGGGAAGGGGCTGTGATTTGGGGGAACCACGTCCGCCGCAAAGAATAAAAAATGGGGCTGGGGAGGAAGGGACCCAAATTCGCCAAACCCTAACTTCACTACAAAAGCTCCCACGAGGGCGGCCGCCCCCACCCTCGGGGGTCCCCTAAAAAGGGTTGGGGGGAAGCCACCGCTCGCCCTGCGTCCTCGCGGGTGTGCCCTGAGCCCCCGGCCGCCCGCGGCGCCCGCCCCCGCCCCGGTGCCTGCGGCGATACACGCTCCGAAGCAGACCCCGAAAGGAAAAAGCGATACCTCTGTTTCGCACAGAGCCAAACACTGGAAGCACGAGATAGCCGACGTGGACCAGGACCATCCTGGCTCCTCGCGCGGCGGCGGCGGCGGCGGCGGCGGCTGCGTTCTAGTTCTTGCTGCCCTCGCCGTTGGTGCTTC
>NW_012116254.1:2977433-3010463 GCF_000951035.1 Colobus angolensis palliatus | reverse complement strand
TCCCTGGCCCCCCGCGGGCCGGAGCGCGCGCGCGTGAAGCGCCCCTGCACAGACATGGGCGGCGTGAACACGGAACGTGCACACATGGAGAGGGACGTGCACTCAGACATGTGGAGGTGCATTCGTTAGTGCAGAGACACGGGCACGAGCGCCCTTAGTGCACACGACCCTGAGGTCCCTGCACACCGCGCACGGGTCACTTGGGGACGTGCTCTCGGAGGCTGGCGCACGTGTAGAGCCTGACTGCGGGCACAAGGGAAGCTGGAATGCGAACAAGCAGCCGCAAACAGGACCCAGGCACTGTCACACAGACATGCACACACCAAACGCCTTGTTAACGCGGGACACGTGCCAAGAACGCATTCTCAGAGACACACAGAGGGGACACACGATGCAGACACAGGTTAGATATGCACGCTTCCCAGGTTCTCTGCCTGGCGCACCGCGTCGTTACTCTTGGAGAGCACAAAGCTCACAATAATTATTTGCGGAATTGAAATTCACTCATTGACTGAGGTCTTTGCCAACAGTCTACACAGAGACACACTGCCCAGAAAACCCAGGGCCACTCATCTACCTTTTGCCCTGATCTGAGACAGGTACACCCAGCCATGTGCACAGACACGCCCACTTCCACAGTCAGCCGGCAGATATGTAACATCAGGCTCTGCGGCTCCTGCAAATTCACACGTGGAGGCACGACCACCGTGTCACATGTACCCTGTGACAGTCCAGCTGGGGACAAGCAAGACCCAATCAAAGAGCCTTCACCGCAAGCCTTGTTGCCAGGAGGACAACTGAGGCGGTGTTCTTGCAAGCTCAGCCAACCTTCTGTGAAAACTCCCAAGGCAACCCTAGGCCTCTGATCCGGCTCACAGTCCACACACTAAGGCCAGACAATGCTTCAGTGGCCCACCCACGGGCAAAAAGACAGAGGACATTCCCTACATCGGGACTTGTCTTCAAAACCCAGTGGTTTCTTTATTTAATGAGTATGATAAATAGGAGATGGTAAAAATCACAATATGTGGAGCTGGAAAGAATCTAATCCAACCCCAACCTGCCCTCACCTTGGAAAAGGAGGGTCATTCGTTTAATCCATGCTGTGTTAAGTAAGGGCATAGGGATGCAGGGTGATCCAGATCTGCCCAAGATCCTAACTCTTGGAGGCCAGAGAGGGCCTCAGAGATGCAAATGGGCAATCACCATAGAGCCTGGTCCATGCAGAAGTGGGCAGCATGGGAAGCTGGGCAAACAGGGCACCCTGGAGGGGCACCCAGCCCAGTGGGTGGCAGGGGGAAGAGTTGAAGTTGACTCCAGGAAAGTGACTTCTAAGGCTTTTGAGACTTGAAGAATAAGGAATGGGATAAGTGAGATGAGGCAATGGACAAGACAGCAAAGGGAAAACCACAGCTTGGCTTTATCCAGACAGCTACCATATTCCCCGTGGCAAGGGCAGAACCAAGGGTGCACCATTCTCTCTCCCACAAGCACCTGGATCCCTCAGGCCTGAGCTCTCTTTCCCACCCTAAACTCTGGCTGCCCCTAGAGAACTCAGGCATGAAGACAGCCAGCGGCAAGTCTCCCAGCAACAGTCCAAGTCTCACCCTAGGCAATTTTTTTCAACCCACTTCTGCCACCAGCTCTTTCCTTTTTTCATTATCTGATAAATAAACACAATGCCACCACTAATTGAAATCTGAAAAAAAATGAAAGGACTTTAACAAACGCCTAACTACTCGAATAGTTTCCTCTTCTATTTCAGGGTTGGCCAATATGCATATATATCATAGTTGTCATCATAATCTACATATTTTTCATCCTGCTTTTTAAACTTAACATTTTATCAGAAACATTTTCCTGTCCTTTTACGTAGCCATTGTAATTATCATTTCAAATGTTTTTATATATTCCAACAAGTGAATGAAATTACTTAATCATACCTTATTCCAGGGCACTTAATTTGCTCCCAGTGTTCCATTATTACAGATCATACAATAAACTTCATGCATATGGCATCTCATTTTGATTGAACTGTAAACGTAGAATAAACTTGTAGGACTGACATTCATGAATTGACAAATATGGAAAACTTTATGGCTCTTGCCACAAATTGCTTTGTAAAAAGTTAAAACTCATTGTCAGTACTATCAGCAGTATGTATATGGTATGCCAATTTCTCTGTGCAACCTTGCTAGTTTTGGGTGGGCATTCTTTTCTAAAAATCTTACTTCGTAGCAGAGCAGCTCGCAAAAGCTTATGATTACCCAGTCTGACGTTGACAGGAAGGTGGTTAGGGTTCAAACTCTGTAATCTGATTGCCTGGCTTCACATTCTGCCTCTGACACGTAGTAGCTCAGGCAAGTTATTTAACTCCTCTAGGCCTTGGTTTCAACATCTGTAAAATGGGCTTGATGATAGCAACCTTCTTGGTGGGGTTCTTGTGAGAACCAGATGAGTTAATATTTGTAGAGTACACAGAATCGGGCCTGGCTGTTCGGCTCTTCGTTGTCTCCCTTCACTTCACCATCTCTCCTTGCTCACCACCTCTTGCTATCCAATTGCTATTTATGATTGCCTAGTTAATGCAGTTAGTGTAAATTATGCTATAGCATGGAACATCCCTCAGGCAAAGGCAATCATCAAACAGACCAGCAATGCAAACCAAGGGAAATCTATGAGTCCACCTAATAATTGCATCCTTCACATTCGCACATCAGAGAAACGTGACAGACAGATGCCTACATTTGTCAGTACACCAACATACAAACACAGGCATGAGCCTCCTGCTAAGAAGGAATTTTTGTGGATTAGGAGGAGGAATTTCATTTTTAATGAAACCTTGTCAACTACCTAACATTTCTCAGCCCCAGTACACCCAACTGTGTAATGGGGATTAGCACAACCCCTGCCAGACCTACCTTATGGGTTTATTGTGAGGATTCAGTGAGAAAGTAGATAAAGAATCTGAAAACACACACACACACACACACACAAACAGAATTCTAGACGCATATATACAGTGATGTCTCCAGAATGAAAGTTGATTATTGTCTTACCCATCTCTTGTTTTTCAGATGAGGAAGCTAAAGCTCAGAAGGTTGTAAACAAGGTCACAGCCATTCAATGGGTGAGCTAAAACTAGAATCCATATTTCCTAGCACATAGCCTAGTCTTGCTTCTACTTTCTGTTTCCATCAGGCTGGGATGACTGTTTTCCACTCTCCCTTCCATGAACTAAAGTCCATAGAAGTACAGTAAAGCACATTTCTGGAGTAGAAAGATTTGTAGAAATATTCCGTTCTTCAGGGTTTTTTCCTTTGTATGTTCCGCACCCCATCAATCCCAGCCAAAATCAATACCTAGTGCATGTTTGTGGCATAGCATGTAAGGCTCAAGAAGTATAAAAAAATGAAAGTGAAGGTTGATCTATAATTCCTAATCCAAAATGGAAAAACATGGCCTTAGAGGATGGAGAAAGCGCTGTCACTTTGGTCTCTGACCCACACTTCGAATCCCCACTCTCTTTTGGCTCCACTATGGCCACCTTCAAAAAGATTTCTATAGATCATCATGTTTCTGGGGCCCAGAAGTATCTGTTTTAAGAACAGCTCTTTTGGAGCTCAACATTACATGTAGGTTATGACCACATTGTCCTTTAGTCAACAAATGAAAACAAACCCACCACATCAGTCATGTAGATAACAAAAATGTTCAAGAATGATGACAGCATTCCTGCTCTTCTCCATGTTGTGTGGACATCAAGTTGATACAGCTTTCAAAAGCTGTGCAAAACAGCTATGCATCAATCAGTGAACCCCCTGGGACTGGTGTCATGACAGCCCTGTGCTGAACGTGGCAGGGATTCTAGATGCAGCCTGCTGCAAAAAGAGGCATGGCCCCAGGCACTGATGGCTGCTGGGGAGCCAGGGCATAAACACAAGAAAGTAAAGAGTAATCAGGACGGGCTGCCCATAACCAAAGATGATGGTGAGTCAGACAGAAGTCAAGGTAGGCCTGAATACTCAGGAAATCCTTTGGATGGATCAGGGGAGGTGAGAACCCTAAAGTGTGGGTCTATTTTGAACAGACTAAGAAAATGGGAGTGGCATTGAGTCGAGGCAAAATATGAACAAAGGCCCAGAATTAAAAGCAGAAGGAGAAAGAGAAGGAACTGGATCTAGGCGTGGTGCCTCACGCCTGTAATCCCAACACTTTGGGAGGCCGAGGCGGGCGGATCACCTGAGGTCAGGAGTTCAAGACCAGCCTGGCCAACATGGTGAAACCCCAACTCTACTAAAAATACAAAAATTAGCCAGATGTGGTGGTGCATGCCTGTAATCTCAGCTGGTGGGGAGGCTGAGGCAGGAGAATTGCCTATACCTGGGAAGCGGAGGTTGCAGTGAGCCAAGATGGTACCACTGCACTCCAGTCTGGGCAACAGAGTGAGACTCCATCTCAAAAAAAAAAAAAAAGAAAAAGAAGGAAAAGGAACTGGAAAAGGTGGAAGTGGAGGGGAGGGGGAAGAGGACGAGGAGGAGAAACAGGAAAAGGAAGAGGAGGGAGAAGGTCAGAGAATAGGAGAAAGAGAGAGAGAGAAGAGAAGCAGCACCTTGGAATGAATGTGCTATATAGGAAGGAACTCAGTGTTCTTGTGCCGAATTGGGAACCTGGGTCATAGAAAGTGTGGGAACAGTGAGGACTGCACCATTTACTTGCATGTTCACTGCACAGTCACTGAGCAGAGCCCTCTGCATCAGGAAGTGCAAGGGATGCAAGATAAGATGAATGAAACCACTTCAACCCTCAAACAGTATGGGCCAACAGGAAATGAAGCAGGTACCAGGGTCCACAATCCCCTTCTCCAATGTAATTGGGAAATTATCTGAGCACCCGGCTGCCCAGGTTAAATCCCAGCTGAAGATCCCAGACTCCCTGGCAGTGAGGGGGCGTTGTATGATTAAGTCCTGGGGACAGGAATGAAGATAGGAACGTTGTGGGATGGCTTTCATAGAAGATAAAGTTCGCTTGGAGGATGCTAGAAATTGGTAAATAAAGAGAAAGAATCAAGCATGTGTCCTGTCTTTCCCATACGAACTCTATTATTTTAAGATAATGAAATATTTAATGAGAGAAATTTCTTTTTATAGAAGTATTGGCAAATAAATAAAAAATGATATCATGAGTATGTCATCTTGATGAAATAAAGATTCTAGGCAATGACCATTAATGGCTGCTAATATCAGCAAAAGAGAGACAATGTCCCATGATGCGTTTCTGATAGAACACACCACCACCCATGTGGTGGTCTTTCCAGAAAGTGAAACCTGAGCCTCATGAAAGCTCCAGATCTAATTTCCAATTGTTAGGAAGCACAGGAAACAAAGAAAGGTAGTAAAAGATACCACTGGGATGCAATCTGCAAAATTCAGATTGAGGAAACTCTACAGGACAAACCAACCATTTTCTTCAAAAACCAGATTAACAGGTGCTAAAAGGAGATGGAGGGGGAGCCTACAGAGACATAAGGGATCTATCAACCAAATGCAGTGTTTAGATTTTCATGAGATGGGATTAGAACAAGTAAACTATAAAAACAATTGGGGGCCAGGTGTGGTGGTTCAAGCCTATAATCACAGCACTTTGGGAGGTCAAGGCAGGAGGATCGCTTGAACCTAGGAGTTCGAAGCCAGGCTGGGCAACATGATGGAATTCCATCTCTACAAAAAATACAAAAAGAACTCTCTGAATGTGGCCAGCTACCCAGGAGGCTGAGGTAACTTAGCCCAGGAAGCTGAGGCTGTAGTGATCCATGCTCGCTTCACTACACTCCAAATAAATGAATAGTAATTGAAGAAATGCACACTGACTGGATATTAATGATATTAAGGAATTAATGGGGTATTTTTAGGTGGTACAATGATATTATGGTGATGTTCACACAAAAAACCCTTACATAGTCAGTTCTCTTTACCTGCAGGTTCCACATCTGAAGATTCAACCAACTTTCAGTTGAAAATATTTGAAAAATATATATATACAAATAACAACACAACAATAAAATTAATACAAATTTTAAATTAGTATCACAACTATTTTCATAGCGTTTGCATTGCATTAGGTCTTATAAGGACTATAGAGAGGATTTAAAGTATACAGGAAGGTGTGTGTAGGTGATAAACAGATACGTGATTTTATGTAAGGGACTTGAACATCCTTGGATTCTGGTATCTGCAGGGGTCCTGGAACCAATTCCTCCACAGATACTGAGAGATAACTGTATTTACAGATGCTTTACAGATTATATTAAATGACATCTGGATGGTTCTTCTCTCTTTGAAAAAGGGGAGGGGTCAGTGAGAAGCTGTAGCAATGAAAATAGATGGGCATTGTGTTGATAACTGTGGAAACTGGATGAAGAATACATAAGAGAGTTCATTGCATTATTCTCTCTACTTTTGATTATATTTGCAATTTTTTTCAAAAATAAAAGTAAAACAGGCCAAGTATGGTGGCTCGCGCCTGTAATCCCAGCACTTCAGGAGGCCGAGGTGGGCAGATCACTTGAGGGCAGAGGTTCGAGACCAGCCTGGCCAACATGGTGAAATCCCATCACTACTCAACATACAAAAATTAGCTGGTGTGGTGGCGCACACCTGTAATCCCAGCTACTTGAGAGGCTGAGGCACGGGAATCGCTTGAACCTGGGAGGCGGAGACTGCAGTGAGCCGAGATTGTGCCATTACACTCCAGCCTGGGCAGCAGAGTGAGACTCTGTCTCAAAAAAAAAAAAAAAAAAGAAAAGAAAAGGAAAAGAAAGGAAAAAAAAAAAAGTAAAAAAGCTAGCACAGATCCTTGCATTCTGCAGGCACACAAAAAGATGTTATCCCTGGGTGGGTAAGTTAGGAAGCAGCGCTCTTTCTCACATCTGACACAGACGTAGGCCTGGAGTTCAGGCTAAATTTTAGTCCCCACTCACTCCCTTGGAGGGTCTCCCCTTTGCCACTGAAGCCCTCCTTGGATGGTCTCCCCTCTGCCGCTAAAGTCCTCAGGAACACAGACGGCTCCCACTCACCACACATGGCTGGAAAAATAAACTCCTGTCTTGTTTAAGCTACTGAGACTTGGATCTCCGTCTTCATGGCCAAATCTAATCCTAACTGAAGGTAGATGTCATTTGTACCCTAAAACGAGTCATTGAAAATACTGCAGTTCGGGCACGGTGGCTCATGCCTGTAATCCCAGCACTTTGAGAGGCCGAGGCAGGCAGATCACAAGGTCAGGAGATCGAGACCATCCTGGCTAACACAGTGAAACCCCGTCTCAACTAAAAATACAAAAAATTAGCTGGGCATGGTGGTGGGCACCTGTAGTCCCAGCTACTTGGGAGGCTGAGGCAGGAGCACGGCATGAACCTGGGAGGCAGAGCTTGCAGTGAGCCGAGATAGTGCCACAGCACTCCAGTTTGGGCGACCGGGCAAGGGCAAGACTCCGTCTCAAAAAAAAAAGAAAAAAGGAAAAGAAAAAGAAAAGGAAAATATTGCAGAGGGGATTAGACAAGGAAAGAGCATGTCTAGTCAGATGGATGCATTAGCGATTGCTACCAACCTATTACATCATTAATAATTATCAAGTGGCAGTGGCACACAACAGTAAGCATTTATTCTCCCTGAGTTGCAGGCTGGCCAGCTCCGAGGCAGCTACGGCTGTTGTTTCTCATGGTATCTGTGCATTGCTGCATGGTTCTGGTCCACGTCTTTCATCCTTTTTCCGCCGGCCAGGACATGTCCTTCTCCTGCAGTGGCAAGTGGACACCTACAAAGCCTCTTAGGACATGCTAAAAGGGACAGCGCACACGGAGACCCGGGTTGAGTTAAGGAAACATGAGTGGATTAACGTGATGGGAACAGAGAGTGTGTGTAGGCATGCCTGGTGAAGAAACCAGAAGTTTCTTTGGTATGCAGTGGGGAGCACTGGGGGTTTTGAGCATCAGAGTGAAGCGTCAGAGAAAGTAATCTACTGTGTAGGCACACCATGAACAAAGGTGGGAGTAGATTCTAGGGGCTGGGACATCAGATGGGATTGAAAGTCAGGCTTAGGAATGGCACATTGATCCTGAATGCAGGGCCAAGGAGGAACCAATGACATGCCTGATCTGTTTTTTGTTTTTGTTCTGCTGCTTTGTTTTTGAGACAGAGTCTCGCTCTGTCACCCAGGCTGGACTGCAGTGGCTTGATCATAGTTCACTGCAGCCTCAATCTCCCAGCCTCAAGTGATCCTCCCACTTCAGCCTCCTACGTAGTTGGAACTATACAGGTGCACCACAGCGCCCAGCTAATTTAAAAAAAAAAAATTGTATTGTAGAGATAGGGTCTCACTATGTTGCCCAGGCTGTTCTCCAACTCCTGGCCTCAAGTAATCCTTCCACCTCTGCCTCCTGAAGTACTGAGATTACAGACATGAGCCACCACACTTGATCAACACCTGACCTTTTTAAGCAGGGAAAAGAATGTTCTGCAGGCACTCTTCTCCTTAACGATGACGTTAAGATTTTAGTGGTGGTCTCTAATCCAGTTGTTCTTAAATCCAAATCGATGCCATTCAAAGGAATCACATGTACTCATCTCTGAAAAGCTAAACTTTCCTCTTAATCCTTTTGTAGTTACCTGATTCTAACTTCTACTGACTTTTCCACATGCTCTCTGATTTTGCTCTTATTGGACATGAGACAGTTTCATATATTCATAAATCAACTCAAATATAGGGCTTACCACAGCAAACCTGCAATTGGGGAATGCTGCCAAGGTGTCTCAGGGAGTGCTAGCAGGCCCCGTTATCTATTCCTCACTTCTTTCTGGATAATACAGTCTCTGACTTTTAGTTCAGCATATGGCCACCTGGATTGAAGACTACATTTCCCAGATTCCTTTGCAGTCAGACGTGATTAATTCTGAGCAATGGGATGTAAGCAGAAGTTCATGTGTGATTTCCAGGAAGTGTTCTTTAATGCAAAGAGGTGTGCCTTTCTCCACCTCTTTATCATTTGTACTAACTGGGAAGATGGATTGCAGGGCTGGACTGGAACAGCCATGTAGGACTGGAGGAAAGTACACCGTGAAGACGGTCAGGAAGCTCCTCTGAGAGAGGCTGTTTACTGGATGATTTCATGAAGCCGCTCTACCAGCCCCAGACAGCCTCCTTATGACTTCTTTGAAATGGGAAAGAATTAGATTGCAGTCTCACTGAAACTGTTATTATTTTGCAACTTTTTCTCACTCTCTCCTACTTGCAGTCAGGTGTAAAATCATCACATGACCACTGATTACTCCCAGGCTGGCAAAGACAGAGATGACATGTTTTGGTTGTGAGGCAAGATTTTGTTCAGGTTTATAGAATTGGGTAAGTTGTGTGCATAAGAAGAAGCACCACTTTAATGCACAAGGAGAGGCAAGCAGGAAGAGGAAGCAGGGGGAAGTGGCCCCAATGTGTTCAATGAATGCTAAGAGCAGCTGAAGAAACCAGGTGTGACAGATGTGGTGATTTAGGCTTTCCCTGCAGGCAAGGGAGACATCATGACCTCGCTTCATTCCTTATTTCTTCATTTTCCCTCAGTGACTCCCTCCTTGGTCGGGGAGGCAGGTGACGTGTAGAAATCCACAGAGAGGGCTGCGCACAGTAGCTCACGCCTATAATCCCAGCACTTTGGGAGGCCTAGGCGGGAGAATTACCTGAGGTCAGGAGTTTGAGACCAGCCTGACCAACATGGAGAAACCCCATCTCTACTAAAAATACAAAATTAGCAGGGCGTGGTGGCACATGCCTGTAATCTCAGCTACTCAGGATGCTGAGGCAGGAGAATTGCTTGAACCTGGGAGGTTGAGGTTGCAGTGAGCCGAGATCGCACCATTGCACCCCAGCCTGGGCAACAGGAGCAAAATTCCATCTCAAAAAAGAAAAAAAAATCCACCAAGAGTGCAGGGCAGTCCCTGGATGCAGGTCCTTACAGGGCCGGTTCTCACACTTCAGTGTGCGTAAGAATCCCATGGAGAACTTGTTTAAAAGATAGATCCTGGCTGTGTGCGGTGGCTGGTGCCTGTAACCCCAGAACTTTGGGAGGCTCAGGCGGGAGGAAGGCTTGAGACCAGGAATTCAAGACCAGCCTGAGCAATGTAGCAAGACCTCATCTCTACAAAAGTAAAAAATTAGCCAGGTGTAGTGATGCATGTCTGTAGTCTCAGCTTTTTGGGAGGCTGAGGTGGGAGGATTGCCTGAGCCCAGGAGCTTGAGGCTGCAATGAGCTGTGATTGCACCACTGCACTTCCGCCTGGGCAGAGTGACAGAGCAAGACCCTGTCTCAAAAATAAAAAATAAAAATAAATAAAAGGTAGATCCCCCAGGTCCCAGTCCCTGAGATTCTGACCCAGAGAGGCCAAGGGCAGGGCTGAGGAACCTGCATTTTAGCAAGGATGACCTCTTGGCAGGTGAATTTCATACAGATGGTTGAAGGACCCTCTTTGAAAAACATGGCTCTGAGCTCTAGCTGGCCAGCCCCTGAGACTGGGTGGCCCTATGCCTGCTGTGCTCTCCAATGAACACCCGGCGCCCTGCATGCTGCTGACCAGGGTCTGCTCACTGCCCCTCTATTAGCACCGAGGAACCACTGTGCGTTCTTGAGCAAAAGTGTGACCTAAAGAACACTTCCACTTCTCCCAGTTCTGCTGCCCTGGAGCCTGCTGAGGGAGAACAAAAGAAATGTCTAATCCTATGAGAACTGAGGATTTTCTTTTTCAAAAAAAAATCAGGTTCTCAGGCCAGCATTTTGATAGTGTTGTGGCTTAGCCTCCTTTCTGACTTTGCAGCTGGTGTCTGACTCCCGCAGTGAACTCTGTGCTTAGTATTAGGTGACTCGTTCTTTTGGAGACAGGTCCTGAGGTGTTGGCCTGAGACCTGGGGGGAGGGCCCTTGCAGAGCTCCACACCAGCACCGCTCTGTCCCATGTCTTCGTGCCTCCTCACCTGCTGCTCACCAACCCTCCCTGCGGCAGCACAGCAGCTCCGCTTGTCCTCCTCTCACTTGGAACTGAGGCTCCAAGAGGTTGGGATACTTTACCCAAGTTGAGGCTGCAAAGTTGGCATTTGGGCACACACCCGGGTGTGCCTCTCAGCCCTGGTGGCTCCATTAGGAGAGATGTGATGCACATTGTTTGCATAGTGTTGCTTTTTGTCCCAACCCCCAGAAGCGAGGCTGGCCACACACCTAGCTAGAGGTATGGGCCTCACCTTCTAGTGGAATTTGAGTGGCCTGGGATTCCCACTGATGTCCTCAGCAGTCTCCCCAAATCAGGCACAGTGCCTTAAAATGCCACCATCTCCATCCTTTGGGTTAAGGTATTGTTTAAAATGTGCCCTTAGGAAAAGCAGTAAGTTTTCATGTAAATTTACTCAGAAGCACCTGTCTGACCTGTCAGCCCTCTGGAAACTGAGTCTTCTCACAGCTCAGGAAACACAGGCACAGCCCTCCTTAGCATAGGTACCGAGGCTGCTGAATTTCCCTCCCTTGTGTCCCTCTCTCCCCTCCTGGGTCCCCTGCCCTCCAGTGAAATCTGAGAGTGTGCCTCTCTGAGTAGTCACAGTGCCTTGGGTCAAACACCTCAGACTCTGCAGATAGAGTTTCAGGTTTGGGCCAGGCAGAAGGGGTAGATTTGAGAGGCCTTCAGAGTCCCAGGGAAGGCCACTGCTGATTTATAAGACTGGTCCTGGGGACTTGAGGGAGAGAGGCTGAGGGCAGAAGTGGGGCCTCTATGGGTCCAAAGAGGGGTGGGGAGAGGTCAGAGGTCAGCCAGACCTCCTGGGGATGTCACCCTGCAAGGCAGATGTGGTCCAGGCTTCAGCCAACAATGTGTTCAGGCTGCATCATTAGAGATGAATTGATGGTTGATTACCAATAATAACCTCTCCAAAGCAAAGCCAGATGGGGAATGAATTTAATGAGGAGGGAAATGAGCTGACAGCGGCTTCATGGGGGGCCTTGGATCAGGGACTTTCAGAACCAGAAGGGACTATTTACAAAGTCCAGTCCATCCGCTGACTCAGGAAGAGAATGCCGATAGAAGCATCACCCCCAAGTGATTACTCAGCCTTTGCAAGCCTTCCAGTGGCAAAGGGCTCCCTACTCTGGCTGCCTTTCTGGGTCCCATCTCTCCATCTGTAAATTCAGGGCTTTCTCCAGACCGTCCCTGCCTGCTCCCAGTCTCTGACCCTTAGATTCTTTCACCCAGAAGACCTTAACTGTAGTTACGACAGTCATGGCGAAAGGGACAGTCTGAAGTGTCTTGTCAAAGGTTGATAGGTGGGGAATTCCTCCCGGATGCTTCTAAACAAGGTTTTGCTCATGAGTCCTGAATCCCTGCACAGGCCAAGGGGGTCAGAAGATCAGGAGACATCTGGAGATGACCTGAGACAACAGCGAGCAGGGGACAAGCAGTCATTTCCTTGCAGACTGCACGTGGGGCACAGTCTGGCAGCCCGAGGATAGACAGGGCACCAGAGGTGGGGCTTTGTGGGTGTGATTGTCCAGCAGAGCACTTGTCTGGTGTGCCTTTTATTTGAAAGTTCTCCTTTCACCACAATGACCCTACTCCCTATGGTCATACTCCCCTCTGAGGCTCACAATCCCATTACTCACCCGCACCTGAAGGCATCTGAATTTGCCCTTCCTGCCTGTTCACCCCTCTACCAGGACACCCTTCCAGCTTAGCACTGCCCATGGCTTGACCCCTGCTCACCCTGGGCTCACCCACCCTCCTGGCTCCCAGCATGAGACTAAGCTCGCCATGGTTATGATTTCGCATGGTTTTTTGTTTGTTTGTTTGTTTGTTTTTGAGACAGAGTCTCGCTCTGTCACCCAGGCTGTAGTACAGTGGCGTGATCTCGGCTCACTGCAACCTCCGTCTCCCAGGTTCAAGCGATTCTCCTGCCTCAGCCTCCCAAGTAGCTGGGACTATAGGCGCACGCCACTATGCCTGGCTAATTTTTGTATTTTTAGTAAAGATGGAGTTTCACCATGTTGGCCAAGCTGGTTTGGATCTCCTGACCTCAGGTGATCCCTTGCCTCCGCCTCCCAAAGTGCTGGGATTCCAGGAGAGAGCCACCGCACCCGGCTGGCATAGTTTCTTAGATCCTTTCATCTGTCCTGCTTCCTGGAGGCCCAGGCTCTACAATGCCAGAAGGAAGGTGCCACAGCTCAACCTGGGCAAAATTTGAGCCTGACTGCTTCGTTTTGTTTTATTGATAAATACAAAACACACATAACATAAAATCTATCATTTTAACCATTTTAAGTATACAGTCACATCAAGGACATTCACATTAAGTACATTAGCAATGTTGCATAACCATCACCACAATTTCCAGAACTTTCATCCCCCCAAACAGAAACCCCCAATCCATGAAGCACCCCATTCTCCACTCCCCCAGTGCCTGGTAACCTCTAATCTACTTTCTATCAATGTGCCTGTTCTAGGTACTTCCTAGAAGTGGAGTCATAAAATATTTGTGGTTTTATGTCTGGTTGATTTCACTTGGCATGATGTCTTCAAAGCTCATCCACGTCGTAGCATGTGTCAGAATTTCATTCCTTTTTAATGGCTGAATATCATCCCATTGTGTGTAAATATGTCTAATCATTCATTCATCCACTGATGAACACTCAAGAATATCATCCCATTGTGTGTATATACCCACTTGGTCTAACTATTCATTCATCCACTGATGAACACTTGAGAATATCATCCCATTGTGTGTATATATCCACTTGGTTTATTTATCCACTGATGAACACTCAAGGTGTTTCTACCTTTTGGCTATTGTGAATAGTATTACATAATAACTGAGGTACAAATATCTGTTTGAGTCCCAGTATCCTGTTCTTTTGGCTATATGTCTAAGAGAGGAATTGCTGGGTCATATGTTTAACTTTTTGAGAAACCAAACAGTTTTCCTGAGCCTTGCTCTTAAATCCAGGTAAAATATTACCCCCATTGTGAAGCATTCAGTCCCCAGCTCTCTCCCCTTCTCCTAAGTCAAAATTCATCTAGCCCTCCTCTGTGCTCCAAGGCCACCTGTGTGCATGATGAATACAGCTCCTATCACTTGGCCTCTGGTCATCTGCTTACTGGTGTCCATGCTACAAGGGCCCTGGAGGCAGGGACAGCGTCTTGTCTAGTCTCACATCCCAGAGCCTAGTGCAGTGGTTGCTCATGATAGGCCCCATAAATGATGACATGAACCCACATTCGTTTGAATGGGTGATCTGTTGCTCACTCACTCACTACTTAACTGATTGGCCAACTGGCTAAACTAATACAGCACTTCTCCCTGTTCTCTGCCAAATTATGCCCTTTTCTTCTTGGCTGCAAAAGGGGTGCTCATGACCTGTCTACCTGTGAAGTGCTTAAGTGTGGGGTAAAGGATTTGATACTCACTAGTCATGTTGCCATGGGAAAGTTTTCTAAGCTCTCAGAGCCTCAATGTCTTCATCTGCACAGTGGGGTTAATACTATGACCTACCGCAGAAGGCTGGTGTGCAGGTGAAGTATTAAGTGCTTAACACAGTGCTCGGCCACAGCAATGCTCCACACGTGTTAACTAGCAGTCAGAGCATCAGGAGAATCCTGCTTAATCTCTTTCTGGTTGATGCCTCCCACATCTTCCTAGTTAGATTTTGGATTTCAAATCCAGAACCTAAGTCAGTACCTGGCACACAGTAGGTACTCAATAAATATTGAATGAATAAATTGCTAGCTTATCTTCAACTCCAGTGAGCCATAGCTTTCTTTCCAGTGGGCAGAACAATTTGAGACCAGTAACATGTTCTGGGAGTGTTATTAGTCAGGCTGTTTTCACCTGTAATGAAGAGAAAATATTATTAATGGAGGCTTAAACTACGAGTTCGTTTATTATTGACTTGGCATATCCTGCATTTGGAGTAGGTATGATATTCGATGAATTCAGAGGCTCAACAATGTAATCAAGGCTCCATGGTCTTTTCATTTTTTCACTCTAACCACAGTATATGGGCTTCCATTTTCTAGTTTATTGCGTCATTGCTGCAAGATGGTTGCCCAGCTCATGAATCATACCCTCACATCATAGTGATCAGCAAGAGGGAAAGGAAGAGAGGAAAGGCTTCTCTGTGTCCCTCTTTTTTATCAGAAAGGAAAATTTCCCCTAGAAATTGCAGCACACACCACACCATTCCCTAGCCTATAGGCATATCGTATTGGCCAGACCTGGGTGACATACTCATGCCAGTGGGGGTCTGGAGGGCTATTCTCTGCAGAAGATAAAGCAGAGAATGAATCAGTGCCCTAACCCCCACCAAGTCCTCCATAACTCAGCCTTCAAAAGACTGGCACCATATTTTTATCCGTCAGACAGGACATCAGAAGATAATTCCCCAGGCATTTCACCACCCAAAAGGAAAAACCTGAAGACATCAACCCAGGAGTTTCCCAAAAAAGGGCCCACCGGGATCACCTTACACTGAAGCTCAAAGTTGACGTGCCCTGCTCACCTACTCAGAGTTTCCAATTTGCATTTTGGTTCCTTCCCATTCACCACTACATTTAATTACAAGGAGATGACCAAGGGTTATCGGACTTCCTAGAAAAGCCTCTAATAAGGAAGACAGAGATCACACAACCTGGAGGCAGCAGAGACGAAGCAGGAAGAAGAAGAAGAAGAAGAAAATGCTTAAAGATGATTAATATCTCCAGAGAAATAAGAGAAGATGTCATGTATCAAGAACAGAATGTTATTTTAAGAAGAACATTGAGAGAACAACAACAAAAAAAGAGTTCTTGGAAATCAAAAACATGAGAGCAGGCACATGAAATTCAATAGAAGAGGTGGAAGATTAACTTGGGGAAATTTCCCAGAAAGTAGAGCAAAGAGTCAAAGACATGGAAAACCCAAGAGGAGTTCTAGCAGGAGAAACAGGAGAGAGCAAGAGGAGAACACACAAAACAGAGATGATTAAATCCTTCTCAAAATACTTCCAGAATATTTCCTGATCTGGAAGAATATGAGTTTCAGAACTGTTGTGAAAATGAGTTCTTCGGGGTCTTCATCTCTTGCATGCACCAGGATTCAAGGAGAATTTCATAGCATCCCACATTAAGCAGTAAGAAATGGTCTTTACTGGAGAAAGAGAAGACAAGACCAAGGGTTGTAGGAAGAGCCATGAAGACAAGGGATGGGAACCCCCGAGGCTTCCCTCATTCCACAGAGGGGGCTGCTGGGGTGCAGTGTGCTTCTGGTTCTAGGAAAGGACCTCATCTTCACTGTAGATTTCATTTTTATATCCCCCTTTACAGGCAACTGTAATAAAACTGCCTTGTCTTGGGAGTAATAATGGACTTCTGGGCGTCGGGCAGTCTGGATCCAGGGTATCTGATGTTTGTCGTTGTTGGTAACCAGCTGCTCAGCATCTGGAGGCCTTGGAGTCTGTGGGAGCTTGTAGGCCCAGGATCCCACTGGGGAACAAATTTGGGGAAGGAAGATGTTGGTCCTGTAGGAAGTAGAGCTTAGGCGTAGCTCCTCCTACTGAGAGATGCGGATCCGAAGTGCAGCCAGCTTATGTCTAGGCAGCCCAGAACAGGCTCAAGGGTCTTTTTAATAATTCTGCTCTCTGCACCATGAACACTAAGTGGCCCACTGAGCTTCCAGCACAGTGGCTGAAAACAGTTCCACTCCAATGACGACCACTGGGAATTTTCGGAACACCAAGGACAAGGAGAAGATCCTACCAACTTCCAGGGAGAAAAGTACAGGTTACACATGAGGGGTCAGTGATGCCAGCAGACTTCAACGTCTCAGCCTCCATACTGGCAGAGAAAAGGATGAAGCAAGACCCTCAATAGACTAAAGAAACTTAATTTCCACCCCAGAATTCTATATCCATGCAAATTATCAGTCAGGTGGGAGAAGATGTTGTTCAGCCATGCAGTCTCCAAAAATTGTTGCCCCAATCCTTTCTTAGAGAGCTACTAGAAGTTGTTCACCATTAAAACCAAGGAAGAGGATGCAAGGAACAAAATACACATTAAAGAAGAGCCAAGATAATTTCCAGGAGGGTAGTACAGGGACACTTAAAAGAGGCAGTGGGCAGCCAGTCCAGACCAGTGCAGTCATTATCATGACTCTGCTGCTATGCCACAGTGTTAGTCAGATGATACACTTCCAAAGCAAGAGAGTAAACCAAGGAAGAGAATGCCATGAAATCCAGGACACACAGGCTCCAACTCAGAGGAAAGGCAACGGGAATTTTAAGAGTGACAGTGGCTGGGTGCAGTGGCTCACGCCTGTAATCCCAGAACTTTGGGAGGCTGAGGCGGGGCAGATCACAAGGTCAGGAGACCATCCTGACTAACACAGTGAAACCATGTCTCTACTAAAAGTACAAAAAATTAGCAAGGTGTAGTGGTGGGCACCTGTAGTCCCAGCTACTCGGGATGCTGGGGCAGGAGAATGGTGTGAACCTGAAAGGCGGAGCTTGCAGTGAGCCTAGATTGCGCCACTGCACTCCAGCCTGGGCAACAGTGCAAGACTCCATCTCAAAAAAAAAAAGAAAAAAAGAAAAGAAAAAAAGAGTGACAGCAAAAGGAAGTCACAGGTTGACAACTGGATGGCAGGCCTAGAGAAGAGCAAATTCAGATTGGTGGAAAATGAGGTCTCCAGTAGGGACAACTCCAAGAAAAAAAACTGGAAATAACAAGTTACTTTCTATGATTGACTTTATGGAAAAGTATACGGTGGGAAGAATATGCAATGGGTACAAAGAAAGCTAAGCAAATGAAAACAACAAAGAAATTATTAACTTTGGGAAAAACAAAAGCAAAAAAAAGAAAACAACATGTATTACAATACACAGCTGTGAATAAATTTTGCAAAGGCATAATAGCCTAGACTGAATGTTGATTTAAGCAAAAATTGTAAAATAGCCATATCGGAAGGATGGGTGAGAGGGAGAGAGGAGAGAGAAGATTTTTTTATAAGACCACTAAACCTAATCTATCATAATAAGAAGTCAATAAGTAAGACCTATGATTAAGGAATCAAAAGATAGCAGCATAGGCATATTCTTCAAACATATAGAAGTGAGTAATTTCCAGGAGAAACAATGGAGTTTAGTACTTGCCTTTAAGGAAGAAGTGGTATAGTTGGGAAGAGTGGTGCCAGGAACTGTCACATTATATCATAAGCTGCTTAGTACTACTTGGCTTTTTCATTTGTTTTTTGTTTTTTTGAGACAGGATCTCCTGTGTTTTCTAGGCTGGAGTGCAGTGGCACAATCATGGCTCACTGAAGCCTCAGTGATCCACTGAAGGATCTCCTGGGCTCAGGTGATCCTTCCACGTCAGCCTCCCAAGCAGCTGGGACCACAGGAGCATAGAGGTCTCACTATGTTGCCCAGGCTAGCCTTGAACTCCTGGGCTTAAGTGATCCTCTCGCCTCGGCCTCACAAAATACTGGGATTACAGGTGTGAGCCACTGCACCCAGCCTATTTGGATTTTTTAAATGGGTGTATATATCATCCTGATTTTTATAATTAACTAAATAATTTAAAGTACAGCAATATTGAAAGGCAATGACTGAAATTTTTTCAATGTCTGATTTGATTGACTGATGAGTACTTTACAAAGACTTATGAATTTGCTCTTACTTCAGAGCTTTAGGTCTGTGATTCTCCCCAGAGGGGTGAATATTTCCAAGATACACAATAAGCATTTGTGGACTGAAGTAATGAATCAACAGATGAACCAACAAGCTACAACCACCAAAGTCTAAGCATAATGTACTTATGGTACATTATAGTGGAACTCAGGAAGTCCCCTTTCTCTCTAGGAGATCTTGTGGTCTCAATTCCAGAATAGGGGACAACTAGCACCATGGCACAGATGCCTGTGTGTTTAGGGCCTTGATCTTGGTTAGTTGGACTTCTTTGGTAGAAAGAAACAAGGCTTAACTGGACTACCTTAAGAAAGTAGAATGTACTTATAAGAACCCAGTAAGCATTGGTGTTGTGCGGACAGAAGCCATCTGTTAGGGACTTGTGTTAGTCAGGGTTCTCCAGAGAAAAGCAACCACTAGGATAGAGAGAGATATATCGGAGGGGATTTATTATGGAAATTAGTTCACATGGTTATGGAAGCCGAGAAGCCCCACGATCTGCCATCTACAGGATAGAGAACAGGGAAGCTGGTGCTGGAATTCCACTGGAGTCCACAATCTGGAGAACCTAGGGAACTGATGGTATCACTTTCAGTCAGAGGCCAAAGGCCTAAGAATTTGGGCTCTGGGAAGTGCCAGGGTCCGAAGGTCTGAGAACCTGGAGTTCTGATGCCCAAGGGTGGGAGAAGATGAGCATCCCAGGAAGAGAAGAGAGAGCAAGTATGCCCTTCCTGTGCCTTCTCATTCTATTCAGCCCCTCAGCCAATCGGACGATGCCCTTCCATGTGGCGAGGGTGTTCTCTACTCCATCCACTGACTCAAATGGCAACCCCTTCTGGAAACAGCCTCACAGAGGCACCTAGAAATAATGTTCACCAGCTACTTGGGCAGCACTTAGCCTAGTCAAGTTGACACCTGAAATTAACCATCACAGGGACCAAGGCAGGCGATGCTGCCCAAGATCCAGTGTTCTCTCTGTAGCTGATGGTGGGGCCCAGGAAGTCCCCTTTCTCTCTAGGAGGTCTTGTGGTTCCAATTCCAGAACAGGGCACAACTAACACCACAGCACAGATCCCTGTGTTTATAGAACCTTGATCTTGGTTAGTTGGACTTCTTTGGTAGAAAGAAACCCAGCCTTACCTAGACCACCTTAAGAAAGGTGGAAGTGCTGGGCAGGAAACTGGGCAGGACAGGACAGACTGGGAAAGCCACTCCAGGCCTCCCTGGGGACCTACCCCCTCTAGGGTCATGCCTTCCTGAATGCTCTTCTCCGCTTCCCTAGGGGAAGTGGACAGTGCTGAACAGCCTTGCTCTGCCTGGGGGAATTTCCAGCCGTATGAGTCCCTCCTCCCCACTGCTGAGCTCAGAAACCTCATCTCTGCAGCCTCCTTGCAACAACGTCCCACGCAGGTGACCTAGATTGCACCATTTAGTCTCACTCCAACAGGCTTTGACCAAACATGGGCACCTGAAAAAGAAAGTACCACAGGGCAGAGGTACCAGCTTGGGACAGTGGCCCTGGCTTCCTCTGTGGCATGGTGTGGGCTATCCTGCCTGGTAGCTGAGCCTGCAGCCTGACTCCCAGCCTGCCAAATGATTCTGTGTGGATCTTGGTTTAGGTTCTCCCAGCAGCAGACACTGATTCAGGTATTCAAGTATAAGGATTTATTTGAGAGGGGATGCCAGAAGACAATGGTACGAGACAAGGGAAGGAAGGGAAGGTAGGAGAAGGGAAGGAAGCTAATAAAGTTATCAAACGTGGCAGATTGTTTCATGGATGTGACTTCTCCCATTGCAGTATCCTCAATTCTTGTTAAAGAACTTGATCACCCTTCCTATCCAGAGGTGGAGTGTATTTCTCCACCCCCTTGAATCTGGCCAGTCTTGAGACTTGTTTTGGCCAATAGAATATGGTAGACTTGGCATTGAGTGGGTTCTGGAACCTAGGCCTAAAGAAGCCCGGCCACTTTTGCCTGGGCCCTCTCTGAATGCTGCCCTGAGACCGTCTTATAAGGAAGCCAGTCTAGCCTCCTGAAGGATGAGAGATCACATTGAGGGGAACCAAGGCACCCAGCCACCCGCCAGATGTGTGAGTGAGCCCGTCTTGGGCCTTCTGCACTGGCCAGCCTCCAGCTGAACACAGCTGCAAGCATGAGCCTGGGCACACCCAGCAGAAGACCCACCAGCTAACCCAGACAATCATGAGAAACAATTCATCATTATTACTTTAGGCCACAGCATTTTAGGATGATTTGTTCCATAGCAAAAGATAACTGTTATTTTAAACCTGTTACCACTGAGGGCAACCGGAGCTCAATCCTGCAGGGGATCTCTGGGAGACAGTGTAGACCAGGCCTCAGTGTTACCTTGATCAAAGGAAGGGAGAGCTGGGGTACCTATTCACCACCTCCCCGCCCATCATTGGTTGAGAGCTGCTCCACAGGCATTAGCTCTAGCACTTCCAGTTTGCCCCACACACAGGTCAAGCATGTTCCCCACAGCCAGCAAGCTGTGCATTGTCACAGTAAGCTGACTTCAGGGTGTGGCGTGAATGCAAGGGCTCTGGCCACAGCACTAACAGGGCCTTCTCCAGTGCGTAGCCCAGAGCCCTTTGCAGAACCTTCTTTTCCGTTCCTTAAACTAGAGTCAATGCCTGTCGCTTGCCTCCTGGAACCCTGGCTGGTGAATGTGTTTCTGCATTGCAGTCCTTCCTGGCTACCAGCTGACTTGGCCTCTCTCTGTTCTGCAGTCCATTTTCCACAGTGGATTGGCTTTGCCCATCTCCATTTCCCCAGACAGCAGTGTTCTTCCAGCCAGGTGGTCACTAAGTGTCCCGCACATGGGCCGCCTGCAGCCAGGAGCCTGGTTGGGCCAAAGTTCAGTCACACCCAGGGTCATGGAGTTTGTGCAGGCACCATGGCCGATCTGCCCAATGAGGTGGGGGAGAGGCATTCGTGTCTGGATTCCTGCCCCTGTCCCATCTCACTGTGGGTCTTTGCCTGTTGTTCCTCAATTCAGAATCTTGGGGACATGGAGCTCTCCATCTGCAGTGGGGGCTCCTGATACCCAAAAGTACTTGCCCTTCCTTCAGGCTCCCCACGACACCCCCAACCCCCTAATGCCACTTAGAAGTGAGATGTATGCCTGCACTCCAAACTGGAACCTGACATGCATTTTCCCACATACACCATGCTCTAAATGGTGACCAAGCGCAGTTAACGTTGCATTGCTAATGATAAACTCCAGGAACATTATGAGTTAAATAGGAATTTGTGGACTGGCCTGAAAAACCAACCACCATTTATAACTTGGTTTCTATGGGGAAATGCATTCTGAGTTCCAAACAACTGGCTCACATAGAGATTTCTGGAACACAGCCTGGTCGCCACGTTGGGAACTGTAGGTGGCTTCTCAGTATACCCAATTAACATGGTCATTGTAGGCAGCTAACGGTGAGCTCTCGCTCCAGGCTTGGCAAGCCCTGAAGAAAGGTGTGGGATACTCCAGGCAACCTCGTGGAGTACTCTACTCCTTCCTTCTGGAAGCTGGAAGTGGCCTCGGAGCTGAGGGGGACACCAAAGGTCACCTAGCTCTCCAGGATAACATTCCTGACTGACTCTACTCATACGCTTCCAAGCCCAAGGGCCTCGCTGCCTCACGGAGATTATGGGGCCACCTGTCACTATCCAACCATTCTTTCTCTACTGGGCTGAAATCTACACTTCTCTTTCTAACATCCCCTACCGCAATTTCACCCTTCAAACCTTGCTCAAACATTCTCTGTGAAGCCCTTCAGCTGCCGTAACAGACAAGTCACAAATGTTTCAAATTAGATCTCCTTATTAAATATTGGATATTCCTGGCTGGCAGGCAGGCAGCATTTCCCATCTGGTGAGTTAGGGTCCTCAGCTCCAGTCAACCTGCCAGCCTCCCCTGGGCAGGTGGGAAGGAGAACAGAGAGAAGGCATACCTGCTTCTCAACAGCCAACATATCTTATCTTGGAAGCGACCCAGCATTACTACTCAGTGTCATTGGCAAGAACTAGTCGCATGGAAAAGTAATGATCATCACTCATATTTGGCAGGCATTCAGTGTGTGCCTGGTTTTGTCCTGAGAACTTGACACTGTTAACTCTATTAGCCCTCTTTCACCCTAGGATTGAGTTCTATTGCCATGCACTATATTACAGATAGGGACGTTGAGGCCCTGAAGTTAAGTGACTTGTCCAAGGTCAGAACCAGGATGTGGAGGAGCTGGGCTGCAAACGCGCACACTCCAGCTCAGAGCTGGAGTACACTGGAACAAACTGCCCTGCTTGGGACACGTAAGAGGTCTTCAGTCTTGTGCACTGTATTTATTGTAAAGACATACAGCACTCTTCCATTCAAGAGAAGGAGGAGAGGGGAGGGAGCATGAAGACTAGTGGCTTCTTCAGGGCTGGGGAGGAAAGGAAAGGCTCTTCTAGAAATTAAGGGAGCCTGAACCCTAACTTGGATGATGGTCTGGGTGCCTCGCTTCCCGGGTGAGAAAGCAGCACTCATGGGGCCGTGTGGGTCTAAGGGCTGTGGGCTCTCCTCACCAACACCTGGGTGCACCCCTGTCAGCCACCTGTTGCCAGAGTGTGGCACAGCACCTGTGCCCAAGCACCCCCTCACCCCACACCCAACTTCTGCTCTCTGCAGCCAAGAGGCTCTGAGACAGGAGAGGGGAGGCCGACCTGGGCCAAAGACCCCAGTGGACTTTTCTGCAGGGACCTGCAGCAAATGCCCAGCCTCTAGCCCCTTCCTCCTCCTCCTCCTCCTCCTCCGCCACATCCCACAGCAGGGTCCAGACCAGCTCCAGATCCGAGGCCCTTCACCCACCCACAAGGCTCCTCCTTTCCAACCAGTGGTCCCTGGGTGGCTGAGAGACCAGGGCTGGGGAAGGAGACTGGAGGAGTGTGGGCCCCACTGTTAGGCTGGGGGACAGGTATGGGCTTAGGCTGAGACAGTGAAAGCAGAGTAGGCAGGAAAGCATTTAGGGGCCAGGCCTGGGATTTTCTTTGTCACCTCCCCCAAGAGCTCTGAACAATGGGCACCATGATCCGATTTGCCTGTTAGAAAGATCAGTCTAGCAGCAGGTGAGAAAAGTGAGGCTTTGAGGTCTTAAGAGGCTACTAAGATATTAAAATATATATGATAGGAAGATATGAGATTAGAGCCCCCTTTTTATGTGCCCTGTAGTTGCAACTTTGTCACATGGACCCAAGAAAGCTATCTGGTCTCTAGCTCTGTAAAGGCTGCAGCTCCCAGCTGTCACTTCATGGACACTCTATCCTTAGTCTGGCTTCCAGCATCTTCCAGTTGCTCCCTTCCTTGGCTTACCACACCCTTAATTTCAGGGTGCCCTGCACAAGTCCCTCATGCCCTGGACAAGTCTCCGCCATCAGGCAGAGGAAGAGCTTTGGGCAACAAGTCTCTAATAAGGACTCAGGCCTAGGGCGGGCGGAGGGGACAGGTGCCTGGGGGATAGGCAGCATGCCCCTGCCCTCTGAAGGAGAGCGTGGCAGAAGATAAAATCTCCCCAGCAATGGGACCAGTGTGTACTGAGTGACACAGATTAGCGGCACAGACAGAGTCCAAACAGGGAGAGGACAAAGTGTCCCAGGTGGGTGGGGGCTTCAGGGAGGAGGGTGACTTGAGCTTCCCCTCTGATTTGAAATGCAACAGACACTCTCGCCTCTGTCCCCATCTCCAAGCTGAGTCTCCTGGTGGAAAGACCCCAGCATCACCCTCCCCCTGCTCTCAGCACTTCAAAGCAGGGACCCACGCTGAAGGAGAGGCCCAGGCCCAGCCCTGCCATCCTCCCTATTCAGGGGCCTGCAGTGGCATCTGGAGCCAGGGGATTTTTCGTCAGCTCCTGCTCAGTAAGTAGCTCCCAGCTGTAACCTTCTCCTCTGAAATCTGCATGTTATTCACTTTTTCACCTACTCCACATGCACAGGCCTGGACCTACCTGCACACCATCCACCCTCAACCCTCACCGTCTTCGTGCCCCACCCCAGGGTGCTCATGACACAGATGTGCAGTTGCCGGCCTCTCCCTCGGGAAACTTCCTCCAGGGGTCCCTATTCTCCCTGCCTACTTCAGGTCTCTTCACACGAGCCTTTGGTTAGGGGACCATGGCAAGTCACCTGACCTCTCAGGACCTGCATTTCCTCATCCAGGGAATGGGATCATCATTCCTACAACTCAGACTGTTGTGAGAGGCACAGTGCCCAGCAACTGCCAGGACCTCCTGGGAGTGTGTGCCCACTCCCTTCACCTAGGGGACAGAACCAGACATGAGCTCCTGAATCCCTGCCCTCAAAAGGATTCAAGTCTCTAGTGCCTTCTCTCAAGGTCAAGTCATGGCAGGGCTTGTCCTGATAAATATGATCTGGATTCCAGAAGGCTTTGGTGGGAGCATGGGAGGGCACAGAGCCCTTCACAGAGCTTTAAAGCAAGTCGGGTTTCCAGGTAAGGCCACCTGCTCCATTGTGTCTGTAATCCACTCCCACCTGTGCAGGAAAGTTTTCATTTTCCCATATGATTTTCTCCGGGGTTTATTTCTGGCTTTTAGTTCTATGCCTGTTCTGGATCCTGCAGTTTACTCCTTGTGCTCTGTGTGCACCCCCAATCCCATTCTATGGAGTAGTTCAAGGGTGGGGGGAATTTCATCACTTCTATCTCATATCACCAGGCTGCCTGGGGATGCTGATGGCAGCCTCCTGGCATTTTGCACAGTGTCGGATTCTTGCTAATTTGGTGCCCCCGCTGCACGTACTCTCAAAACCCTTTGCCTCCCATAGCACAGAAACACCCAGAAATTCCTGTGTGTAATATTCCCTAGCCATAGAAAATGGGTATCGTAGAAAAACACTTCATAGCATGGAGAAATGTTCACTGTATGTTGCTGAGTGAAAGGGCAGGTTACAAAGCAGTACATTTAGGTGATCCAAGTTTTATTTTTAAAATATATGTATAGGCTGGGCATGGTGGCTCACACTTATAATCCCAGCACTTTGGGAGGGCGAGTGGGCAGATCACCTGAGGTCAGGAGTTCGAGACCGACCTGGCCAACATGGAGACCAGCCTGGCCAACATGGCAAAACCCCATCTCCACCAAAAATACAAAAACTACCTGTGCATGGTGGCACACCTGTAGTCCCAGCTACTCGGGAGGCTGAGGCACGAGAATTGCTTGAACCCAGGAGGCGGAGGTTGCTGTGAGCGCAGATCATACCACTGCACTCTGGCCTGGGTGACAGAGCAAGACTCTGCCTGAAAAAAAAAGTGAATAAATAAAAATAAAAATAAAAATAAATAAATAAATAAATATCTGAAAATAAGCTACCATGGTGTTCATAAGGTGGAGTAATTACAGGAAAGTTTTAATTTTCTTTTTCTTGTATTGTAACTTTTAAAACACATTTTATACAGGTATTTGTTATCAGATTAAAAATGTTTCATAGGCACCCAAAACCTTAATTTTACCATGTTCACTTCCCTGCCCCCTTGAAAACACCAAAGGCTCCTTCTAGCCCATATAATAAAGTCAGTGAGAGACCTTTCATGCGGGAAGCATCTGGGTTAGTGATTTTTAACTATTTGGGAGCTGCAGATCTTTCAGAGAATCTGATTATAATTGTGGGCCTCTCTCCAGAAAAGTACACATAGATGCAAAATGTATGTGATTTGGCAAGAGGTTCTTAGACTCCCGTGAAATCTGTACATGAACTTCAGGTTGAAAGCTTCTGATCCAAGTAAATCCCCAGGTTTTATGGATGAGGAAGCAGGCCAGGAAAGTGAAACCAATTTACCAAAGTTTCCAGCAGGTTAGTAGCATTTAGATTCCTTTAAGGCCTTCTAGTGTTTGGCTCCTACCAACCGCATCTCCCACTACTGCCCTACACAGACAAATTGGTCTCCACTCCACCAGTTTCATCTTCCCCAGGCTTTCCTCCAGCATTGCTCCTCATCCCTCTGCTAAATGCCCTTTCTTCTCCCCTCTACATTCCTAATCCTCCTCATCAGGATCAAGACTGCCCTCAGCTGCAGATAAATGAATCCCTCCTCCCCCAGTAAAAGTGGCTCAAACATCCAATGGTATATTCTATAATATCTGGGTAGAGTAAGTCCAGGGGTGAGCAATCCAGGGCTGGTGTGGAAACTCCATAAAATTGTCAGGAACCCAGGCTGCTTCTGTCTTTTTGCTCTGGCATCCCCATACACCCACTCCATACCCCAAGTATGCCTTGCAGACCAAGATGTCCGCCAGGAAGCAAAAAGGAGGACAGAGAGAACAACAATGAACGCACATCTCCCCTGTGAGCCACTTCTTTTGAAGCAGACTTCCTCAAAGTCGCACACACCACCTCAGCTGCATCGCATCCACAGAACCCAGGCTCATGTCCACATCTAACTATAAGGGAGGCTAGGCAACTCTTCTCAACTGAGCACAGGGTTCTATTACTAGGGAAGAAGAGTGCAACGGATATTGGCTTGGTAACCTTCAGCCTTCACTATGCCATCTCTAAAGCTGAGTTCAAATCTCACTTCATCTATAAAGCCTTGCCTGCTCATTCCCAACTGCTAGCAGTCTTAGCTTCCAATGAAACCTTCTAATTTGTGTCTAAGCCTTTTATTTTCAATTTCCCGTACCCAGCTACTAGTTAAATAATTTATCGCCATTTAAAGTGGCTTTCTCCTACAACATATCAAAGTCTGTATAATGCAGGTAAGGTAGTGCTTTGAGGGAAGTTTATAACACTAAATGTTTTTATTAGAAAAAAAGAAAGATCTCAAATAGTAAAATAAGCTTCCACCTTAACATACTAGAAAAAGAAAAGTAAATTAACCCAAAGCAAGCAGAAGGAGAGGCATAAAGAACAGAAAAACAATGAGCAAAATCAATGGAACCAAAGCTGGTTCTTTGAAAAAATTAATAGAACTTATAAACATCTAGCCAGCCATACTAGGAGAGAGAGAGAGAGAGAGAGAGAGAGAGAGAGAGAAAGAGAAGACACAAATTACCAAGATGAGAATTGAAAGCGGAGACAGCACTACAGACTTCACAGACATTAAGAAGGTAATAAGAGAATGTAGGTAATTTCTTACACAAACAACCAAATTTACTCAAAAAGCAGCAGATAACCTAAATAGTTGTATATCCATTAAATAAATTGAATCCATGGTTTAATACCTTTCAATAAAGATAACTCCAGGGCTTCCCATTCTATCAAACATTTAAGGAAAAAATAATACCAATTCTACACAATATCTTCCAAAAGTAAGAGGAAGAAATACTCTCCAACTCATTTTACCAAGCCAGAATTACCCTAATAACAAAACCAGACAAAGACATTACAAGAAAAATAAAGTAAAAACCAATATCTATCCCTCATGAACATAGATGCAAAAAACCTTAAGAAAATAGAAAAATGAATTCAGCAATTAAAAACAAAAAGATAATGTACTAAGACCAAGTGAGTCTTATTCTAGAAATGTGAGACTGGTTCAACATTTGAAAATCAATGTAATTCACTATATTGACAAAGTAATAAAGAAAAACAATGTGATTATTTTATTAGATATAAAAAGGCATTTGACGAGATTCAACATGCCTTCATAACAAAAACTCTCAGCATACTAGGTATGGAAGAAACGTCCTTAACTTGATAAAGAGCATCTGTAGAAACCCTACAGGCCAAGCGCAGTGACTTAGGCCTGTATTCCCAGCACTTTGGGAGGTGAAGGCAGGCAGATCACGAGGTCAGGAATTCGAGACCAGCCTGGCCAACAAGGTGAGACCCTGTCTCTACTAAATATACAAAAATTAGCCGGGCATGGTGGTGCACACCTGTAATCCCAGCTACTCAGGAGGTGGAGGCAGGAGAATCGCTTGAACCCAGGAGGCAGAGGTTGCAGTGAGCTGAGATCGCACCATTGCACTCCAGCCTGGGCAACAGAGCGAGACTCTGTCTCAGGAAAAAACAAAACAAAACAAAACAACAACAACAACAAAAAACCCTACAGCTAACAGCATACTTAATGGTGACACACTAAATGCTTTCCTTGTAACATCAAGAATAAGAGAAGGCTGCCCTTTCTCACCTCTCTTATTCAACATTGCCCTGGAATTTCTACTCAATACAATAGGCAAGGCAAAGAAGTGAAAGGCATATAGACTGGAAATAAATAAATAAAATGGTCTCCACTCACAAGTAACATGATTATCTCTGGGGGAAATCCCAAAGAATCTACAAAATGCCCCTAGCACTCAAAAGTAAGTTTAGCAAGTTTGCAGGATACAAGAAAAACATACAAAAATCAATTGTAGGATGAGCATCATGGCTCATGCCTCTAACTGTAGCACTTTGGGAGGCCGAGGTAGGAGGATCACTTGAGGCCAGGAGTTCAAGACCAGCCTGGACAACATAGTGAGACCCCCCCACCTCTACAAAAAATGAAAATAAAAAATTAGTCAGGCACGGTGATGCATGCCTATAGTCCTAGCTACTTGGGAGGCTGAGGTGGGAAGATTACTTGGGCCCAGGAGTTCAAGAGTTCAAGGTTGCAGTGAGCTATGATCACACCATGGCACTACAGCCTGGGTGATAAAATGAGACTCTGACCCAAAAAAAAAAAAAATCAATTGCATTTTATGTACCCGTGCTACGAACAATATGCAAAATTACAATTCAAAGAAAAAATTAAGGTACTACTTACTATAGCACCCAAAAATGAAATTCTTGAGTATAAATCTAATAATATATATGGAGGATCTGTCTGCTGAAAACTATAAAATACTACTGAAGGAAATCAGAGATAAGTGGATAGACACAGAGCATTCATGGAAAAAAACACTCAATATTGTTAAAATGTCAGCTACGCCCAGATTGATCTATAGATTCAACACAATCTCAATTAAAACCCAATGGGAATTTTTTGTAGATATAAACAAGCTGATTACTTTTTCCTCCTGAGGCAAGAGCACTGCTTAAACCCGGGAGGCGAAGGTTGCAGTGAGCTGAGACAGTGCCACTGCGCTTCAGCCTGGGTGACAGAGCCAGACTCTGTCTCAAAAATAAAATAAGATAAAATAAAATAAAATAAAGGGCAGCACATGGAATTTTGGGGTGATGGAACTATGTCGGGCCACTGGTGGTTAAGTATATGACTGTAGGCACTGGCCAAAACCCTTAAAACTGTACATCACAAAGAGTAAATGCTTATATGTAAAAGTTTTTTAAATTAAATGTTTCCTTCTAGCCTTTCCTGTTATAAATCTCCTCAAAATGGAGACTATGACATTCCCTAAGCAGCCCAGCTCCAGAGCTCTAGCTTTGGGGAAAGCAGGAGGTAATTTAGAAAAGCCAGACTGGAAAATGGGTGGAGAAAGGAGGAAACTACTAGAAATGGAAATGCAAATCCCAACATTTCCCATCATTGCTAAATTTTCCTGCAGCCTTGGCACCAGGCATGGCCCAGGTCGAAATACAGAAGAAAACAGAATTTCCCTTTGGATGTCTTCTCTCTTTTCCCATCTCTCCCTTCCAGGGACCTTCTGCCTCCATCAGAGAATCCATACAGGGGCCTCAGTTGCTTCTATCACAGGGATTTGCATATTAAAAGATATTGCAGGATATGTCAGATCTTATCTGCATCCATGAAGGAATTTTGGACCTTAGTTCAAAAGTGTGATGAGAGTGATGGGGAGTATGATGGGGAAAGGGGAGGGAGGAACACTGCATAATACTCAACATTCCTCCCTAAATCTGAGGCATCCTTTCCAGCATTGCATCCTGCCCCCATCCCCAGGGAGAGGAAGTGCCATACTCAGATCTAGGCATGAGCCAGTTTATCAGATCCTCTTAAAAGTGATAATAGGGGAGGTGGCCGGGCGCAATGGCTCACGCCTATAATCCCAACTCTTTGGGAGGCCAAGGCAGTTAGATTGCTTGACTTCAGGAGTTTGAGACCAGCCTGGCCAACATGGCAAAACCCCATCTCTACAAAAAATACAAAAATTAGCCGGGCATGGTGGCAGGCGCCTGTAGTCCCAGTTACTCAGGAGGCTGAGGTGGGAGGATTGCTTGAGCCCAGGAGGCGGAGGTTGCAGTGGGCTGAGATTGCGCCACTGCATTCCAGCCTGGGTGACAGAGACCCTGTCTCAGAAAAAAAAAAAAAAAAGAAAGAAAGAAAGAAAAGAAAGAAAGAAAGAAAGAAAGAAAGAAAGAAAGAAAGAAAGAAAGAAAGAAAGAAAGAAAGAAAGAAAGGGGAGGTTACAGGCCTCTGACTTCACCTTCTGCTGCTCCTTCCCCTGACCCCGGCTTTTATTTGGCTCCTGGGCAGGCCTGCGGACCTACTTCCCACAGCTTCTCCAGTCCTGGGCCAGGGCCTGGCCAGATGCCCCTAAAACAGAATGGATTAGGCTCTTTTTCTGCCACACAAGAGCAGTCCTCAGATCCTCAGCTGCTTAGACAGCTGCCCCCTCCGCATAGCTGGGGCAAGGTGTGCATCTAGGGCTCAGCACTCCAGGAGAGACGCTTGCAGGCCTGGAGCCCTACCTCCTCCCTGGGCAAGCCTGAAACCTGGGCCAGGAGGTGGGAGTTGGGGGGTGACCTCTGTTGCAACTGAATAATTCCAGACAGAATCCCTGGGAGGGACAGAGCATCCAGGGAGAGTGTCCTTAAAGGCCCCCCAACCACTGGTTTTGTTTTCCAGGGCTGCCGTAACAAACCACCACAAACTTGATGTTTAAAACAACAGAAAGTTATCCTCTCACAATTCTGGAAGACAGAAGTCCAGAATCACGATGTCAGCAGGATTGGACTTCCTCCAAAGGATCTAGGAGAGAATCCTTCCCATCTCTTTCAGCTCCTGGTGGCTCCAGGCTTCCTTGGCTTGTGGCCACAGTGCTCCAGTGCCTGCCTCCATCTTCCCATGGCTTATCTGTGGCCTGGGTCTTCTCTCCTCTTCTGTTTCCATAAAGACACTTGTTATTGGATTCAGGGACCACCTAGGTAATCCAGGATGACTCATCTCAAGATCCTTAATTTAATTACATCTGGAAAGACCCTTTTTTCAGATAAGGTCACATTCATAGGTTTTGAGGGTTAGGACACGTGCATGTCTTCTAGGGGGCCCTCCTTCACCCCACTATACTCATCAACTCCCAGAGGCACCTCACACCCTGTCTGTCTCCATTTCCCATAGCTCCTCTGAGGCAGGTCACCTTTCCTCCCCTTTTGCTGGGGAGAGGCCTGGTTTATACCTGTGCCTCAGTGTAGTTACCAATAATGTCCCTTTTCACCCTCAGAAGTTGAAAATAAATTCCATGGTGACCCTGTGCAAGGGTCAGACTCCTCCCAGCCACCTTTACAGTGTCTCTCTCCATCCTCCCTTTCCGGGAGTGGTAGCAAGGCAAGTTCTGCTCCATTTTGCAGCCGGGGACGCCGAGACTCCCAGGTTAAGGACCTGCTCAAGGTCATGTAGCTGGTGGCAGAGACATGAGTGGGAGCTGGAAGGAAGGGCTCCCATGTCTTTCCCATGTGAAAGACACTTGCTCTCATGATGAGCACCCTTGAGCCAGCGGATGCCATCAGTCAGGGACTGCTGGAAAGACATCTGCAGCCAACCAGAGCTCCATCTATTGATGCAGCTGTGACGGGGAGACCACACCCCTGAGGAACCACGGCGTCCCGGTTGGAGGGTTGTGTTAGAAGGAAGTTGCAGGGTTTGTGTTTCTTCAGTGACTTTGGGAAGGGTTCGGAGAAGTGGGGATTTCTTCTCCACTGGGTGCAGTCAGGGAGCAGGAGAATTCTATGGTCGAGGACTTTAGAGTATCTTTAGGATTCTGACCTAGAAGCGGAGGAATGAAACAGTGCTGACCCTGTATTTGGTAAAGAAGCCACAGCCACTCCCATCGGCTGGGGGAGGCAGATGTCAGTTTATTTTTGTGGTTCGGCTTGTTTTTGTCTGTGCTCATGTGGAGAGGTCTTATTTCTGTCATGGTCTGTGAGGGTCACAAAGCAGCCTTGTTGGACATTGTTGCTTTTTGTCATTGTTTCTGTTCAAGGAAGAGGGCCGGCCAGCTCAGCTCTCAGAGGCTGCCTTTCTCTTTTGCAAACTTTTGTTAAGTTTCGTCTTAGTTTCAATCCAGGTTTGGTTTCCTTAGAGGGTGGGGATTGAAGAAGCTGAAAAAGTTAGTGGAAGTGCTCCTGGGGAGCTAAAGATGATGGGGTGGGATGGGAATGGGATGGGGCGGAGTGGGGC